>NC_092017.1:8172347-8480889 GCF_042242105.1 Pempheris klunzingeri
TAGCCAGCTGTGTCACCATGGTTGTAAAAAAAGCATCCACTCCACACAATAAAAGGTGAGACACTTCTGTATTAGAGAGGTGAAGCTCTGACATACGACAGTGTTTAATCTACAGAGGGTAACTGTCTGAATCGCGTTTTAAGGGCTACAAGTAACAATTAACTCGACCTGCTGAATCTGCTTCTGGACGGCTGATGCAAGTGTTACAGGCATCTTCTCTGCCCTTGTTGGTATTATTTAATGTAAAGCAGCAGATTTCTCTGTGTTGAAAGGATACTGTATCTCCTCTCTGAGCCTTGTCATGTACAAAAGCCTTTTTTTTTTTTTATTCTTTTTTTTTTTTTTTAAGCATAACAATTCTCACTGTGTCCGTGATGACTGTGATAGCTGTCAAAGAGGCTATTGTACAATTTCGCCATTATAAAGTAACCACAATCTGTCATAATTACACTGTGGGTGCACCTAAACACAGCACTGACGACCACAAGTGTTAATGGGCATTTACGGTGAACCGCACATTACCCTCACAGCCGTGTGATGGCGTAATCTAGACTTTTATTTTTTTTTTTCGCTTTGCTAATGGAGACAGACACACCTGCTTGCTTGTAACATACAACTTTTGTAGCTGTCCTCCTGTTAACACACTTGTGTTTGTAGGCTTACGCCATCATTTCCTCGTAAAATGTGATAGGATCTTACATGACGATGTAAGCACATCCTCTATGAAGAAAAAAAAAACAAAAAAAAACACAACCAAACCCTCCAGCATTTCTCATTTCCTGCCACTCACCCAATGACCTGTATGTATGTAAGTATGTATTGTATGGAGGTCAAAGGCGTTACAGAGCTTTGATCAGAAAGAGTCACATTGTCATTTGGTTTCTAACGTTGGTCGTGCACAATAGTGTAGTGTGCGCAGTGTTATATGTAACAAGAAAAATGTTTGGTATTATTTGCACTTTTTTGTCCCACTTAGAGATATTCATGAGAAAATTCTTAAAGAGATACAAAATGTTATGAATAATGTAAATTAAATACTGATGTCTGAACTGAAAGACTCATTATTTCCCAGAGCTTTAATTAAAAATTCATTTCCCAGAGTGCACCCTCTGCTCTGACACAGATCTAACATCAGTGTTTATTATAAAATCAGTGCAAAAGTACATTATATCCCTCTATGTTTCTTCTTTGACGGCCACCTTTAAACAATACACATAGTCATTGCGGCACCCGACTACAAGAAATTGTTCCCACAACACCGGCGATGAAAACAGCTCCCCAGGTAGAGCGAACGAGGCCAGCATTTGTCCGTCGTGTCCATCCAGGATCCACACTGTGCCGTCTGTGGAGGCCAGGGCCACCAGAATCCCCCTCCTGCCCACGACGGAGCCGTCGAACACACACGGACTGGAGTACACCCTCCCTGTGGTCTGGAAAGTCCAAACTAAAGAGCCGTCTGCGCAGTTCAGACAGTACAGGTAACCGTCATGTGATCCGCACAGAAGCCACTGCTGGTCTGGTGTGACACATGGAGAGGAGAAGACCGGTCCTTTTGTTAAAAACTGCCAAACCTGCAGGGAAAAGTGTTTTTATTCAAAACGCCAAACTGGAGATATTTTCATCACATGTGAGATTAATTACCATTAACTATCAGGATCAGTGAGGCTTTGCGTTATGAAAATGTTGTGAAAGCTGAGTAAAAGCATTAGTAAAGTACAATACACCAGTTTGAGTTGTGCTTCTCACCAGTTTCCCCGCGTTGCTGAAGCAGCAGATGTTTCCATCCACTGAGCCGATGACCACGTGGCCGGAGGAGGCGTTTGGCGAC
Organism: Pempheris klunzingeri; assembly: GCF_042242105.1. Lineage (NCBI taxonomy): Eukaryota > Metazoa > Chordata > Actinopteri > Acropomatiformes > Pempheridae > Pempheris > Pempheris klunzingeri. The sequence goes on from NC_092017.1 coordinate 8,174,176, forward strand.
GAGAAGAACGGGACGTCTCTACAGTAGGACCACAGCACCTCTCCACTGTCCTGGGACGGCAAAAAAAACAAACGCTTATCAGACGGCAAAGTGCACCATGTGTCTGATTTGCTGAAGTTTGGTATCCTCTTTACTCACAGGGTTAAGACAGAGTAGGTGACCCCCCAGTGAAGCCACGTACAGCTGCCTGAGCGAGGGGTGGAGGCAGGGGGAGGAGAACACAGCTCCACCCCCGCAGTGACGCCTCCAAACACACTGCTGCATCTGAACGCAGAGAACACACAGATCTGTCTCTATCGCATTTGTTGGTTAAAGAATCTTCCAGGCAAGCATCTCGTCATGTTAAGCACACTGACCTCTGACTTCAGGCCGTAGACATGCCCGTCATGTGAGCCCACCATCACCAGGCCCGTGAGGGGGTCCACAGCAGGACAGCTCTTCACAGCGTCTCCCGTCTCAAATGTCCACCGTGTTGCTCCAGATGCAGCGCACAAGAAATAAACACAGCCGTCGTAGCAACCTGGGGGACAATCTGAAGGTAAATCCTAAAGGCCGGTGACACACAGACAGATACTTTTACACAATGTTCTGAGAGCTGATGCTGACCTACAACCACGAGGCTCCCGCAGCGAGACACGGCAGCCGAGGCTTCGATCCTGCCCCCGAGAACTCGCTCCCAAAGAAGGCTGCCGGTGATCAGGTCTAAAGCCTGGATCCTGTGAGAGTGGGAGCCGATGAACGCTGTTGCCTCGTCTGACCTCTGATCTGTTCTGGCTGGCAGGAGCACTGGGGAGGCGTCCACACATCTGCCTGTGTCAGAGGACCAGCACAGACTGAGGCCCAGGGCAGCAGCTCTGTGCGTCTGCCCACAATCCTTTTCTCCATTTGCATCAGCCTGGAAGTTTTTATTCGTCTTTGGATTTCTAATTTTCACTCCCATCACCTCGCCTGCTCGTCTTAGAACTTTAACGGTCCCCTCTGCTGCCGTGGGCTCTTCGTGTTCTCTCTTTGCCGGCGCCGCAGAGGGAGCGTCAGCGTGCCGCTTCTTGGCCTCAGACGGCGATGGCGGCTCGTCGTTGTCGAGTGGCAGCGGCAGCGTTACTCTCGTAACATGGCGCAGTACGCTAGAGAAGGTCCCATCAAGAATAACCTCCAACAGCTCTGGTGAGGTCACGCCCACAGCAGCGAGGACGTCCTCACAGAGAAGCAGCGCCTTCAGAGAATCCCCTCCGCTCAGCAGGAAGTTGGATTCCTCGTCAACGGTCTGATCTTCAGGAAGACCAAGAGTTTCCTGCGGACAGGTAGTTGAGTATAAACATGTTCAGGCCACAAATGAATACTGGAAGTATCGAAATGTGTTATGATGTCAACAGCAGTGGAGAAGCGGCCACACCTTCCACAAGGACTGAAGAGTTTGCTTTAGTGTGACGCCGTCTCCCCGTGAAGAATCTAAACGCTGCCTCTGTCTCTGGTATATTTTCATGAGCGCCTCCATGTCTACTTTGCCTGCCATGAAACAAACATGTTGGTACCTGAAACAGCAGATGAGTGCGTCTCACATCAGAGGAGACCGTGTGTCTGACGCTCACCGTGAGGAGTCAGGCACAAGGCTGGGACCAGCAGCAGCGTGTCGGGGACGCTGTGAGACGGCAGCAGCATGGACAGCTGCTTCAGGATGAGTCTGCTCAGGTCTCCACCTGCACCACCCACCTCCCCCTGCTGGAGCTTCACGGGGAGGGGGCGGCCTTCCAGATGCTCGGCTGAGGCCGTTTGCTCCGCGTGCTGCTGGACAGACGTGGGAGGTGAAGCAGCTTTCTGGTCTGCGGATGTGGACGCTACGACAAAGGCGAGCAGTCGGAAGCCTCCGTGCAGACCGACGGCACAGGCCTCCACCTGAGGCACACTCAGGATGAGCTGGAGGGGAGAAGAGAACCCATATGTACTTCACCCTGTCCTCTACCGAACAACCAAGACGCAGGTAGAGACCAGCTGATGAACACAGAGGAGCACCTAGCAGCTACAGAGCCAGATATTTCATTCAGGAAAATATCACAAAATAAAGCCAGAAGGGGCATGAAGACTGGACTGGTGGCCACAAACACGACTTCAAATGAATGCTTATGTTATTCTGTGTCCAGTGGATGTGTAAATAGCTGAAGGGTTTGCAACAAAAACTTTGTATTTGCATGGTGATTAGGTTGTGCTGCCCCCAAGTGGCTAAAAAAATACATTTTACTGTTTTTTTGTTAGTAGAGACAGTAGAGCCAGACGGGACGGACAGAGCAGAGAGAGGGGATGACATGACTTAGCCTTGTGGTACGTGTTCTACCAGGGGAGCTACAGTAACAACCCTTTACTGCTTTCATTTAGCTTGAGAAACCATCTATAAGAAATGAAACTACAGCTATACAACGGCTATACCTACAGATAATGCTCCATTACCGCTGCCTTTAGTTTGTCATGAGGTGACCAATGCCTTTTTATGGCCTTTGTTGTGTGTATGTTGATGTTAGGTGAAAATTATGTTGGACTTATTACGTTTCTTCTCTAAAAACGTTGAGGACTGCACATAACCGCTAAACATGAACAGTATATGGATTTACATAAAAACATCTTACTTGCTGTAAGCCGTCCAAGTTGACCCGTTTTCCGTGGCGTTTGATCAGCCTGTCTTTCCGTCCCAGGTAGCACAGCTGTGTGTCTTGAACGTTCACCCAGTCTCCAGTGGCCCTCATCGTGCCGGGGACAGGGGTCTCCTCGTCATCCAGGAGACACACTCTGTCCTCTCCCCCTGCACCAAAGTTCATAGGCATTTATGTGGATTTTGTTCCCCCGAAATGAGAGCTGCATGTATGAGTGTGTTGATGAGCTCTTTCTCACCTATGAACACCTGCCCTTCACCCTCAGTAACTATGCAGCCACGTTCGTCTCTGACTTCCACCACTGTGTCCATCAGAGGAGTCCCGAGAGGCACAAAGGACATCGTGCTGAAAGGCATGCAGTGTTAACTGAACTTTTATTGACTGCAGCTCGTTTAACGTGTAGATTTAATAAATCGTTTTAAACAGGGAACACTTACGTGTGGCTGGACTGCAGCAGAGACTCTGGCACTTTGTAAAAACAGGCCCAGCAGGACACCTCAGTGATCCCGTAGATATTGTAGATGTGGGTTCTGTTGTCCTCGTGCCTCCAGCCCCTCAGCAGAGCTGGCGAGGGACAGGCCTCTCCACCCAGAGCCAACACCCGCAGCGAGGACCCGGACGACAGCACTTCCTGTTTCAGGACGCGGTCCCCGAAGCGGACCAGCAGCGTCGGTGTGACCTGTGAAAACGAGAATTATCCGCACCACGTTATCGTGACCCGAAATGACTTGCAAGCGAGAAGCGGTCTCGTGACACGTGCCTGTAGGACGGTCGTCCTGTGATCCTTGAACAGCAGCTGAGCCAGTCGGCTGGGCATTTTCTTCATCACAGTGGGGATGATGAGGAGCTGAGCCCCGGAGGATAAGGCCAGAAAAATATCCACCACGGAGGGGTCGAAGGTTAAAGGTGAGGCGAGGAAAACCACGTCATCTGCACTCATCTGAAACAAAGACCTGAGCCAAGAGACGCACAGTTATGAATATGTATCCAAATAACAATGTTAGAGACCAAAATACAAACAAGAAGCTACAAACACTCACCTCAGATGCACTATATTGGGGAGAATGCACTTGTGTGGCACCCTCACAATCTTTGGAAGGCCAGTGGTTCCAGATGTGTGTAGCACATATGCCAAGTCTCGGTGCCCAGCCTCCTTTAACCCTGCAGCTGTATCACAGGGACCAGCACCATCTGCTGTCTGAGCTCCGGTCTGTTCTGTTCCAGCGACCGACAGCAGCTCAATTTGCACCAGGGTTAGTTTGAACTTGGGCAACTCCACACGAACCGTCACAGAGGCGTGTTTGGCGAGAGCTGCCCGGAATCGCTTGACAGGAGGAAAGAAAAATCAACAGAAATGTTCACACAAAGCCGCACTGGCGAAGAGGGAAGACTTCAACATATCACAAATTCATGTTAACTCTGTAAAAAAAAAACACAGCAAATATACAGCAATGTCAACTGTAGTATAAATACTTTGAATACTGGATTTAAAGGAAACATAAAAGACATTGTTCCGCCTTGTTTGGGGTATTTCTATCAGGATGACACTGAATCTGCTTTAGCTGATACATAAATACAAATAAAATTATAAATGATGCACATATGGCAGTTTGCCATGTTCACTTTAGATCTGAGATTGAACTCAGGCTTTTGGTGTTTTCATGCTTTGTCCAAGGCCCCCATTTTATCTGCACATCATCTGGTTTCAATTATGGGATTAATTACATATTTGTGAGGGAATCTGCGTCACTTAAGTACAATAACGGCTATTGTGGGTCCTGAGTTATCAGCTAATTTTGTTGCCCCATCTTACTTTGTCAACATCTATTTTTAAGATGTCCATTAATCAAATAACCACAAATAAATATCCCAGCAGAACAGAAGTTGGTTTCTGTGTCTCTGTCCTATAATAACATCGTTTTGCTTGCTTGTGTGATTTGGACATTATGGGCATTTGGAGGCGAAGGCTTATACATGATGCATGGAGAGCTGGATGCAGGTGGGGGTTCCAATAGAAAGTGTATAGAATAGAATAGAAAGAATCAGCCTAACATGTTCATCTGGCCTTTTGTCTGGTGTTTTGTTCGTGTCCATGTCCTGATCCTGAGAGAATCACTGCAGTCAACAGTGTTTTAAAACTTGCACTTAAACCTGAGCCTCACATTCACATCATATGAAATATCCCACCTGCAGGATGTCAGTCTTCACTGCACAGTACTTGAGGCCACACCGGTTCATGACTCTGGCAGTGAGGAGTCCCGGAGCTCCTTGGTCCAGTGGGACATAAGCAGCGGGACACTGCAGGATCCTGGACGGACAACACAGGCCACACGCTCACACATACACCGATCACATGCATCAGGTGTGTTTGGACGCTGACTGAGTGACTGACAGCAGTGAACTCACCCCAGGATCCAGACAGGAATGAACAGATCATCACAGCAGTACAGCCCGATCACGCCGTTATTAGTAGAGCAGTTCTTCCGTAGAAGACCAGACAGTTCAGCAGACAGTTCCGCCAGATCTCTGTAGAGCAGGGACCCCCGGCTCCCTGACACCCATCCGCCGTCGTAAGTGACCGCTGCCCTGTCCGGGTGCAGAGAGGCAGCGGCGGCTACGAGCTGCTGCAGCGTCCGGGCGGCCATAGTGACGATCCGCGCACGCTCATTTTCTGCTAGTGACGATCTGAACAAACATTTTCACATCATATCTAAATTCATTGGTTGTTTGTTTATATCCAGGCATGCTGTGGATGGAGGAAGCAGGCTCAAGTTGGAAAGTGTTTGTCGCATAAAGATGACGTTTCAGAGACCCTTTACGTTCCTTACGTTCCTCATTTAAAATACCTCTGTTGTACACTATTTTGTTCCTCATCATAACATTGACACGGAACTCATTCCTTCCAAAATACTGTTGACACGCATGTGGAAGTCTGCAATCAACAATACAAATGCTGAATCTGACTTTTAATTTTAATATCTAAGAGCGCTATTTTGGAAATCATAATTCCCTAGTGGCCCTGAAAGCAACACGACCAGAGCCCCGTCCAATCACCTGCCTCCATTCTGCGGCGAACGGATTTTGAACCTAAAAGCGCCTTTTGTTTTAAATCGATTAACTTACCGGGCAACTTTCACCATCTATCAACATCGAGAAAACTTACTCTTATATGCAGCATGGACGCGCTTTTAAGGAATCAACTGCGTGACAACAGCTCTAATTACAAAAAGTCGCTGGATCAGATCATCGAGAAGGTGAGCGTTAATGAGGCTAACGCTGCCGTTAGCGTGTGTTAGCTAACTTTAGCTTTAGTTGACTTTTAAAGATAAATGCGAGTTTGTTTACCTCTGCGTTTGTTTTCAACAGTATTCAAAGCTTCAGTACCTAGGTGGCGGGGTAGAGGTGGACCTCAACAACACAAAATCCCGAAGTAAGTTAAGTATCATGAGGTTTCTTTCATTGTTTCTGCTAATGTGTTAATGCTGCACTTCTAATGTGACGTCAGAGTTTACTGTGTTTTATATACATGCGATCAACACAATCACAGATTATCTTTAGGTTTTGGTTGACTGTCACTCAAAGTTCTGAGGATCTGTGGACATTTTCGGCTAAATTATTAATCGTAAAATTGAACACAGGATTAATCCGTAATAAAGTTTCCATCTCCACAGCCCAGTAGTTGTCATGTGTCCTGGTCTCACTGTGTGTCCTCTCTGTCTTCACTCCTTTGCATGATGAAGCTCTTAAACTCTACATGAAGCTGTCAAAATCCAGGATGAAGGAGCTGGAATCAAAGGTTTGGGTCACAGCGATCATATTCTGCAGCCACAGCATGAAACTAAAGACAGTGAACTGATTCAGGAAGAAAGTTTTTATTGACTTATCTAACAACTGTCCTCTCCTCAGAGCCTGACAGATTTGAGAGAGGAGTCACTAGGAGGTCAGTATTCAGAACTAAAAGGGAGCACAGGAATTTACAGAGATGTTTATGAGCTGTATATGTGACTACTTTGATATTTCCTCCATCACAGCCCAGGACATCACGAGAGACTCTCAGGTAAATGTACTGTATTTAATTAAACCATTTGGTCTCACATTTGTACTATATTTTTAATTCATCACAGTTTATTTTCAGTTGGACTTCACGGAAGAAGATGGTAGCGCTGATGAGAGTGTCAGTATCAAGTCCAGTTTTTCCACTACCCAGGTTTCTGTGGAGGAGGATGGTGAGAACAAGAAAGCAGAAGCAAACTTTAAACACAACATGGCTGGACACCTGATTGCAAGCTGTTGTCGTATAATTTTAGGTGATGTTTCTTTATCCCTTTTGCGTCACACAGAGGTGTCTAGTAGGGACGCGACTCGGCTGACTGCGAGCTCACTGGACGAGAGTTCGAGGAACCTCTCTGAGGCGGAGCTCCAGCCGGAGGACCGAGACGAGGAACTGGAAATGTCTCTGAGAAGTCACGGCACCTCGTTGGTGGAGCTCTACCCCAGCATGATCAGCCGAATAGAGAGGGCGTGGCACCGGCAGCACGTCTCTGATGCGGCCGACTCCGTGCTGAGGAGGTACCGCAGGTGGCGACAGCAGCCAACCAGGAGCTCCCTCAGCAGCACCTTTGTTGTCCCGCCGAGACACACCAACAGCAACCCAAAAAAGACGTCCAGCAAGGAGAACTTCCACGGCCCTGTGAAAAGGCAGCTCACGAGGACTGAGACTGCCCCTTCGTCTCCCTTGAAGATGGTCGGTAATCTGCAGGATTGGCAAACGCAGCAGCAGTCTCCTGGGAGGGTGAGGGGCTCGGCCAAGAGAGAGCAGCACCAGCCTATCTTGGTCATGGACTTCTCTAGTCCCCCTGAAGAGATCTCGCTGAATGAGACGTTCACTGTGTCTCGACCGTCTCCTTCTGAAGCGTCCCAGCTGGGAGAGCAGTCCTCTAATAACGCTGTCAGTCCATCACAACCTCGCTATCACACTGCAAAAGCATCCTTGGACCTGACTGTACGGTCTAAAAGGCTTTCTCTGGCTGCACGCTCGCCACAGGGCGATGGGTGCTCCGCGTATGCATTGCAAAGCGCAGCTGTTAAAGAGAGATCAGACATCTACGGCTCCCCGGTCAGGCAGAGTCCCTTAAAAGCCAGGATGATGACCAGCCTCAGCAGATCACCTCATGCCTTCTCCAGAACCCCCAACGCATTTTCTGTGGAAAGCTTTTCCAGAGAGCCAATGAGGCCCAGATCGAGGTCCACCTCTCTGTCGTCCCCTCGACAAACGGCCACTGTGCCCCAGAGGATGCTTTACCCTCAAGACTCCCATCATTCCTTCCAGCCGCAGCTGACGTCGCCACGGTCAGCCACAGAAGGTCGTCACAGGCTCCGCCGCCACCTCTCCTTTGACTCCTCCCTGCCTTTGACCCGCACGTATTATTCGCCAAAGAAGCTTGACGAGGACTTTGTAAAACTCTACCACAAGTTTGTCTGCCAGAACAAATCATCCATCTTCAACAGGCCTCCGTGCCGTTTCTGTGGTCAGAGCTCCGAGGCCAGCAGCGGACACTCGTCCTCAGCTCTGGCAGCCCTCGCCTTGTCGCCCCACCGCTCCACCCTGAGGAAACGCCTCAGGGAGTTAAGCTGGGACAGCCACCCCCAGTCCAAACGCTCCAGAGACGAGTACTGCACGTCCTCCCCGGGTTCCAGGCGCCATGGGAACGAGATGCTGAGGCGCCGTCTGCATCCGTCTGAATGTGAGCAGTCTCATGTGGGCCTCGCCTACAGCCCCAGCAAACACAACATGTTTCAGAGATTCAGCAACCCACAACGCTCAGCAGATGCACATCAGGAAACCTGGATGAGTCGGGGGCGTCGTGTATCAGCAGCAGAGTTTCCTGGCCTGGGTGAGCCTCCTCTATGAAACACCATCATTTTCCAGAAGCCCCTTTTTGTGTCCTGTTAAATTAAGCAGTCCGTTTTGTGTCGAACCCTTTTATCGCTGCTTCTTTCTGTCATTAATATGCCTCATTTAACAGGTTCGCTTGAGAGCACAGTGGCCAACAGCTACTCCCCCAGGTGACTATCATTAATTCTGATGCACAGTATTTGTTTTCTGGGCTGCTCTTGATCTTATAATCAGTCTCCCTTCTTTTCCCAACATGTTCAGGAAGTGGTGGTGAACAGGGTTTGCACCGGCCTGCCCACAGGAGTCTGCCAACAAGCACCACTGTGATGTCGTGTAACAAACATCAGTGTGGAAGGATGTGCAGCAGCCCGAGGTTGGAAGCATTTGTTTCTTTCAGCTGATGCATTGTGAGCTCAGGACATACTTTTACTAAAGTGCAATTGTTGAGACATGTTAAAGCTCCAAGTGCTTCCTGTTCGGGTGGGTTTTTTTTTCCTCGTGCTGTTAGTCATTTTGTTACAGTGATTATAGTTCATACTCCATGTCTAGAAAAATGTTTCACGTGTATTTCTTATAATCTGTTAATTAAAATAAAAGTATCAATGTAAAAATGAAGTACATGCTCTCTTTGCAGTTACTGTTTTTATTATTGAACTTCTCCAATGCATTCATGTAAAGTTAAGAAAACAAAATATAACAGACTTGATACAAAAAAAAAAAAGCACAGTGGTTAATTTTAAGTAAACGTATAAAAGAAAATAAAGACAATTTCACTTTTTGGTCTCTAGATTTGTGCGCTTTTCTGACGCAGCAAATTCTAATGCTTGTTTAGTTAAGGCTTGAAATGTGAAAGTGTGTGAAAATACTTCTCCATGATAACCTTCAAAACACAGAAGCATCTGTTGTGTGTCTCTACATCACTGCAGCAAGGCCACACTGTAACCACTGGAGGTCATCACAAGCAATGTTTTCACCTGCTGTTGAGTCAAAGCATCAAGCAGGATAATGGTCCTTTGTAGAGAAAGTGTCTATTTGTATTTAACGCATCTCATAGTGTCCCAGACAGCAGTACTGAGGTGCCCGTCCACTTTTTCCAGCCTCCAGAGCACATTTCATTCCCATGTATCAGCTGTGGGAGCTTGCAGTAAATCCACCAAGCTGCTGCTGAGTCTCCTACACCAGCTACCACTCCAGCTCTACTGGATATTTCCCGGTCAAGCAGGCGGTGCAGTGGCCCACCTTCTTGCCGGACATGTTACTGGGGCTGATCATCTTGTCCTTCTGGAGGGAGGCGATTCCTTTCTGGACAGCTGATACCAGGCCCTCCACAGTCAGATACTGAACGCTGTCGGCACCTACGACGGTTCAATTGTTAACTGAGATGCATCAAACTTACTGAAGCCACAAAGAGGCAGTACAGATGAGTGAGGAGATGGAGATGTACCACTATTAATACTTACCGATGTATCCAGCAATGTCCTGAAACTCTGGCTTGTTGGCAATGAGCTCCTCCTTAGTCGGAATATTAATGCCCATGTAACAAGGGAACCTGATGGGTGGAGAGGCTACTCTGATGTGGACCTGTCAGGGAGATAATTCAGCTTAGTATATGACCTAGTTTGAAGCTTTACTAACCACATTTAGGAAAATTGTCTTTGGCTTCAACACAGTGTTAACTTCATGGAACAACAAACGGCAGGGACTGATACAGAACAGATAAAACTGTCCAGTTATTCACCAGACAAACCCAACATCACAGAAATGTCCAAAAAATCAATTTTGGGTAGAATTATCATCTCTGAACCTCTACTATGTATCTTGTGGGGGTCCCATTCCCCAGGTTAGGGTCCAGTACTAACACTGTCAGTGTCACACTTAGTCAACAAACCTCTGTTGCACCAGCTTCCTTCAGCAGTTTTATAATGGGGGAGATGGTGTTGCCTCTGACGATGGAGTCATCAATTAGCACCACTCGTTTACCAGCAAAGTTGTCTGTGAGAGCCCCAAACTTCTTGGCGACCCCCAGCTGCCTCAAGCGGGTATTTGGTTGAATAAATGTTCTCCCGACGTAGCGGTTCTTACACAGGACCTCAATGTATGGCAGCCCAGACTGTGAGGGGAGGACAGAGGGCTGTCAGGTGGTGGTTATATTACAGGTTCTCTTTACACAGGCGGAGCAGACGGCTCGTAGACAGACCTGCTGAGCGTAGCCTAGGGCAGCTGGAGTTGCAGACTCAGGCACAGTGCTGACCACGTCTGCGTCTGTCGGAGCCTCGATGGCTAACTGCCGACCACAGCGCTGCCTGACGGTATACACCATCTGCCCTGCAGCATAAAATAAGTATGAAAATGAAATATCTAACGCACTTTAACATGGACAAAGTATTTCAATAATTCTACCTTCAAAAATAGAGTCTGCTCTGGCAAAGTAAACATATTCAAATATGCAGAAAGCAGGGGGGTCTCCCTCAGGGCGCGGGACAACACTCAGAGACTTGACTCCTTGCTTGGATATCTGGACTATCTCTCCTGGTAAGACCTCTCTGTAATACCTGAGGAGCAGAAAGGACATGAAAATGTTCAGGAGCCCACAATACTTTCTGTTATAATGCAGAGGATTTTACACTAGTGGTAAACACTGACTTTGCTCCGATGGACTGGAAGCTGCAGGACTCTGATGACACAACCCACCCCTCAGTGTCCTCCTCTCCAGCACCTGAGCAAAGGGACAAAGAATGACATTAATCATCCACCAGTTTACACATCTGACCTCTGACAAAATCAAAAGCTGCCCTGTGACACAAAAAAAGGCCCTGGTTTGATCGCTGATAAACTCCTGTGAGGCCTCTTCTTTATCAGTGGTAAGTTAGGGTCTTTCAAGGATAAGCATGTCTGTTACATGTAGAGAAAAAAAAGCATGTTGTGAATACCTGAACTGTGCAGTTTAGAGATAGGAACAAGCCGTCCAATGCAGAGGGGGCGATTCCCATAAGGGTCGCGCACTGCGTAGATAACGTCTTTGAACATCACCAACAGCGAGTACGATGTGGGGGTCTCAGTCATCAGATTTTTAATTCTACAATCCCAAAAACAAAAACGGAGTATTTAAATAGGGCAGAGAAAAATGTTAGTATTTATGTCCCATCAAGTCACAACACAGACCTGGCAACCCAGTCTGGTGCGTGCAGCTCCTCCATAGGTGGCGTGAACGCCAGCAGTTGGGTGATAAGCTCGCTGTCCGAGCTGGTGGAGAGGCCTACACCATGACGCATTACCTGCACGACACATTAACGACAGTTCACTCAGCATGTAGCATCTTACACCCGTGTTGTTTCATGCAGGCTGATAACCATTTCCTTGCATATGTTTATGCATGTTTTAGGTCGGTGTTATGCGTGGTATGTGTGTAATAATGTTCTTCTCCAGTAAACAGGTGTTGTGTGTACCGTGCACACAGGTTTGGGTTGTCATTTGTTTGTGTTTAATTGTGGTGACCTGATCTACCAGAGAGTAACCAGGAAGAGACAATGACATGCCCCGGGTTCAGTGAGAAGGGGCCATTCTCACCTTTTTCCGCAGGGCGTGAGCATTGACCAGCTCTCCGTTATGTGCCACAGCAATCTTGCCGTGCAGTGTGTCCACCACAAAGGGCTGACAGTTCTGCAGCTCTGAGATCCCGGTGGTTGAATAGCGTGTGTGACAAATACCGAGGTTACCGTAGCGCAGCTTAAGAAGAGCTTCGGGTGGGAAAGCAGTGTTCACCAGCCCCATTCCCTACAAAAAAAAAATAAATAAAACAAAAAGGCAAGCAGAGTAAGTGAGAGATGTTTTCAGTGACAGTCTGCACAAATAAAGGCAATTGTAATGTGCAGCTATTGTGCTGTAGAGTGGAAAATCAGGCCACAGTCTGAATATAACTGTGTCAAAAGCTCAGCTGCTTCGTGTATCTGAACAGTGTGAGTTCTCTCTGACTGTATAAAGGGCTTCTAGCCATGATCAGTGTTACCTTGTGGACTGCGTATGTGGGAGGACTGGCTCCATTACTTGTGACAATCCCGGCACTTTCCTGACCCCTGAGTACACAAAACAATCACATGTAAATTATAACAGTGGGAATATATCAGGGGCAAGTGAGTTTTATAATGGTGATCTCTCAGTCTCTTTTCTGCACGTTTAAACATGAATTAACCAGTTAAACTGTAGAAGCTTGACATGAGCCTTGAGGCAAAACAAACTGGTTTTGATTTGGGCAGAAAGGAGGGGGGGGGAGGAAAAAAAAAAAAAACAGAAACGTCTGCTTCGCGGCTGTAGAGCTGCCATATACGGAGAGTCGTCTTGCTGCAGTTTCAGCCCATTTACCAAGCTGCTTCTCGGATTACAGTTGGTCCCGCCCCCTCAGCACACAGCTTAAGCCAGTGGTGAGGCTGCTTTTCTGCATGGAGGCGTTGCTTTCAGGCTTAACCGCCTGGTTGCCTAGGGAACCGGGCAGCAGAGACAGACGGATTGGGGAAAAGAAAGCGTTTCCAGGTCAGCTCAAACATGGACAGAGGAGCAGAGAGACAAAGAGGAGGTGATAGGGAAGTGGCAGAGGAAAAAGGCTCGGTGGAGAGGCAGTGGGGGGAGGCAGAGGTGCTGGCTCTCCTGTCAGTGTGGGACGAGGTGGGAGCTCAGCACGTAGCTCAGAGCAGAGCCACATTTGAGTTGATCTCAGAGCGTCTGAGGAGGCTCAGTGTTGTGCGCAGCTGGTGGGAGTGTCAGGCCAAGTGCAGGAGCCTGGGACTTCAGAGCAGGAAGCCTGACGCAGCAGCAGGCACCTCAGCAAACTACAGCCCCGGAGTGGATGGAAGGCCGGTGGAGGGCTGGGAGGAAGAGGTGGAAGATGTGGGTAATCAAAGAGGAATCTACCCTTCCTCAGTCACTATCCCAGTGCAGGAAGGTAAATGTAGGATCAGGTCCAACTGTTGCGCTGATGATCTCGACAACGCTCAACACATATTTGCATTTAAACTGGCAGACCAGAAGATAAACAAGCATGTCAGTCAAACTGGTTTTAGCCTCAAGCTGAAGTAAAAAAAAAAAAAAAAAAAAAGATGAAAGCTCCATCTTGCTTTTTTGTTTTTAATCAAAACTGAGCCAGAGATAACAGTGTGTGCATGTGTGTACAGGTATCAGGAGTCGAATCCACCGGCCTCTTCCTTACACTCCAAGTGTGGCTGAAGAGGGGGGCCGCCACTGGACAGATGATGAGGTGCGAGCACTGCTGTGCGTCTGGGCCGACCGGCGTATTCGAGAGCGCTTGAAGTGCACGCTGCGCAACAAGTCCATCTTCCAGGAGATGGCCCGTCAGATGCAGAGAAACTTTGGGGTGGTGCGCAACTGGAAACAATGTCGAACAAAGTACAAGAACTTGAAATATGACTACAAGACTGCTAAAAGCGCGCACGCTGCTGGAGGCAGCGGCACGGGGGGCCCGGGGAAGTACATGAAGTTCTTCGATGAGGTGGAGGCCATTCTGCTGGACCGGGGACTGGAGAACGGGACCATGGAGATGCAGAAGAAGTTGTATGATGGAGAAATTGGAGCAGCGAGGCTACAAACACCACCGCAGACAACAGCCTCAGAAAGCGAGGTCGTAATCGAAATCGATGATGGTATGTATTCAGTCTGCAGTGCATACAGTTGTTCTGTATTCAAGGCTAAAAAAAAAAAAGTCAATTTTTCTACTACTTCACTTGACTTTCAGACGACAACAGTGATGATTATGATATGGACGCAGACATGGAAGCAAAATGGAGAGGAACAGGTACGCCACTTCAATAACCTTCGTAGTTCGACGCATGTTTTATCTTTTCTTTAATTAACCTATTTCATATTAACTCCAGATGCCCATCTGACACTCACAGACCCCTCCAGTTCGGACCAGTTCCACGTGGTCACGGTGTCAGACACAGGGCGAAACTGGAGCGACCAGGAGGTGCGAGCGCTGGTTCAAGTCTGGTCCGATGAGCGCGTGTGCAGGCAGTTGGAGAGTTCAACAAGAAAGCGAGACATCTTCGTCCAGATCTCCAACAAGTTAATGCAGCAAGGCATTGAGCGCGACTGGAAGCAGTGTCACACCAAGTACAAAAATCTCAAGTACCTTTACCGCTCCCTCCAAAGAGGGAAGACGGATGAAGCGGATGCACGGCGCCTGATGAGGTTCTACGATGAGGTGGCCGCTATTATGAATCGCACAACTAATGGTGGACCACATGACACGGGAGCTGCAGACAACCAAGATTTGGGCAGACTTATGATGTTGGAGGGCTGCGAGGAGAACAATCACGGAGACGTCTATTCGACAAAGGTGCACACAGCCACCACAATGATGGAGGAAAGAACTTGTAGCTCTGACTCTGTCTTGTCTATAAGCCTCGATGTTACGCCAAACAATGAAGAACCAAGGCCGCCTGCAGTCCAGGAGCTGCGCTTGGATCAACAGCACAGATTAATGAGTGAGCCCAATATCATTATTCATCCATGTCTAATGGGCAGGTTTCTGATGAAAATAATTCACTCATTCACAACTTCACAATCAGTTAATCAAAAACCATTCACAAAACCTACAAAGATTCATAGCAACCAAAACCATTCAAACTTTGTTCTATTTCTTTTGCTGTCATCAACTCGCATACAAAAGACAAATGTTACACCACTTTATTTTATGTTAATATATGTTTAAGTTATGATCTCCCAAACTTCAACAAATAAGTGAACATTTTTTTTGCCAAGAGACATTTTCTCACAGACGTGTAAACTGTCTTCATAGGGACTATTTTTTCTGTAGAAAGTAGTTCCGACATGGATTATCACATCATCATAGTCACAAGGACAACGTTTGTGGAAAGAAGTTTTAAAATGCATTTAAAGTACCACAAACAGAATCTTATTCCCTTCCATTATACTGTTTGGGAGGAAAGTAGGAATCTCAGAGGTGGCTCTCTACTTTTGAATGATTTTACATCTTTTGCTAAGTGACCCTTTAAAAACATTTCTATTTTATTTTAATCCCCTTAAATCCCTGAAATAAATGTGAATTAAATAATCTGGCCCCTAGGTCTGCAAGGTATTCCACTAAAACGATGTCACAAGTCTGTCTGTCTAACTTAATTAAAACAGCTCGTGAAAGCGGTTTTTAAAGAAAGGCCGGCTGTCTTGTAACTGTTTGATGCTGTTTGCAGGCTCTTCTGACACTAGGGCAGAAAAAGAGGCAACCAATTCAGCAAACAGAGGAATGAAGAGGAAAGCTGTGGATCAAGGTTTGAAATGTGCCTCCTTCTTTAATATCTGTGTGTCACATGAATAGACAGGAGCCTTTGTCATTTCGGACTTAGTCCCATGATTTGCCACTGAGCCTCATAATGACATTACGGATGAGGGTATGGCTGTGGCCATTAACAAAAGACACGACTCATAAGTAAGTCCAGCATCGGACCAAGAGAAAAAGAAACTCGTCCATGAAGGCCTGAAATGTTGTATCTGTGTTACTTTTTAATAAATAACAGTGTTCAGGTAATGCAACTCTAATAATCTGAACCCTTGTCCCATTTTGTTTTGTAGACCAAACACTCCAGACGCCAGTAAAAAAACTGGACACTGGACGCTCAGACGTCGCTGATAAGGTGAAGGCCCGCTGTAAAGAGGAGCAGGATCACATCCCGATAATAAAGATCAATTCAGTCCGTTCAATGGCCTCCTCTAATCCATCCCCAGAGACAGAGGTAATATTCACTGATCCCATGTGGCAAGTAGTGAAAAAACAAAACGTTACTCAACCAAAGCAAACTATTCTTCTTCTTAAACAGGCTGTGGCGGTGCAGGAATGACATGATGCTGCTGTGCTGCTTCTATTAAGTTTATTTCTGCCTTTGAGGAAAGTCTGTGTGTCATCTTTTAGACTACAACTATCTTGATAGCAGACGAATTGTTTTGCCCATTTTTCCAAGAAAGAGCTCAAACGTGAGAATGTGAAGCTTTTATTTCTCATATGGCATTAAGCCAAGCATCTTTGGGTGTTGGACTACTAGTCAAACCAAACACGCAGCTTGAACATATCATCTTGGGCTGTTGGAGAATCATAAAAGACAACTTAATTCCCCATTTGCTCACATTTTACAGACAATATGATTAATTCGGAAAACCATGAAAATAACTGTTACATGCACCTTGTACATCATGTAACATCTGAGGGTGAATTTGTTATCCAGTATTGAGCTCGAGGTGACATTTATCATGCTTATTTTAGAGATTCTCGTCACTTGGCTGTTTTTCCTTGTGGAGGACAGAAAACAGTCACGAGTTTAACAGCACACACTTCGACCCAAACACCCAAACAAATACTTATGACACAAGTGTTGTTTTCCACCTAAAAAAAGCAACAACATTTTTACACTTTTGTTCTTCTGTAGTCTAAAAGTGTGACTTACTGAGTAAACAACAGCTTCAGGAGATAAGCTAAGATACTTCTGGCCCTTATCACGCTGACTAAACTGGACTAAAAGTAGGTTTAGTTTGGTCCCTGAACACGCGACAGTGCCGGCGGTTAGAACCTTACCTGCTGTGTGTGTGTGTGTGTGTGTGTGTGAACGGCACTCACCTGTGCTGTAAGGCCACCAGACCCAGGGTGAGCACCTGGGCCACCTCCAGCTGAGTGGGCCATTCTCCGGCAGCCACGCACCCGAACACCCCGCACTCCTCGCCGATGCCGGACTCCTCAAACTCCATCTCTGCTCCTCTGCCCCGGTCCGCCGGACGCTCTCGTGCCCTGCCCGCCCGAGCAGTCAGCGCGTGCGTGCGTGCCTGAACGCGCCCTGACGCCAGCTACCGAACACGTGCAGCAAAGGTGGACAACACCGCGCTCCTTATTAAAACACACGCTCCGCTGACATTGTTGAGACAACTAACAGAGCGCGACTTTAACAGGAGAAACGAGCCGCCATGACTGCTGTCACCTAAATGAATCTAATTTAATCAAACATCTTGACCTGACCAAACGCACGTGGTGTTCAGCGATAAGGAGGACAACAACTGTTCTATTCGGCCGATTGTTTCCCGTTGATTGAGTTTTTTGATAAACCGGCCTTCTTGTCGCAGAGACAATGGGGGGCAGTTAAGTGGATAAACTCCAAAAAGTTCTTCGTCTTGAAAATATTTGGAAGTTGGAGCATCTTCCTCTCACGTGGTGGCGAATGCGCTGCTGTGATTGGCTGTCTGAATGAGCCGAGGCATGTGATTGGCTGTCAGAGCACGTAAGATAGAGACACCTCTTCCCTCTTCATCCAGCAACTTTTCCAAGTTGAGTTGCAGTTTTGTGTTTTGTCTTCCAGGACTGCAGGCTGCAAAAGAACACCAACATGGCCTCCGCACCAGGTACGGTAAAAAATAACACTTATTCGAGAGCACAAGCGCACTCAATGTGCAGCGTTTAATTTATGTGCGTGTGTGTGTGTTTTTAGAGTTGAAAATCGGCCAGAAGCTGAACGAGGGAAAGACAAAGCAGATTTTCGAGCTGGTGGACCAGCCAGGACTGGTTCTGGTCCAGTCCAAAGACCAGATCACCGCTGGAAACGCCGTGAGGAAGGACCAGATGGAGGGCAAGGCTGCCATCGCCAACAAAACGACGAGCTGCGTGTTCAAGCTGCTCCAGGAGTCTGGTGAGTGAAGTTGGTACAGACCCATTCAGCAGACACTGTGCCAGGTAATGAGTGGGCTGCAGCAGCCTGAAGCCACTTTCTCACATGTGGAGAAACAGTCATCACCGGTGGGAGCGGATTAAAGCCAGGAGGCCCTAATCACAGTATGGGTTAAGAGATTCTATTTGTGTTTTATAAGCAGCCCCTCACACACAATTTTCACAGAAAACTACAGAAAATCTGGTGCTTAGCGAATCTGAGCACCAGATTTTCTGTAGTCATCGCCTCTGTGACCGTAAGGAGCGAGATAAGAGGTCAGTGAGGTGACTGCATTCACAGAGAAAGACAACCTTTGGCCTATTTACCTCTGTTAGCTGCTGGGAAACAAAGCCCCTCAAGTTCATGTATCATTCTTGTAGTTGTAGCTACAGTTCACAGCCGTTGTTTTAGTTATGTACGATGTTGATTATTGGTTTTATCCATTACGTTTCAGAAAACGGCAAAGAAAAATCCATTCACTATTCATTAAAGCTCCAGTGGAATAAATCAAATGGCTTTTTTTGTTTTACAAATAGGAAAAATATATTCAAAGATACTGACTTCACTATTATCAAAGTCAAAGATGAAAAGCAAAAAAACACTCACATTTTTGAAGCTGGAACCAGAATATTTTATTTCTGTTACTTTTGATCTATAAATGGCAAATTAACTGATAATCAAAATTGTTGGCATCTCAGTCTCTTGATTGTTGGAGCTTAACTGGGAGCACATGAGCATATCTCCACTTTTTCACTCTCATGACAAAATTCTGTCACATCCTTAGATTTTAGATAGTTGTTGTAATTCTTGTTTGTGTGTGAGACCACTTCTAAAGGGTTTGTTGTTAATTGGAGGGACCATGCATGTTTAAAAACTGATCTTGTGCCTGCATGTCTAGAATTAGGTCCGTAATGTCGACACGTGTGGGAGCGTGATGCATGCATGTTTGACATTAGATTTAAAAAAAAAAAAAAGCCCAGATTACCAAAATGACTCTCCCGCTTGCTTTAATTTAGAAAGTAATTGGGTAACTGTAACCAACATGCCACTCATGAGTGTGTCAGCCGAGCTGTGACTGTCTTGTGACTTGAAACTTATAATTCACCAGAATGTGACCGACCACGTTCCCCTCACTTAACCTTAATTTCAGAGCTGTGACAGAACGTGAAAATCGTTCAAAGAACTGCTGCGTTTCTATCTACAATTCAAATGAACACTGAAGGATAAAACTAATGAGTTTCAGATGTTTCTCTGCTTTGCTCACAGCTCAAGAGGTTTGGGCTCCGGAGCACCAAGGGGAGCTGTGTAATATTCTGTGGCTGATTTTTAACGCCTCCCCTTTCCTCCAGGTGTTAAGACTGCCTTTGTGAAGCAGCACTCTGACACAGCGTTCTTGGCAACCCACTGTGAGATGATTCCCATTGAGTGGGTGTGTCGGAGAGTGGCAACTGGGTCGTTCCTCAAGAGGAATCCAGGAGTCAAGGAGGGCTACCGCTTCACCCCGCTGAAGATGGAGATGTTCTTTAAAGTCCGTATGAGCCCTCCCCTCCCGTTCAGTTCAGTCTGTAACTTTACTCAAAGCTGCCAAATGTCAGATCACGTCCACCTTTTTATGTAATCAATTGTTTCCCGATATAGGATGACGCCAACAATGATCCTCAGTGGTCGGAGGAGCAGCTGCTGGAGGCCAAATTCTGTCTGGCTGGGCTCACTATCGGTCAGTGCGAGGTGGACATCATGAATCGCAGCACTGTGGCCATCTTTGAGATTCTGGAGAAGGCTTGGGCCACTCAGAACTGCACGCTGGTGGATATGAAGGTACGTGCAGTGCAGCGCTGCCCTCTGCTGGTCCATCTGGTATCATACTGTGGCCACTGAGCTGCTGAACTCCTGGAGCCGCTTCACAATTTAGAAAGATTCTCCTGTTGTCCTTTGCTTCTAGATCGAGTTTGGCGTTAACGTGAAGACTCAAGAGATCGTCCTGGCTGACGTGATCGACAACGACTCTTGGAGGCTGTGGCCAGCTGGAGATAGAAGCCAGCAAAAGGACAAGCAGGTCAGGACTTCTTTGGTGTTCCTCTTTTTTATTTTGACACTCAAAAGAATTAAGACAAAAGCTGAGATAAACTTGTTTTCGCCTTTCTTGTAGGTGTACCGAGACCTTAAAGAAGTCACTCCTGAGGCAATGCAGATGGTGAAGAGAAACTTTGAGTGGGTCTCTGAAAGGGTCAAGGTACACTGAATCTACTCTTTATCTGAGCAGGCTTCTGGCTTTTGTTTTCTTTTAATCAACATGTAAATAAGTTGTTTTTACAATCAAGAATGGATTACAAAGGTACCCTAAAATTGACTCTGTAAGTTTTAAAGGAAGAAATGGTTTCTCTGTAATTGTGTGGGAATTCAACCTGTAAAAGCTTGCTTTCTCACTTCAGTCCTCTCAGGGGTCTGGCTGCTACAGCCTTATTTGGTCTGGTATGACCAGTAGCTTACGGAGGCTGATGTTGGCAAACTGTAGCTCGATATTGCTCAGCTAAAGTTCTAGTCTCACTTTAAGTGGACATACAAACTGGGGCTTGCACAGAGCTTATGAGTGCTGTGTCGTGTCTGCAGCTGCTGCTCGAGCCCCAGGCCAGCGGCAGGGTGGTGGTTTTGATGGGCTCCACCTCCGACATGGCTCACTGTGAAAAAATTAGGAAGGCCTGCACCTCCTACGGGATTCCCTGCACCCTGAGAGTCACCTCAGCACACAAAGGACCAGATGAGACTCTGCGCATCAAAGCAGAATATGAAGGTGCGAATAATGAGTTTTCCTCTCCTCTCTTACTAGAGAAGTGAGGATGTAGTGATCTAATGTGTCGTGTGTATGTGCTGCTTTTCAGGGGACGGCGTACCCACCGTGTTCGTGGCTGTCGCCGGAAGAAGTAACGGCCTTGGTCCGGTGATGTCTGGAAACACGGCGTATCCCGTCATCAACTGCCCACCTCTCACTCCAGACTGGGGTGCACAAGATATCTGGTCATCCCTCCGCATGCCAAGCGGTAAGCGTAGCACTTTAGACATTATGTCTTAAATTGTTACTAACATGAGTTTATTCATCGTAGTAACTGAGCCCCTCTTTCCTCCCCCGCAGGTCTTGGCTGCTCCACAATCCTCTCCCCTGACGCCGCTGCTCAGTTTGCCGCGCAGATCTTTGGTTTGACCGATCACCTGGTGTGGTGCAAGCTGAGGGCCTCCATGCTCAACACCTGGGTGTCTCTCAAGCTGGCGGATAAGAAGCTGCAGGCCTGCAGCCTCTGAAGCGGTCCGAGACCCCTCTGGGCCTCATGTGGTCTCTTAGGGCTCCACTGTCTGTCAGTGTCATGTCTTTGTTTACCATGAAAACCCACTAACGGTGTACTTTCTCACACACGTGAATCATTCCATTTTGAAATAAAATAATTAAAAGCTTCTTAATTAAATACGCATATGTGGCTGTTTAATCCCATCGTAAAAGTGGCTGCATTCCATTTAGGTGAGTTGGCTCCAAGGTCCTGATATTGTGCTGGCTCACTGGAACTGTGAACCAGTGTTGACAAGAACTACACCTGTGCTTTTCCTGCTATGACTACTCAAAATATCTGCTGTGAAATGGGTCTATTTCTGCACACCAGCTTTTAAAGTGATTGATGCAGTGGTTTGACATTTGGGGATATTCACTTATTGGCTTCCTGGAAGAGGCAGATGAGTGGAGACTGATAATTTGAAGCTACGGCATAAAGAATGCAAACGCCTGGTTTGGCTCTGTTTTAAAGGCAGCAGTCCACCGACCTGCACCTCTAAAGCATTCACTTAACACTTCACATCCAATTTGTTTCGTCTGTATTCAACCTCAAAGCCAAACATAGCTGGGCACATTGACAAACCTTGGCTGCAGCAATGATTTTGGCCATCGTGAAGTTTTGTTGCCTTCCGTTTTACTATTGTGAGTAAGATTTGAGCTGTTGACAGGTGGAGTTAATTTCATTGTCAAAGTTACTACAACAAATAGAGAAATTATGTTGAAAGTCAAAATAGGAAAAAGCAAACTTTTAGCTAGTGATTTAGGTGCATATTGCAGTTGGGATTGATGTACCCATTTTTGCAGCCGTGTCCTATTTCATTACATGCATAGTCTAAATATCCACTTTACTAACAACTGCACTGCTTTGGACTCTCAGACGACAATCAGAGCTCCTCTCAGTGACGTTTACTTGCTTACAACACCCTCTGGGCCGCAGCTTGTTTGAAAGAAAGTTTTGTCTACCTTTTCTATCATGACCACTGCAACATGGGGACTGCTGCATAAATCCCCCCCTAATGTTTTCCATTTCAGCCATACTCCTGTATCTTCATCTGCTCAGTTACCGTGCCTGAGCCCGGCCACCAGAGGGAGCCTGTATCTCCAAAATCTTAACCTTTCAATCCGTTCCAGCAGTTTGCAGCCAAGGGAATGAGTCAGAATCTCATGCCACCATTTTATTCTTTACTTCTATTATAGCACGGCTCTTCCTTTGATAACAAATGAAGGGTATAACAACCTGTGATGTGCTAAATTTTAGTTCACGAGTGGGTGGAAGTGGGAGGATGGAAGTGCTGTGGGTAGGGAGTGATACAGATGAGTGCTGGGAAGCTGATATCTGACAAAATCCTCTGCATTTTTAATTTATAGTTGAATTTTATGCTTAAAAATGTGATTTAGTGTAAGAGAGCCGAATCTATATATATATATATACATGTGTGTGTAGTAGGGATACAGCCGCAGAGCTGAAATGGACATAATGTGTATGTCTTGGTGACTCCAGGTCTCCTTGACAACGGTAACATGGCAACAGTCACTCTGTATACAATCATCTGGCCTCCCTTTCTCTTTGCTCCTGCTCTTATTGCCAAACTAAGCTCTGACCCACTAATGAGCTGTGAATGTGTGTGGTCATGACTTTATCCCCGGCTTGAACTGCCGTTAAATATGATCACAGCTTTCCTCTTCATTGTAATAATCACAATGTGACAACCAGTTTAATAACAAAGCAAACACGTAGAGACTTTCCCAAGACTCAGAAAAGCCATTTATTATTCAGTATTATAAGACTGGCAGTTATGTATCACTACTATAGTTTATTTACATGTGTTCTACAACAGTATCTTATTTTCTTATATTTGCTGTTTGATCTTGTGTATAAAATTTCTAAATCATTCCATAGATAAACATCACTAACATTGCTGTCATTCTCCCTGCTTTCCTCTGCTGGATGCAACACTGTCCTGCCATCACTCTGGCACCTCCCCCCCTCTTCTGTTACATCTCTTCCTCTCTGTGTTGGTATACTACATCACCTCCAGCCACGCCCTAACAGCGATCTAACCATTCACGGTGCCCAATCACAGCGCCCCCAGGTCGTGGCACGAGCGGGACTTCTGCCTCAGGAACTTGCCCACCTCTCGTTCTCGGGGGTACCGGGGCACCAGGCTGGACAGGAAGCGTTTGGCGCGGGAGGTGATGCTCTCACGTTGGCCTCCGCCACTCATGTCCTCCGCGCTGGTCCCCGGGGGCCAGGGGGACTGGCCCCTGGCGAGGCGCACAGCACACTCCAGGAGCTCCGGGGTGCGGTGGTCCAGAGAGGCAGAGATCTCCAGATAGAGACAGTTGAAGAGGGCGGCGCTGGACATGGCCTCTGAGGGAGGAGATGAGGAGATGCAGCTGTCACAGCTTTGAAGTTTGCATTTAGTGTGACAGTAACCAGGTTAGTGGCTTCAGTCTCTGTGTGTCTTAGTTAGTGTGTATCAAAGGTTCCATATTCTGCTCTTTTTCAAGTTCATGTTTATGGTTAAAAGACATTTCACATAATATGGGACCTTTAATCCAAAACACCAGACAGAGTCTGAAACAACTTAAACACACCATGAGTGAAATGAAGAAGCCTCAAAGGAGTGACAAACACAACACATCACTTTAAATTTTGGTGTTATTTGTCAATTTGGGAGGTGAATAAATAAAAATAGATAAATAAAATTACAAGAAATAAAATATATCAATGATAAGCAAACATGTAAATAAATGAAGAGAAATTATGTAAAATGTGTGTGTGCATCCCTTAAAAGTGAGATTTTCAGGTCTGCAGGTGAGCAATTTAGAAAATGTGACCAATCCTTCAGGAGTAACTCAGCATTTCCTTTAAAAACAGCGTTCATCCTTTCATCCCTGAAGATCTCTGTGTACCAGAGGGTAGCACTAGGTGGGGTGTATTTGATCCAGTTTGGCAAAACACACTTGCAAAGCTGAGGAGCTTATCATGAAGTTTATAGTGTTCTTGTGAGGGGCTAATATGACCTGGAGCACAGAGACACGTAACTGTGAGCCACTGTAAACATGTCGGGAGAACAGACGGACAATGCAAGGGTAAAATATGAAAAAGATGTGTGGGGGGGGGGTTGGTTTGCTGGCAGACCCTAAAGTGAGTTAGTAGAGACTCCGATTTATCTAAATAAACATGACAAGCTGCTCATATTTTACCTCAGTTTCACTTAAATGCGGCTCTAGGCAAAACTGTAAAAGTGTAAACACAGCAAACTACTTCAGAAGCCATAAAAACACATTTTTTAATCAGCTTCTTGCTACATCTGTCATCTGAGTCACAAATGAATTTCTCAGCACCATAATCTTTAGTTTCCAGCTGCTGCACAAATAACAGAAGTTTCTTGCCCAGATGCCCCCTGGGAGTCGTAGTGAGTTAAAGTTAGAGACAGTTTTGATGAACACAGGCCTGTGCCTTTGCCTTTTACTCAAGATAAGAAAATAACCTTTCATACTTGGTATACCAATGAAGAATCACCATGGATGTTTTTTCTTTTTAACTTTAGCTTTGATTGTTGCTGATCTAGTCATGAATATTTAGGCTGTAGAGAGTAGTGTAGTAGTACAGGATGCACAGCACTCACAGTGAACGCTCCCCTGCTTTAACTGTAATTGTGACTCCCCTCATACTCCCACACAGCGATGAATCTGAGACACTGACATTTACATTTTCACATATTTCACCCCACGTTTGTGTTTACTGACAGAGATAAACGGCTGAAAATGTCAACACTGACTGTGAAGCTACAACGGAAGGAAAAGGCAAAAACAGGCGAGGGAGAGGGCGCAGTGGAGAAGATGAAAACTGAGCTTTGTCTCACCTTGAGAGGTGACCTCACGTGTGCGGACGAGGTCGCTCTTATTACCAACGAGGATGATGGGAGTTTGGGGCTGAGTCTCCCTCAGGAGAAGTCGGAGTTGGGCGGTGCGGTGGAAGCTCCGCCTGTCAGTCACTGAAAACACCAGGACACACACCTCACACAGCAGAGCCGACAGGTCCTGAGGGACAGACGGACAGACGGACAGGGGGCAGACACACAGCGTGTTACAAGACTGGAGCTGCCATTTAAATCTACTGTGAGGAAACTGGAAGATGAGTCAATGCATCTTTTTGGTTTGAGGGCATAATCACACACGAGTACTTCTACAAATCAACCGTGACAGTGGAGCCAAAACTTTTGATTTGCAGTTGACACAGATTCTTAAGACAGAGACTGAGTCCAAACATTTGACTCTCCGTTGCTCTCATAAATATTGTTGTCAAAGTCTTTTGTGCAGGAAAACAGTGGAAGTGCCGCCTGGAGAAACAGCAGACAATTGAGTGCTCTAACTAATATCCCCTGTGGTTTAGTGAGAAATTACTACAGTAGCTAACACTGACTGCAGTACACCTCAGCTCCTTGCTGACACACATACACACACACACTCATCCTCTCCAAGCACGAGAGAGCAAAAACGTCCCTAAAAATAAAATATCCCTGAGTGAATCCTTCATACTGTAGGAAACTGACTAAACCTCAGCCCATCTTTGGTTGGAGCTGCCATGGTCCACTGACTTTTCATTTCATTTTGATTGATTTTGATTGAGCACAGATTGAAGAAAAATATACACAGACCTAGACTGGACAGACATAGACGTGATATCGCAATTATATAAGAAATATCCTCATAAGGCGACCGTTACAGTGTCTAACAACAAGTATAGCTCATTATACAAAGAGTAACACATATGAATCCCTGCATCAAAAAGACAGATTGTGTCGCGAGTGTGTGTATTCAGTTTATTTTCACACATCCGCCTAAATCAAAAATATAAATGCAGTCATTTGGCACATCTGCTCTGTGGGCAGCCCTCTCTCTCTCTCTCTCTCTCTCTCTCTCTGTCTCTCTCTGTCTCACACACACACACACACACACACATCCACACACAGAGGCCTCTGAACTGTACTCGAGGGAAAAGAGCAAAAAAGTGAGCAAAACAACCTGATAATGAGCTTTTCCTCACTCAGCCAGATGCACATGGAGCAAAGAAATTGTCCTCTTTCTGGCAACAGTCTTTGTCAGAGCTTGGCATCAGTTTTTTGTTACAATGCTGTAAAAGCCAAAAAACTATGCGCTGTGTTCTAGATATAGAATATGAACACGTCTAAAATATGCCACATGTGCAGCAAGCTTCTGTTTTGTCCTGGTGGTATTTTTGGTGTTTTACCTCTTTCATTTGACAACTACATACTTTCTTATGCTATAAGCTTGTTGTCCACCCTCCCACCTTCTGCCCTCATGCATCCACACATACCCTTTATGTATGTGTGGATGCATGAGGGCATTGATGCTAAAGGGTTTTCTCAGAGATTTCTCCAGCAGCACTTTAAGGGCTTCAAATAAAAAAGTAATAAAATTGGGATGCAGGAAAAGTAGATTAGGAATTGAAAGGGAAAGAATTTAAACGTCTTGAGCTCCTTCTTTAAGTAGTCCTAGGATTTGGCAGCCCTCAGGCCTTCTTTCAGGACCAGATGTATGTGCAGTATTTACCACAGTGAAATGTCAAAAGGCAGCTGAGCACATTGTATATAGCTGCAGTGGCCTAATGAGGGAGCAGAGAGCAGGGAGGATGGGAAGAGGGAAGTGTTGTTTGGCTCACCTGTCTCCAGTTGTCATAGATAATGATGGTGCTCTCCTCGTCATCCACGGTGACTATGCGCACATAACCCTCCCCTGCGGACAGGGAGAGCAGCAGTTAGGTCTCAGATGGGAGAGATGGGTGCTGCAGCCTATTTACCTGCTGCTCACTGTGAAAGCAAACACTCTACTGCATTACACTGTCAAACACACACAGCTTTGTACCCTCAGAATCCACAGACGCAGTCCTGTCCATGTCCCCAGCGAGGGCGATGGCCAGCGAAGACTTCCCCACACCGTTCTGCCCCAGCAGGGCGATTCTTAAAGGCCCATCAGGTCTGCCCTCCACAGCCATGGTGTCATCCAGGGCCGGGCTGAAGCTGACCGGTGAAACAGAAGGTCCAGCAGCGCCTGACGTCCAGTCGCAGTCATCGTGGACGGCTTCTTCTCGTCTGAGCTGATGCTTAATAGGCAGAGGAGTGCTTCCTCTGCGAACAGTCGGGTTGCTGGACAGAGTCATACTGTCACACTGGAGGAGAGAGCACATGGAGGAACCCTCTTTTCAGTTGAAGCTGATGGTGCCAAAGTGCACGGTGGTGTGACTCACCTGCTATCTGATACTGCTATTGCATAAAGTCAGAGTACGTGCCAGAGAGTGAATGAAGAGACATCCTGCCTTTCAGTCAGGATATCTTGTATGACTCAAGCTTCAAAAACACTTGATGTGTGTTGATCTATGCTCACCAGCTCATTTCTAGAGCTTTTTCCCTAAAAGCTGCCCACTGGGACCCAAAACAACGCAATCGGAAAGGTGAGAGTGAACCAAAGCAGTCTCAGTATCAAAACAATCACTTATAAAAGCAGTCAGGTGATAATTCTCTGTGGGCTTATCACTGAGAGCAACCCCTGTTGTAGTACACACAGTGACTGGATACATTGTAATTCTAAAAATAGTCAATAAAGGAGTTTTAACGACGCTCAAGGAGCAAATAAGTGATTATATCCTATTAATATATGGTGATTAAAATAGAAAACTGACTTGAATGTAGCGCACCCCCTTCCTGCACGACTACCTAACTAAAACACGTACACACACACGCGCGCGCGCGCATACACACACACGGTCTGTTTAATGAACCCCCTCCACAATATCTAACATCATCCCATCCCATCACTGTGCCCCACACCTGATTGGCTGATTAAATTGGAGCGGTTTGCCCCGATCATCCTACCTTGATCGCTGCCTCCTCGTTGATGATCCTGTCTGCGGGCACATCTGTCGGCATCTGCAAACTGAAATCATAAGCGACCGGGAATGAGGACTCCAAAAGACACAAGAGCGACCATCCCCTCCTCCCCCACCCCCTCCTCCCCCCAGCCCGCTTTGTGAACCCCTGCCGGGGCAGCGCGGTGTGATCTCTCACCTGTCACGCGGCTCTCTGCAACTACAAAGTAAGCAGTCTTTCCCTCTCCTCTCTCCCCTCTCTCTCTCTCTCTCTCTGTCTCTCTCTCTCTCCTCTCTCTCTCTCTCTCCCTCTCTCTCTCTTCCCTCCCTCTCTCGCCCTCAGTCTCTGCCTGTCTGTCTCCTCAGGTTAGGGCCCAGGTCCAGCTCTGCGGTCATCTGCGCCCTCTGACTACAGAGACAGTGACTCACTGACTCGGACCTGTGAGGACTTTGCGCAGATGGGAGATGAGTGCAGCCACCCGGCGGACGCGCGCTCTTCCCTGTTTGCTGCTGCAGGTGCGCGCAGAGCAGGAAAGAGGAGCGGTGGTGCAGGAGGGCAGGAAGGCAGAAAAGCAGGGAGCTGTACTGCAGAAAGATGCTCAGTGTCACGAAGCTCCCATTGACCTCTGGAAGATGGAGCCGATGTGGAAAGCGGCCGCTAGGGGGCAGCACAGCACAAGTCTTCCCCTCACTGACCGGCGTTAACTGTGTTTTAGTGACCGTGTGTGTGTGTGTGTGTGTGTGTGTGTGTGTGTGTTTTTGGGGCATTTATGTTTAAAATGTGTCATCTGGGTTTTCCCTTGGTACACAGAGGCACGACAGCCTTCCTGTGTGCCCACCAGCTCTACCAGTCCCCCTCTCTCCTCCTGTCCCACATCCTGCTGAGGACACACACCTCTCATTTACAGCTGATTAAATCAAGTCATTTCCATCCCCCGATCCAAGGAGTGTATTTGGACATGTTTTCTGTCAAAATGTGAGTGTGGCCATGAGCGGTGGTGCGTCCCTCCCACACAAAGCCACAATAGACTCCGGCAGTGAGCAGCCAGGGCGCTATTATAGCCCTAATCCTGCTCCTATTATACAGGCCAGAGAGAGAGCGAGAGACACAGAGAGGGAGGTAGAGCTGAAGATGAGGTCATCCCAAACAGTGCACACCCAGGGTCACTGCCTCACTATAGAGGGACAGAGATAAAGAGAGGGATGGAGCAGGGGATGGGGGCTGCAGGGCGAGCTGCTAAGAGAAAAGGCCTGCGGAAGACTGAACGTGGGAGATGCTCAGATAGGTGAGTGGGAAAGAGAGGGGGTTAAAACCTGTGTGCAAAGTGCAGAAAAAACACACCAGAGCATGACCGGGATGGTAAAGTACTTTGTTTATTTCATATGCATATGAAACCACACTACAACAGGAGCAGGAACCCATGAAAATGGCCATCATTTTTGTAATAATGTTAATTCTAATCACAATTGGATAAAATAATAAACTGTAGGAAAGTAAAAATACACGCTAATGGAATAAAACCAGTAAAGTAAAATAATTAGAATCAGTACATAAATAAACAATAAATACTGAATAAATAAGTGAATAAATAAAAGAACAATTTATTTAACCTACACCCAAACAAAATAAATAGCTCTAATGCATGAACCCTGGCAATGATTTCATGGGACAGTTAAGAAGGTGTCTCCACAAAGAGATTTTTTTGCATTTTCTTTTTAATCCCTGCACCGTTCATTTTCTGTTGCATCCGTAGCCCACAGTACCCGAGCCCACAGTGACCAGCTCTGTGGTGCCGCATGTTGCATTAATATGGTGATCGTCCCTGTTACAGAGGTGTTCAATCTGCCCCAAAATAGCTTCTCTATAGTCTGGAGAACTGGACTCAACCACACAAATCATGCCACACTCTTTTTTTTCGCCTGCTGCGATGGGTTTCTTTGTCTCTTTCACCATATACAGTCGCTTTAGTTAAGCACACTACCAGCTCCACTTCTTTGTGTATATATATATATATATATATATAAAAAAACCCATTTTGTTGAGAGCAAACAGCAAGTCTCTCCTGTCGCTGTTAATGGCTGAAGGTTGCCATTTCCAACTAGCAAAAGGTAGATTTCTTTGCTAAAACACAAGAGCAGTATCCCCACTATTCATTTAGCACAATCACTGGAAGATTCCCATGAAAGGTATCCTTGTACATTCTTTAATCTATGATTATTCATCTTACAAAGAATAACAAGTCTTGGTGAGCTTAAACACTTTGGTAGGCAACTGTGAAATATTAGCTGGCAAATACAACTGCATGCCGTGGATACTTTATCCAAGCCCATACCACTCCACATCCAGCACCACTGCACTACTCAGACCTCTGCAGCTTTAGCAGCTTATTATAAAAAAAACACAACTACATTTTGAGCCTCAGCCACTCATTTGGAAAGTACATTGCAGCTATGTAATATTGCATAGATAATATGCTCAGCAGTGTCAGGGACTATTGATACGTTTTGATGCAAGTTAAAGCTTTTTAAAAAAAAATCTATTTTCATTGTCATGTTTGTCCACTGTTGCACAAGCAAAAGATCTCAGAGAGCTCTCAGACAGTTTTTTTGTGCAACTGTCTTTCACAGTGAAGAGTCCATGAAGCAGCCTAGAGCTGAGTCTAACCCTACCAATTAACAGTCAATTCCCCTTTAATCATTCAAGGGTGCATTTCACAGTTGTAGAGCCCCAAACCCGCCCGCCAATGTCTCTCTCTCTCTCTTTCACTTTCTCTCTCTCTCTCACACACACACACACACACACACACACACACACACGCACAAACACACACACACACGCACGCGCGCACACACACGCACATACACATCCTTGTTCTCCTCCCCAAGTCTGATTACTCATCATTGATTGCTCCATGTTGGCTGGTCTTGTTTTCTTTCTCACCCCTCCGCTCTCTTCCTCTCTCTCCCCTGGGGGCTGCCGCGCTCAGAGGAAGTAGTCAGGGGGCGGGGAGGGTGGGTTGCTGGTGCGGTTCGGTGGGGCGTCGCCGCCGCCGATGCCGTGGTTCGTGCTGAGGAGCTTCTCGTAGCGGGCCTTGTAGGCGTCCCTCTCCCTCAGCACTCGAGTCAGCTCACACTGTAGCTGCTCCAACTGAGGAGGAGGAGGAGGAGGAGGAGGAGGAGGACAAACACACCAGATTCACATTTGTCTGCGCAAAGACGCAAACTCACTATTTGTGCCAGAAAGTTTTGTTTTAAAAGTTTGGGGTCAGATAAGACTCGGATGAGCTTGTGTGCGTGTGTGTACCTGTTGTGTGAGCACGTGTTTCTCTGACTCCAGAGCGTGGCGGTGCTGTAAGCGCTTGTAGCGGCAGGATTGCGCATAGCCGCGGTTCTTTAGCGTGCGCCGCTTCTGCTTCAAGCGCACCACCTCATCCTTACTCACTCCGCGCAGGTGTCGGTTCAGCTCCCGCACCGACAGGCTCACCAGCTGCTCATCAGAGAAGCGCTCGTTCAGTCCGCACTGCTGAGCAGATGGGGGAAACACACACACGCACACACACACACACACACAATATGTTGATCAATGTTAACTGCCACCGAGACGCATGCTGGAAATGATTGATATCTGTGCAGTGAAAGATGATTCAGACTTAAATATAAAACTGTAAACTGTGATATGACCGCTGAGCATGTGATGTGTTTGTGTGTGTGCCTGTCAGGGGGCACATTTCGACACCACATGTCCATAATCTGTCATGTAATCTGACTAAGTGTGGGTGACAGTTATCAGGATTACGCACAGCAATAATAGCAGATATTATCATAAGCCCGCAGTGTGCTCCACATAGAGATCCACCCAGACATCTTGATCAGAACACAGATTACAACATTTATTTACCAATTGAAATCACACTCAGAAAATAGCATCCAAGTGTTGAGTTTTATCAAACCTAACCCTAACCCGAACCCCCCCCCCCCAAATACACTTTGTCTGGAGTGTTTCTAAGTTTTTTTTTTAATTATTAATTTTGTATTGGTTTGTAAATTCAGAGCAGGCTTGTGTGGCTTTTATACAAAGTCTACATACAGAGAGATCAAAAAGTGCAAAAAAGATAATGAGCATTTGTAAGCAGTACATTAACATTTAATACATGTTAATAACACTGTAACATAGTTATTAATGTATTTCGCAATAACTAGACTCCTCCTGTGGTGTATAAATAGATAATTAATGGCAATATAGTAAAAGTAGTAAGTTGTAATAATGTAAAATATGTTTGCATAAGAGAAGTTATAGTTATTGACATATACTTCAGATGAATATATACTTGAAAAACTACATTATAATGTGTTATAAACCATGTACTACATGTCTATATGGAGCACACAAATGCTAGATTGTGTGTATTATTAATAAAGTCATGTTTGTACATGGGGAGTCGAGGCTTTGAGCCCTCAAAGACAAAGCTTGAGCTTCACTTATTGTTGCCACGTAGAGAGCGATCCTTAAAGTGATACTTCAGATAGACACAGACATTAATAACCATGTTCTAATGTCCTAATCCTAATCCTTCACTGCACGATCCCTCTCTACCTCCGCTCAGCCCTCTAATGCGACAAGTGTCACCGTTCCCTCACATCAATTCTTTCACCTCCAAAAACCTCCCACGTTTTATTGGTGAACACTTCCTGTCGAGTGTCATGTCGTCGTCAAAGTCGTGCAAGTGATGCCCCGTGTACCTGATTCATTTGTGGGTGGTGATGATGATGATGGTTGCCATGCATGGGGTGGTGTGGGTGGTGCTGATGATGGTGATGCTGGTGGTGGTGAAGGCGGCCCTGGGGGCTGAGGGGTTGCGGGTAGGGCGCCGAGGCGGGGGCAGCGTTGGGGATCGAGGGAGGGGCAGATGAGAGGAAGACGAGTGGGCGATGGCACATGTCTGTCCCTTTGGTGCAGGAGATGTCACCTCCGCTGTCGCTGCTGGAGTCTCCCAGGTTGCTGCTCGAACTCTGAGAAAGACCTGGAAACTGAAGAGAGGAGGGATGATGAAGAGGCAGGTAGAGGGTCAGGTCAGTCTCGTTCGTGACAGCAGTCTGTGTAATTATAAGGCAGAAATGACAGATTGTTACCTGCGAGCTGACAGCTGCAGCAGCTGAGTTCAGTAAAGCCTCCACAGCATCCTCACAGCCCAGGAAGCCATTGACCGGCCCCCTCTCTCTGTCCCCTCGCTCTGGCACTCCCCCCAAAGCTCCCAGCAGAGTGGCGGGCCCCGTCACCTCACCTCCAAACTGTTGCTGCAGTGCTGCCAGCCAGATCAGGTCCTCCAGGGAGGCCGGGGTGGGACCCTGCGGCCCGGTGTGAGCCGGGCTGCCTTCCACGTTCCCCTGAGAGCCCGAGCTGATGCCAGAAGTGAAGCTGTTGGAGATGGAGAGGGGGAAGGAAATGGAAGAGGATGACGAAGACAGGGAGGAAGAGCCCGAAGGTGGCGGGTGGGCGTCGCTGAGCGTTGGCGAGGGTGGCAGCGAGTTGTAAGGGCTGGAGCTCAAACTGGAGTCCTGTGGAGGGTGGCTGGTGTACGGGGAGCTGGAGGGGTCATGGGGGAGCCCAGATTTGGGATACGCACATGGAGGAGGGAGAGGAGGAGTGTCTGATTTCACCTCGAACTTGAGGAGGTCAAAGTCATTTAGGTACTCCATAGCCAGAGGGCTGGGGGGGAGAGAGGGCATGGGGAGGGAAGGAGAGGACATGGTGTCTGCTGCTGCTGCTGCTGCTGCCGGGAGCTTCAACAGGGTTTTTCCGTGTGTCAGGATTGTTGGAAAGTCCACTCCTCTGCCTCAGTGCAGCTCATAGACAGCAGCAGTAGTGATGTCAGGAAGTAGACTGGTGGGTGAGTTTCCTCAGTGAGAAACAGTACGTCCCCTTGTCCTTGTCTCTGTTTCTCTTGTCCTGAAGGAAGGATGGAACGGAACGAGAGGGTTTGGGATACAGGGACAACGGAAAGGAAAGTGTTACAAGTTTTCCAAGTTTAGATCTCTCAAAAAGACTGTAACTAATGGACTAGCATTCTATCATTGGAGTCTTGATGGAAAGTTGAAAAAAAGTATCTACATTGATACGGCAGAACCAGAGATATCGCGTTTTTTATTCAATGCTATCTTCCGTACCAAAGCCCGCTCGTACGTTACCCACAATGCAACTAAACTGACGATAGTTTAGCCGGAGATTCAGATGCAATATGATAGCCGCAGCTTATGTAGCCTTGACCAATGCTAGCCTCATGCAGAGATGCGGACTCGACACCTCCAGATGTTTTTTCATTTTCAAAATTGTTGTCTTCAGTCGCAACTGACCCTGACTCAAGTGACATCACGTGAGGCGATTTATCACACTTTGCACAGCTCCCTCTGGAGCCACAAAGGACTTTGTTCACATATGCAGATGCGTTCTCCAAGTAAAATAGTTGGAGTTCATCTTCAATCGTTGAATAATGTTTTATAGATCAGTTATAAGCTATTGATAAGAATATGTTTTAGGTGATGCTTTTAGCTAACTCTTAAATCAATCAGAAAGCCACTTTAAATGAACAAAATCCATTTAAACAGCATATTAACAATAGCTTATTACAGTAAGTTGATGTTATTATATTTATTATAAAAAAGCTGAACATTTCCAGTTTGTCTGAAATGGTCTTGCTGCACAATCCTCACAATTCAGTTTTAAAGATGATTGTAATGTAAATGCCTCAACAAAAAAAACGTTATTCTGACTTTATTGAACATGAAGTTAGGCTGTGTGAGTCTGTGTGTCAGGTATGATTGTGTGTTATATTAAGACACTAATCTGCAGCACATTCCCCCTGCCCAACATCTTATACGCTCACATCTATAGGATTGTAAACGCATGCACACTCACATACACGTGCATGTTGACTTGCATGTGTAACACTTTGTCACACGTACAGACAAAGCAGGACGAAAAACACGATACTTAAAACTTCCTAATTTGTGACTATAGTCAACAATTTCTGCCATTTCATTTTATAAAAGTAACAAACAAGCAGCCGTCACATTGCCTCATTCTAGCCAGTGATGCCAACTCTCACATGTGAAAGAGAGAATTCTGTATGGGAACAAAGACACATCAGAAAAAATGCCTCATCTTCTGCCTGCCAAGTGTTGTATTCATCTCTATGTAGTATTTGCAGGTTATTGCCCTAATGTAATCACACACACAATGGCTATAACATGTAATATTTCTAGAAAGATCTGCCTACTGAACACATAACCGACTGAAGCGCAAGAATTCACAGGGCTTAATCATTTTTGACAGAAAGATCCACCAGTCTCAGAGAGCAAATCCAATTATCAACAGGTTCAGACTTTAATCCAGAGGCCAAAGACTTTCTAAAAAGAATCGAAACACATTTTTATACGACCATAGCGGTGGAAAAAAAGCTCTTTTTCAGCTGGTGCTCATGCTGACCTTAAATGTCACATATCCAAATGTTAGGACTTTTTCTTTCTCTGTCTAGTTCAGTCAGATTTGAGA
The DNA here is from genome assembly GCF_042242105.1 of Pempheris klunzingeri. Taxonomy (NCBI): domain Eukaryota; kingdom Metazoa; phylum Chordata; class Actinopteri; order Acropomatiformes; family Pempheridae; genus Pempheris; species Pempheris klunzingeri. Next base: position 8,210,187 of record NC_092017.1, read on the forward strand.
TCAAACACTTCTGTTTCGCATGGAAATACTTGAAAGTCATTTGAAAGCATAAAATAACTTACAGCTGTTCTGCTTTCAAGGTGACAAACGAGTTAAGCCGTCATCTAACAATTCAAAACATCAATACGCAGGTGAACAAACTGAAAAAAGTCAGAGAATCTCCTCAGAAAATCAATGAAACGTTCAATATTTCCAGCATTACACAGAGCAAACCACGTCAAACAAAGCTGTAGAAGAGCAAAGCTATTTCCTCCAACACTGATTATAGGCCTTCAGATGTAATAGTTATTAGTATTAAAATGAACATCTAATTAAAAATTCACCTTTAACTAGTCCCTCTGCTGCACAGCTCATTAGTTTTGCCCCCCGTAGTTCAAAATGGATTGTAAAAGAAAGCAAACAGTGACAGGGCTCCATGGAGGCCTCAAACTGGCTTTGGACCAGAGTCACGGCAAAAAGCCAGCCAAAAAAGAGCAACACACAGACACACACAGACACACAGACACAGACACACACACACACACACACACGAGAGAAAAAAGTAGAATGAAAGATAAAGGCCTGACATGAACGACATGAGAGTTAAAGTGAATGAAATGATCTTACCGTCGGTCATAGAGATGAAGGATGGTTTGGAGCTCTTTTCAACATCCCCCCACCACACACACACACACAAAAATAATCAACTGACTGGCTGACTGACACGTTTGGAGAGAGACACAGAGGAAACAGAGAGTGTGTGTGCGTGCGCATGTGAGTGTGTATAGCACTCTGTCACTGAGTGCCACTGCCCCCTTTCTTTCTTTCCCCTCTGCTGCAAATCCCTGTTTGCAACAATCCCCTCCTCTCTCTCTCCCTCTGTCTCTCTCTCCTCTGCCTCTCTCTCTCCCTCTGTCTCTCTGTCTGTTTCTATCTCTCATTATGTCTGTCTGTCTCTTTGTATCTGTTTCTCTATTCTTATTTAATTCCTAGCACTGTACAAACCCAGCTCTCTCTCCCTCCTTGGGTTTGATTTCATGTATCAAAGGTAGAAATATTTCATGCTGTTTCATGAGTTTCACACACACACACACACACTCACACACACACACACACACTCACACACACACACACACACACAAGGCGTTTCATTACATACCAGATCATGTCAGTTGTAACACACGTGCACGACAGCAGCTCAGATTCAGTTTGTCATTAGAAAATAAGGTTTGGTGGTTCTGCTCTGAGTAAAACAAAGTCTTGACAGTTGAGTTGCTACAAGTTGGGCCGTTAGACTCTGTACTGCCTCATAGTGGACATTCACAGCTACTGAACTGAGCCAGAGAGCAAACGTGCCCACAAGTATACTGGCTCTGACAGCACAGCGTGTATGAGGTTTTCTATGTGAATCACTTTTAGAGAGTCTCGGGTGACGTAAGAGCAATAAAGATCACGTAACAGCGGTGGAATGTAACTGAACACTGCACCTATGTACTATTTTCATTTTATGCTCCTTTTTTTTCTTCAACTCTGCAACATTTCAGAGAGAACTATTTTTATTTCTTATTTTTACTCCACATTTATTTAACAGCTTTATTTTACTGATTATCTTTCAGTGCTGCACTATTAAACTGACCAGTAGTGTGTAAAGAACCTAAAATTGTCTACACGTGGAAAAACTACAACATTAAATGATAACGTCCAATAACACAACGTATTATTGATAATATGACACAACAGAGTTTCTGGAAAATGAATATTTTTTCATTGTTAATACTTAATGTACATTTACTTGATAATACATTTGTACTTTTACTTAAATAACATACATAATGATAATAATTAATGATAATATGATAATAGAGTATGTAAATAAAGTAATAATAATAGAGTATGTAAATAAATATTTGACTTTTATTATATCATTACAATAAAAAAACAACATCAAAATAATAAAATAATAAAGGTTTTAAAGCTGGCTCTCAACACTGGGCTGAAGGTTCAGTAATAATTCAGGACCCACCTGGAAACACTCATCATGTCAGTTTTATTGTGTTTATTTAATAAACCAGCTGACTTATGTGGTTTCATTGTAATTAATCTAATTGATGCAGTTCTGGCATCTCAGTCAAAGTTGGATCAGTCAAATGTAAGTTTTAAGACAAATGTTGAACTATAATAAGTGAAAATGCATCCGAGCGCAGCAGTCTAAATAACTTTTGAGCTTTTTCAGATGCATAATTTCCAACATTGTGGTCAGACAAAAACGAACAGTGCTGCTGTCGTGTGGATTTCAATATTTCCACAAAGTAGTTTGTTTTTGTTCTGACAAATTAGCAAGCCCCTCACCCACCACCCCAAGCCCCCACCCCCTGTGTCTCCACACTGCCCTGCCTCTTGCAGTCAGACTCAAAAGCTGTGAATTAATTCTGTTTTTTTTCCTACACATTTAAGTCCGAGAAGAGAAACGCATAATAAGCATTTCTCAATGCTCCTTAAAAGCTGAACTTGTTAATCCAGAGTCTCTCTGTGTCTTAATAGTGTCTCGTTAAGGAATCAGTGAGTTAATAGTGCCTTCACAAATCTGATTTGGACAGTAAACAAACCCTTTAAGTCAACCAGACACGCTGACTCATGGAAACAGCACAAGACCCACAAACAGGATTTAACTATTTTACTTTGCAGTTTAACAAAAAAAAAAAACAGTGATCTCTGATCACAGCAGAGAACACATTGAAGGATGGGTAAAATATGGAAACTATTTAGGAGACAATATTTAAAAAAAATACCCTTTTGACGGTCTCGACTCTCTTCATTCAGTTTCTCTTCCTCTTTCTCTATTTTAACCTCTCTATCTGTCCATCATTTGTGTTTCCGGGGAAAGCTTAGCAGCTAAACCAACAGGGCCTCCCATGAGGATGAGGGACAAAGAGAGAGAGAGAGACACAGAGGAACTTACCTCATACTTCATGCCAAACACACCACCACCCCTCCTGCATCTGCAGCCATGCACACATTTGCCCTGCAGCCACCGAGATGCATCTCAGCGCACCTCACATTCAGGTGGGGCTCGATTCAGAGCCTCAGACTGTTCACTGTTCCTCTGCAGCCTTATTTCCAGAGGAATGTTTAAGTAATTGGCCAGAATCCCACACTGTGATTATCATAATAGGCAGAGGTAGCAGTGAGTAATAGATGCTCTATTCTTGTATTCTGATTGCTATGTATTACTATGTGATGGATTAACATAGTGTAATTTTACAACTATTCCTACAAAGCCACTGGGCTCATGCTCAGACAGACGTTTCCTCAATAGAAACAACACGGCACTTTTGGGCCTTTGGGCAGTGGTTGTTGGCAGGATTTCACAGGGCTAGTTCAACATTTTAGGAAATGTGTGTATTTGCTTTCATGCTTCCTACAGTCCTGTTGTCACAGGCAACCAGAGAAGACTTCAAGAAGTTACTGCGCCCACAAATCATGCACCTAACCCCAATGAAAACCCCCCACAATGTGTCATTTTCACAATTAGACATTTGTATGCATTCAACAAATAAGATATAATGTGCTAACTGGTGTGCTAATTAGTGAGCAAGGTGTATTTTGTATTGAAACGAGCCAGGCAAGAAGTTTCCCTCTGTTTTCAGTCTTTGTGCAAAGGTTAGAATATGTCTGACGTCTTAGCTTAGAATAAGAATATTGACATTTAGATCATAACCTGATCAGCTCACCAGGCAGAGGTCTTCTAGCTGCACCCAGAATTAGATAACAGGCCTGGTGAGGCTGCCTTCAGTTACTGTGGTCGTGTCCTCTGGAACAAGCTGCCTGATGAGCTGAGGTCCATCACAACCGCATCCACATTTAAAAACAAACTCAAAACGTTCCTGTGCTCTCAGGATGATTACAGTGTGTGTGTGTTATGTGTGTGTGTGTGTGTGTGTGCACGTATGGCTGCACTTGTATCCATTGATGTTTTTATTGGTTTGTGTTCCTGTATTCTACTCGTGTATGTTTCTCATGTTACATCTTTTAAATCTTAATCTAAAGCACTTTGAATTTACCTCTAATGAATTGTGCTATATAAATAAAACTGCCACTGCCAAAGATTTTATGGCCTTCAGGCAGTGGTGGTCAGCTGGATTATAAAGGAATAGTTTGACATTTTGAAAAGTAAATGTAGTCTTGCTTCTCAGCGTCCTGTCGTCACCAGTAGAGACCCCAGAAAGTTATTGCGACCATCCAAAAATGAGTCCGTGACATAACCCCCTGCATAATCACATGCTATTTTTACATTTCGGTCTTTGTATGAATTAGTTACCTTTGGACACAGTCAGGTTAGATGTTGCTTGCTGTTTCCAGTCTTTGCGCAGGACTAAGCTGCTGGTGTTGGCTCCATATTCACCTTCTGGACATGACAGTTGTATCAAAGCCAGAGTGAGGAAACATTAGCTTAATTTCCTTTGAGACTGGAAACAGCTGGCCTGGATCTAAAAAATGCCTACCTGCAACTCTAAAGCTCACCAATTAATGTTTAATTTAATTAACTTTTTTTTAACTTGGACAGACTGTTGGCTGTAGCTTTGTGTTTACTGTTCAGACATAAGAGTGGTATCGATCTTCTTCTCTATCGCTCTTTAAGAGAGAAAATCTAAAAAACTTTTCCCAGTTGTGTTATGACTGAAAATGTTTCATTTTCACTGAATACCATTGGTTTGTCAGTCATCCAGAGTAACTAGGATCTAAATGTAATTTATCACTGTGAGCACAATAAGCAGAATTCCATCCACCTCCACTGATTTGGAGAGGGGGCAGAAACATCAAAATCTCACCTAATAAAACTGAAACTATCCGCATGTGAAAAAAATATGTTCTGGAGATTTGGGTGAACTGACCCTTTAAGCCTGTGCATCTCTTATCATTGCCCAAAAGCCCCCACAATGGGAAGCTAACCCCTCCGTCACCCTTATAAACCGGTCTCATATGCTCCAGTTTTTATCCTCTGAGAGGCTCTTAAGGCCTGCGGGGTCATGAAACGGGAGCTGCTGGAGTTGGAGAAACACGGGACGAGACGGAACCACAAGCAGAGGTGAGTTTGTTTTGGAAAAGACGACAAGAAATGGCACATAAGAAGAAATGGAAGTGAATGAGAGAGAGAGCACTGACAGACAGGACAGAGGGAATGAGAGAGTGACAGAGTTGAGTCGGGGACAGGTCAGGACTGCTTGGACAGATGGTGTGAGGTGGTGGCCTGCAGGGTCCCACTAACTCAGCCTTATCCCACAGATACATGTCCTAATCCCAACTAACTCTGCTACTAGCAGCAGGCTTACACGTCTCACCTCAAGAGGGGCCTACTCCCTCCCTCCCTCTGAGGATCTGTCTCCTTCACTCTCTACACACACACAAACACACACAGAGGCTGCTAAATGACACACAGTGAGAAACAATATATGAAGGCACCTCATAATCAGGTTTAAACCAAAAAATGTTTTAATGGTTTGATTTAACCTGTGTAATCCCGGATCAGTGCGATTAGTCACAAATAACAAGACAGTAATGAATTTGCCAAAAAGCTTTGAGTTTTAAGCTGTAGAAAAACAAAATACAAGCATTTAAAGAAAATTTACTTTAAAGGGTCACTTCACTAAAATTGCACACAAATTTGCACACATTTTTTAAAACTTTATTCATCCAACTGTAGTTTTATTTGTCCAGCGCTGAAAACTATCAATCAAAAATGATTTCAAAAACAACAGTGATTTGTGTGAACCAACCCTTTAACTTTGAGCTAAAACACCATTATATTCTCGTATTAGTTTTCATGTCAGTGGGTCTTTTGCAAAGCAGATATTTTGACTTGTCACAGTGGGAAGAGCACAGGTGTTAACAATAACACTGACAATGGCTCTGCTCTGTTCAAGCAGCATAATGGAACTCAGCCGTCATTAGTTTGACATGTCATGACATGTCCACATGTCTTCTGTGTAAAGAGGGTATTACCACCATCCCATAAGCTGTGTGTACAGTACATACTGTATAAGATGTTTTAGCTGTCATAAGTGTGTCTGTTGGTTGTCTCATGTGTACATGTCTTATATCAAAGTGCTGTTAGAAAACCACTTTTGTAATGTTCCAGTTAGAGTTTGGCCAGGAGGTCTTTATTGCATGTGACTGGTGATCTCAGCTCTACACTGTACATCCAATACAGGCAAAAATGAATAAAATTGCCTTTCATAGCTAACAAGTGCTAAAGGGTTAGAGTTAGACACCAAAACTTTGGTGAGTTTTTGTTTGGTAGATGCTATTCAGTAGTCAACAATACATTATTTACACCAAGGTGTTCATCTTCTTTATAGCTCTTGATTTTTTATTTTATTTCTCCAAAATGTAAGTAATTGGGATGCAAAACATTATTATTATTATTATTTTTATTTTTTTTTATTAATTATTTGTGTTCCTATTTTTGGCCCAACATAGACTTAGGGTTGGCTTCACATGGGACTCACACAGGACGGAGCAGACGTCCTGTGTTTGATCCTTTCATCCACCATGTCCTCTTCCCATTTGAACTCTGTCCCTTTTCACACTACATTACCAGGCCAGGTGCCAGTAGACTCTCCATTTTGTTCCCTTTGGACAGAGCTAAATGCTAAGCTAAGGTAACTGGCTGCTGCCTGGAACTTGATCTTGAATGAATTTTAAATGAGAGAGGTAATAAGTGCATTTTCCAAAACTTCAAACCACACCAACTCACCAAGATCTTTTGTCGTGCCACTGTGACTTGAATCATCACTGTATTATCAGCGGGATGCATCATGACTCTATTGTTTCTTTTCCTTCTGGTTGAGTTTGAATATAATTCATACAGACCATAAATGCATCCTGCTGTGATGTATTCATTATAACCAAACGCATTAAGACATACATTCAGACACACAGTATTCCATATTCCCTCTGCCTCGAGGACTATTGTTTATCATTTAACTCCCTTCTCTCGGCTGCCTCTATTCTCAGTGTTTTTGACACAGGCATCTAATCCGTCACTTCAACTGTTAAGCTCTAAATTGCCCACTTAAGTCTGACTTTGAGCTTGTGCAGCTACAAGATTACACATTTCATACCTCTTAAGCTATTTACTGTCTTTTATTGATTTTCCTTCCAGACCATCGTCCCCATGACCCTGTTGTTTGTGTTTGTGTCCGTGTATGTGAGTGTGTTTACTCATGCTGTCCACACGTGGGGTCTCGTTGTGAGTGGACTTATCAGGCTAGTCATGGGATTAGCGCTGATTCTCCCCCTGAAACTAGTGTCAGATTAACAGATACCCATGCCTTCATAAACCATCTGTAATGTAGACATAAGCTGTGAGTGGCCTCGCTATTACCTCACCCTCCCCTGCTTCAACTGTCTATCCCCACCTCTGATCAATGGACACACCTGATCATCATCGAATCACTTCCATTTAGCATGTGTGATGCTGCTGTGGGGGAATCTGGACATTCAGGTGTTTAATTGTAATCCTTAGGGGAAGTTTACTATGATGTGTCGGGAAAATGAAACATATCAGCACTGAAGTTCCTCCTGATGCTGCTACTTCACTTTCAGCACGTTCGGTACAAACACATTAATAACTAAACTCTTTATTTGCCCTCATAATGTTGCTAATAAATCATCAACGCTCATAAGCATCTAATTCCCACACAGCAACGGTAATGCTGAATGTGTTGCTGGAAGGCAGACGGGCAGCTTAACAAAGCCTGACCTCACACATCAACACATATAAACAAACAAAAAGTATTAGACGACTTTAATCTTAAAGAAAAAAAAAACAGATGAACGGAGACAGAGGTTAGAGAGGATGAGGAGGAGGAAGCGAGGGATGAACGGATTAACGGCGTCGATACTTTGGTTCCTCTCCCAGACTGAGAGATGACACTAAATCTGTTAATTCATTCCCTCTCTCCACCCCCCCCCTTCTTCCCCTCACATAGTTGCTCTGATTCTTCTTCTCTCCATCATCCTATCGCAGGATTATGATATTCTGGTGCAACAAAAGCTTAATATCTAATACAAATGTTGTATTTTGAGGCGACAAACAGCTGAATGTATCGATGCCACAGATTTAGCAATAAAACTTGCAGAATATTCAACAAGGACATTTGGGAGAAAACAAGAAAAAACACCAGTTGCATCGACATTTTTTTACACTAATTATGAACTTTAGTCAGTTTAGTTACAGGAGGCTTTAACAAGAGGCAATACACCTGTAACATAAAACACTGACTGTGGAGCATTTTAGATTTAAACATTTTTGATTTATTCTTACTGGTGTCACTCTGTACATATATGCATGTGTGCATATGCATTTGCACTACTGTGTTTGATCAAGTGTGTTTAAACATGTCAGAAATTGTGTGTATTTGTGTGTAGGTGACCTAACAAGGTGACCTAATTCATGAAACTTACTTAAGTTTCATGTGGCCATAGCAGGGAATGAAACTGCAGTACAAATAAAGTCTTCTTTTAAACAACTGTGATTATTTGGTTACTGTTCTTAGATTGTATGATTAGAATTATTTATTCATTTATTTCAAATTTGCACATTTCCAGCAATGAGGTGTTCTTGGAAAAACCAAAGACTGTTTTCAAACAGCTGCTTCCAAGGGAGCAAATCCTAACGCCTTTAGTGATCCTCTGACTTCTCCTCTAACGCCACCATGAGGTTGATATTTGTACTTTTCAGTTCTTCTATTGGGTAGAATGCCATGAAAGTTTCTATAAATGTTGTTGATGTCTTGGCTCCTCTGCGACCATCCAACTTTCCCTCTAGCGCCATCACCAGGCCAACATTATAAACTGTCCAGTACTTTGGTTTGTGACCAAATATTAATGACATTGCCATGATGGCATGCTAACACAGTAGCCTAACATGAAGAATATGGTAAATGTTAGCATGTTAGCATCATCACTGTAAGCATGTTAGCATGGTAACATTAGCATTTAGCTCAAAGCATTGCAGAGCTGTTAGCATGGCGGTATTTATTGTCATTTTTTGGTTTGTTAATGCTGTCGTCTTCCATTTTAAATAAAATAATAATTTAAAAGATCTATAAATAAGTTGTACATATTTTAAAAAAGGGTTGTTTAAATGTAAATATAATTACATAATACAATTTCACAATCTTTATATACTGTAGGTACTGTGCTGGTTGTGTGTGCACAGCTGCCACACACACACATCTGTGACTGATGCTGTCTGAGCCGCTCTGTCTAACAAACAGGCTGCCGGGCCATAAGGTGACTCCAAAGGCAGGAATCCCTGCCACCCATCAGGGATGCAGTTCCCATGACGACCTCGCTGAACAGCTCACTTCTGACCTTTTATAGACATGGTTGTAATTACATTAAATTACACTGCATCTTATCATTGTCTGCTTTCATGAGTCATTTCCCATTTAACTGCTGTGGCACGAATATCATCCAACGGGCCTGCTGTGAGAAGCCACATGCAAATAGAGTTTCACAGCTTCCTCATGCTCCGACAGCATGGAGGACGACGTTAAACAACCTCAGGCTTAAATCGTTATAATAGGCAATTTCAGTAGATTTACTGTATTTAGAAATGAACAGTTTCAGGCTTTATTGGGTGTTTTTCCTCCATTAACCAAGCCTGGCCTCGTAATTCATTAGGGCCCTTTGTCACAGATGCCAGATCCTTCGACCCGGAAGGAAAAGCAGTTGTGGATTTGAGGGAGGGGGCTGCAGTTGTGGGGGGGGTTGGGGTGTATTGTGCGAGCACAGTCATGCACATTTCTTTGGACTGCCGGCATCCTTTTTATTTTCACGCATCTTTCTCCTCTACCCACACATGTTCTCTCTCCGGCTCCTCTCTTCCCTCGGCCTCTATGTGATCATGTTGCTTGGTAACTGCAGAAGAATGATGAGAAGTGTAGGATGTGTTCGGGAGCCTCCTGTGTGATGTGATGTGTCTACACATCAGCTGTAAGGAGTGCGGCGCAGTGTGGCCAAAATAACAGTCGTAACAGTGTGAAACCCACTGTAAAGTATTTCGGGGCAGGTGTCAGGATGCAGAAGAAATTCTCCTTTGAGTGCTTCCTGAACCAGAAGTTTTACTACTTTTTGGTTAGTGGTGTGAATCTTTCCACCTTAATCAAGCAGAAATTTTAATTGTTCATTATTTAGCTGTGAACAGACGCTGGCTGAAAAATCTGAATTTAAAAATGTGAAAAAAAATAAATAAATAAATGTGTATTTACAGTCTCAAAGCTCCACTTGTTCTTGCGACAATTACTTAGTTTGAGTGGAAACCTTAATTTAGGGGGATATCATTAGAGGAGAGGATTCACCGCTGTGGATTCCACATCACTGTGGAGGTGGAGTGGGAGTAAAAGTTCAAACAACACTGGGGTTATATTTCACTGTGCTGTTATGAAGTCATTGTGGCGAAGACTGCCAATACGCTGCCTGTAATCTCACCATAAATCAAAATTTGAGATGTTAAATTGCTTCAGTAGAGACCTGCTCATTGCTCACACTGAGTGACTGAGCTAAGAGTGAATGCGCTACAGGATATTAAATAATCTTTTACCAGGCAAACTGCTGTGATCATTTTGAAGAGGATAGGGAAGCTGCGTGATTAAATAGATCACTTAAAGTCCACACATAATCTTTCTCCTTCATCCAAGCAGCAATTGAGTGCAAATGTTACATGTGTAACATTTAGTGAACACAACAATTAGTCTCAGTCATCTGAGAAACCTCCTCAGCATTTCCCCAGAGGCTGTTTGCTCATTAAAAATCCCTGACTTGATAGGAAAACAAGCTCTCTTTATCTCCATTTCAAAAAACTGAATTTCCTCACTATGCCTGAGTATTGAAAGTCGAGTCTGACTCATTACAGCATCTTTAGAAAAAAGGTCACGGCACAGTTGCTAATGACAACCTGCAAGACTGCTGCTCCACTCAAATCATTTGTGTGTGCGTGTGTTTGTGTGTTTCTCTAAAGCCCAGCGCTGCTTCATTTGTAGGGATCAGTCGCCCCCTGCTGTTTTCTCACATTCTTAGGCTGTTAGGAATATATGGGGTTGCCATGCCAACTGGGGGAGGCATTTCTGAAGTCAAGAAATAAATTGAACCTACCTATCTACCTGTGATCATGGATGTCAAACCAGGTTCTTGGATGCTAGTTGTTTTTAGGGTTAATGAAGTAATTACTTAGAGTCCATTTTTTCTTTCAGTTCTTTTTAAAAAAAGTTTTACATGTACAAGGTTGCTGAAACTGACCTTTTCTGCCACTTGGGGGCAGCAGAAACAAGCCAGAGACACATTATTGACATACTATCACGGCTTAAGTTGCTATGGTAAACTTCAAGCAGTCATGGAACCATATTATCATGTCTGTGTCTGCATGATAATGCTGTTCTATTATCAAATCTTTTTTAGCTCAGTTTTTGGTCTTCCATAGGTAAAAGAGCTAAATGCTCCACCGCCGTATGTTGCTAACTTTGTCTGCTGTCTGGTGCAGGTAGTGCTGCAGTGTTATTTAGAGATTTTTTCACTGTAAACAGTGGCCTGGTGTGAACGAAAAAAACAACACTGTGAGAGCGGTGAGAATGAACTAAAACAATTACAAAGAATAGAAACAAATTGGAGCCGAGTAGTTCTACGCACATCACGTAGGTGCAAGGCTAACAATAGACAGCATCAATGAAAAAGAGGGAACGCTTAAACATCGTCAGTAATAAAAACTTTTTTGTGGCTTGTAGCGAGTATGCAGGCGTTGATGAAATGAAATGACAATGAAAACAAAACATTGATGCTATAAAGCTCCACACAGCTGCACAGTCAGGCGATAATTGTCTATGGCTCTGTCACAACAAACAACCCCTTTTAGCAGTCACATGATCCATATCAATTACAGCCACTATAAATATATATTCTAGCTGAAACAAGACATTTAATGTGATATGTTGTAGCTACTTGTACAGACATGAAAGACATCCTGAATGCAATAACTCGTAAAAATGCAGCCACAGCAAGAATCATAGTTGTTTTTTCATTAGTGTTTTATTCATACAGTGAGGGTGCTCATACATAATATTTATTTTTTTCTACAAAATATATTACCTTTCAGTTCCTGAAAGCAAAACTAGATATAAATCATCAAGTTTTATCTGATAAAGAAGCAACTCATTTTCAAGTGTCAACCAAGGCAATCAACTGTATCAGCAGTCAAAAATGCATTGCAGATTTAAGAAATCACATTCTAATAAAGACTTTATTTTTCTGTCTAGCAAAGCCACAATGCTCCAACACTCAGCCAACCGTCCACCAACACAAAAGACAATGATAATTTGGGTTTCCTAAAGTAGCAAACACTGTTAAAATACTGTAGCCACAAAAAGAGTTGAGCGGGTTTTTCATGTGGGAGGAGATCAAAGACAGAAACACAGTCGGGGTGAGGATGCGAGGAAAGTGACACTAAGGAAAGTGAATGTTTCAACAGAGGCAAGTGACTGATGCTTTATGATATCTGTCATGTTGCGCTGTTAGACATTTTCTCTCTGGCTCTCTCCCCCCCCCCCCTTCATATGTTTTCCTTTGTTTCCTCGTTGGATGAAATGCTCCACAGTTGCCATGACAACTCTTCAGCTGGACAGCGGCGGGGGAATATCTCGGGCATCACAATAGCTCGCTGTGACCAGGAGCTGAGTTGAGGCTGTCTATAAAGTAGAAGAGGACAGGAGCCTGATCAATGGAAGGGACTACTATCAAAAGAAGAAAAAAAAACAATTAAAATGATCAATACTGGTATCTATTCAGTTATATCTATAACTCAGTAAAGTATCCACTGTATTTTCTTTTTTTAGATAGCAATTTAATGATCATGTTCCACAATAGTAACACACACTGTAGTGATTACCACTTGACTCACACTCTGTAACATCTGCTACACACACACACACACACACACACACACACACACACACATAAATAAATAAATAAAAACAGAGAGACATGTACCAGACAAGTCCAGTGACTTATTTCTGTTTTGGGGTAGTCTAGGTTTTTTCACAGGGGGTTTGCGATTTGGGGGCTTCTCAACGTTATTAGGGCTTTCCCTGTCAGTGCCTGAGTTCAGTGAGGACAAAAAACACCAATTAACAGTTAGATACAGACGTTTTACACACAGATAAACAAATTCACACAAATTCCCAACACAAATATACAGTGTAACCACCCGTTATAAATAATGACAGCGTATATGGTGATGCAGGAAAGGCAGATACCTGCGTCACATGACATGGCCTTTCTGTTTCTCTGTGGCTTCACTGGTGCCTGAGGTCTCAGTCCTTCCTCACCTGAACAACATATATGAAAGAAAAATAGGAAAACAGCGCTACAGTGTAATATTTGCGATGCTCCGAGCAAATACGCTAACACAAAAAGAGTGGGCTGCTTGTTATGTGAGTTATATGAGACTGAATGTCCATTTTATGTTTTATTGTGCTTTATATGATGATTTAAGAATTTAAAGATGATTTTAGTAAAATACCCTTCATCTCTGTTGACTTCGTCTGGCTGGATAAAAAAATTCAAATTGTGCTTTAGAAAGGGAGCCTTTGAAGGGCAGAATGTTTTTGTAGAGTTTGGAAAATGAGTTAAAGTTCTTTATTTGCAATATAATGTTGAAATTATGTAAGAAATGATGATCTGTTCTGGCAATTGTTGTTTTACCAGCGCAGAGATACGACTCCTGCTACTTGTTATACTGTCTTTAAAGGGTTCATATTATGCAAAATGCTCTCATCTATCTATCTATCTATCTGTCTGTCTGTCTGTCTATCTATCTATCTATCTATCTATCTATCTATCTATCTATCTATCTATCTATCTATCTATCTATCTCTGTCTTTTCAACTTAAACTTTGAGACCCTTAAACTATGTGAAGAGACCATCCTGTCTCTTTTTCTCCTGCCTCATGTTTTAGTAAATGTGTGTGAACATCAGAAGTACGAGTGAACCATGCAAATTGTTGTGATGTTGGCAGCAAAGACACACACGGTAGTCTACATGTCCTCCCACCATCTGAGGAAGTGAAGCCCCAGCCGATTTACTTTATTTTGGATGTGACGGAAATGTCCCCAAAAAAACCCTAAAACCTAAAAATGAGCATAATATGTCTCCTTTAGTAGTTCAACAGCTGAAATACACCTACTCACTTTGTTGTTTAGAGTGAGATGAGAAGATCAATACTACTTTCATCTCTGTTCAGTAAATATCAGACTACAGCCAGCAGCCGATTGTCTTAGCATAGAAACAGAGAGAAGCTGCTCGGCTGGCTCTGTCTGAAGGTCACACAATCATCTTACCAGCACATCTAAAGCTCATAATTAACATTATATCTCGTTTGTTGAATTTGTACAAATGAGATAACAAACAAGTTGACACACGACGAGTTGCAGTTTTATGGAGAGTTTGTGTCAGACGATGTCTTGGTTTGGAGCAGTGATGGTTTGATCTTCTTGTTTAATTTTTGGCAAGAAAGCGAATGAATATATTTCCCAAAATGTCAAATTATTCCTTTATTTGTACCTCGATATCCTGCGAGTGAACGCCCATTCAAATTACATCACATTCCTTCCCGCCTGTATCCTGCAGCCCACAGATAGACCAGACCTAATAGCTGAGCAACAGTAATCTACTTCTGATTTACAGGGATGAAATAATTAAATCAAATTTACAGTTTGAACAACTGACAAAAAAGTGAAGAATTTGCTTCAGTGTCAACAATCAGGTGGGCATCTGAAAAAATGTTTCTCATAATGGGAATGTGAACACAACTGAGCTCTTTGAATGAAACATGTGTTAACACCCCTTCAGGCTGTTTGTTTGTAGTCTCAGTGGCGTTACCTTGACTTGCAGCTCTGTCTGGTAATCCATGCACAGGCTTGTTAACAGGAGGCGGCACAGGTGGAGGAGGTAAGTTCCTCTCATTGGCAAATTCTTTTGGAAAAGTCACATACGACGACGTCTTTGGCTGTTTTTTGGATCAGAGCGGAAACCATGACAAAATCATAAGGACACAGACAGTAATTGCAAGTGGCAAATTTTCTCTAGATTTACAGCAACATTGTGGATACTGTAGATTAGAAAGAATTACAATTATAACCCAGATATAACATACACACCTTTTCTGGAATCGGAGGAGGTTGACCCTCCGAGTCTCGCCTTCTTCCTATCTCTTTCTTTTCCACCTTCCCAGGATCCTTCTCTGTCTCGACTTCCTCCTCTGTACCTGCGAATTACAAAGATGAGGCTGTCACTTAGGTTCATGGTTTGTTTACACGCCGAGGTAATGAACGCAGTTGATAAAAGCTCTTTGCCAAAGCTAAAATCTCCATCCTGAGCTGCAGCACATAAGCGTGGATGACAGTGACGTACCTGGTAGGGCGTCTGAGCTCTCGAGCCTCTGCCTCTGCCTCAGTTTAGGCAGGTTGGGTTTACTGCTTTGCGGCGGGGGATCGGGTTTAGATGCACAGGGAGCAGCTCGACCTCCTGCTCCGCTGCTCCTCCATCCCTCCGTAAGCCCTCCGCCAGCGTCGGGACACATCAGCCTGTCTCCATGCGTGTCCTGCTGATGCCAGTCCGCTGCCTCTGTGCTTTTCAGAGGATCTGTTTCCTGTTTTGGCGAGGGCGTCCTGTCTGACGGGTACGGAGGCAGCGGCCTTTGAGCCAAGTGAAGTGCCTGCACTTGTCTCTCTGTCTTCTTGCTCGAATGTCTGCTCTCAGTCCACTGATTGTCCGCCTGTATTTCCGCTGGCCTGTTCTCCGACCATGACCTGTCTATCTGTCTGCCGCCCATCCACTGCCTTTCTATCTTTCTGTCAATCTGCCGCTGGGTGTGTCTGTCAACAGTCCACTGTCTGTCCATGTGTCTGCTCTCGGTCAAGTACCTGTCTGTCGGCCTGTCGGTTGTCCTCGCCTCTCCAAAAGTTCTTTCTTGCAGCCTGTTATCAAACCGCTTGTCTACCTGCAGCACCTCTGTCGTCTTCTGTTTGTCATCCGCCCAGTACTTGTCTGCCTCTACTGGCTGCTCAAACACAGCATCCACTTCGGATTTCTGTCAAAACACGACAAGAAGAGGCAAAAGGAAAGATGGCAGCCAAGGCAAACATTCAGTAAAATGAACATTGGTAGCGGTAACACTGACTGTACCTCTCTGGGAGAATAAAAGGGGTGTTTGATTCCTCCTACGCCGGGGTGAGGGATGCCCGGCACAGGTGGTGGACTCAAAACCAGAGTGTTTTTCCCCTGGTGATCGTTCATTTTCCCTTCAGCCCCATCGCCGGGAGACCCAGCTCTGGCAGCATACCTCGGAGGCTGCAGGAGTGTGTATACATTCTCTGTTGCAGTCCTAAAAGTTGGAAGCCACTGAAGACATTAGCCCGCATGAAAAAAACCTCGCTGATGTTGCCACAGATTCAAAATACAGAAATAACACTAAAGCGTAGCAATCTTTGAGAACGGTGCGATTAGGAAGTAACACGTTTCTGGCAGAAAGCAGCTATTTTACAATCCTAATCTGTATTTGACATGCAGCGTGTTCAGCTCTAATCTCTTGGCTGAGAATCGGAGCCACCGGCTGTCATCTACATCTGTGTACACACACTGGTATCAGCCTGCCTGCACTTTGGCAGCTACCAGCCATTTCTCATATCAACAAAGAAATGAAGGAGATTTGGAGAGATGTTTGTCAGAGTATTTATGGAGTTCGTGCTGCTGATTGTTCTGTTAAGAATCGAGAAGAGATAACCAGCAGAAGATATGTTGTAGAGTGGAATATGGAGGGAAAATGAGTCCTTTGTAACATGATGTATCTAGTGCATCACGGGGGTGTTGTGTTGTGTATCCAAGGCCATACCATACCATACTTTTTGTGTGTGTGCTGTGTTAAACATACCCCGTAGGCGCTGTAGCAACAGTGTGACATCCGTCTCCATAAACCTCTGCTTCGGACTCCGGCCCCTGATTGGACAAAGTCTGGTTGCGGTTCTTACGGAAACCGAAGATGGCCAACATGTTTCTCCTCTTCTTCCTCCTCAGCGAGTGGGCTTTGTGCAGAGAGGAGAGCTGACTGAAAGAGGAGAGGAGGGGTTCAATGTCACAAATACGGTCCCATCCAGTACGATCGCCTAATGTGTCCACGCAAGTCATGTTGTGATCGCATCCGTCACGGCACTAGACGCTGGCTTCTTGTCTGCTTTACCTCTGGTACATCTGCCTTTTGAGCGTTGCTAGGCTACACCTCTTTTTACACAATGATTTATCTAAAGTGCACTTTGTTATATTATGAATGTAATCATATTAAAAGCACTGACTTGTCCTGATGATCTCCAGCGAGGAAGGGAGCGACATTATTCTGATAAGCTGCTGTTTCTGAATTCAGCTCCATCAAAATAAAAGCTTATGGGTGACACTGGTGGTTCTGCTACTTTTGGCTCGTTGACAGTACGTTTTGTTTCCATGACTGCTGTAGCATCGATCACAAACTCAGCTGCTGTCTGTCTGCTGAAGACTTCCACCACAACTTTATCAACTAACATCCTCCTTTGACCTGTGGCATCAAGTGAAAAACAACACAATCTCTAACTCCTTTGATCAGCAGCATGCAGGCACCAGCCAACCAGTCATATCTGGTTACCCAACCCAAAATGCATCAAACAGCCAGCTCCAGCTGCAGCTCCACTAATCATCAAAGAGCGACAAAATTAATGTTTTACTTGAGCAGGGATGATGGACAGCACATTCAATTGCCTCCGAATGTACAAGCAGCCAGCAGGATGTTCTGAACAAGCTGAACCTCGCTGGGAGATTACTTCAAAGACAGACGGCGCACTGGTCAGAGAAACACAACCTTCTTGAATTATGAAAAATAATAACCTAAACATCAGCCAATTAAAATAAAGCCTCTGGAAAGATGTGTGAACACACAAACCGTCAGAGGAGAGAGAATCACTGATTAATATGGTCTGAAAGATGTTCTTGTGCTTTTTCTCTCACTAGTACGGTACATGAAGTGTGTGATTGTGTGGCTGTGATCCAGAGTATCATGTTAATTAAGATTTCATTTGGAAATTGCAGAAATAAGGCAATCTTTAATGTTTGCTCATGTCACGTTTAATACCTTTTTCTTTCTTATGAAAATATCACACTTATATTTAAAACCTTCAAATCTAAGTCAATCCTGATATATTGAATGGTATTCATTAAATTAGTTTTGTTGGTTGGCATGCCCCTGAAGGCATCAACCAAGGTTACATATCTCTGTTATGATTCCATTGAAGCCACAATTTTCACACTATAATCGTGTAATTTTACTATTCACCTTGTGTCTTTTGTTGTGTGCCTTTCTTGGTTTGCTACTGAGATAGTTTCCCCGCTTCTGTAATACACTCACACAGGAATTATTAGAGCGACGGATGAAAAATCCTCTTATTGAAGTTTTCCTGCATATACTCATTTTCTGTAATTCCCCCTAAGCTACCTTTGGTAAAGATTTCTGTTTAGTACGCTGCTGACTTTTCCCAAAACACACCATACACTCCTCACCATTGATTTCAACCACGGGTATCCATTCATTTGAGTACAGTATGACAATACTTTTATATTTACTTAATATTTTATTCACAAGCTGTATCATTAGACAATCAAACCCAGAAGACAAACAATAAGCAAACATGTCTTTTTCTCCTTCTTCCTGTATTTCCTGTAAAAAGGTTTTCTGTTTTGCAGCTAGCTCTCTTGGACGTCCTTGAGACAATTTTCAAGGCAGTTTCTGCTCACAGCTGCATTTCCATGTGACAATAACTTAAAGGTGACAAAATGCTCACTGTGATGGATCACCTGCTGTAACTAAAGCAGCTTTGAACGCTCTGTAAGTAGTTTATCAGAGCGCGGTGAAATAAATGGAAAAATAATGACTGCTTATAAAGTAGGAACTCAATCTAGAAACTTTTGGTATGATGGCAGTAATTTAAAGCAAATGAGAGTTGTAGTTAAAACATGTAAATCAAGGATGTTCTGTAAGATGAGATACACACAGATAAAGCTTTACTAACTGAAGATAAAAACGGTGAAAGTGGAAACAGTAAAATAAACTCTTACCTGTCAGGGAGAACTCTTTTAGAATAGAAATCTGGGAGTCCATCATCCAGAGGGCTTATTCCTCCATTCTCACTACAATGCTGTACACACACACAGACTCTTTTTAGAGAGGTCAGTAGGGCTTCATTTGTAAATGCTCTGTATGCAATAAAACAAATGGATTACACTGGCTTCAGTGAGATGACATAATCCAATTGCAGCCATCCACTTTGTATAGATTACCCTCGACAAAGGCAGGATTCACTGCCAGCGGGCATGAACATTAGGAAATGGGAGAATTATGCATACATAGATAGATGATATAGATGTTGAATGAGCACAGGCGATGTATACTGGAACATGACTTCACTTCTTACTTCATTACTTTACATGTTACTGTGTGTCAAAAGGTGCTCAGGTCAAAGCCGCCTTACTGTCTCAGCAGGTATGTGCGCTCCTTTGTGCCTCCGCGGAGGCCTCGGCCGAACCCGTGTCACATGATGGAGAGGCAGACCCTGTGTAGGCAGCTCTGACAGGCCCTCCCACGATGCCGAGCGGGATAGTGGCGAGGAGTACGATGGCACAGAGGGGGGTGGAGAGGAACTGGAGTCATCACACAGACCTGATAGCAGTGAGGCAAGGATCATAGAGGATGTGAGGGCAAGAAAATGAGAGTCAACGAGACGAGAGGTGGGAATTACAGGGAGCCATCATTTGCGATTCAAAGTCAACAGATTTAAAACAACTGCCAAGTGCTCGGAGATATACTAACTCAGACTTGGCTCAGGCCAGATCAAAACAGCCATTAAAAGATTTCTCAGACGAAGAGCCGGGTAAAGGGGAAAAAAGAGTCAAGAGAAAACACACTAATGGAGCCCTGAAAGAGACTGGAAGGGGTTAGAGCTAGACTAGAAAGAGGGGAGAAAGGAGGATAAGAGGATATACAGCAGTACTCACTGAGCCTGGTGGAGACAGGTCGTATTCGTCTTGTTCTCGAGCTGCGCTTCTTAATGGCTATTGTGTCCTGGGAGGAAAAAGAGACAAAAGTGATATTAAGATGCTGAGGGATAGTATTACAGTAAGACACACCAATCAGGAACGAGCAAACATGGGGAGTAGCAAAAATAAGACAAGCTCTTCTTTCGGCCAGTCGGTGCTTTTGTCAGTGCAGTTTTGTCTTTTATAGATGTTTTGAAAAACAACATGAAAGCAAAGTGATGGGCAAATTCAAGCAAAGGCTTACAAACTGAATATGTAAAAAAAAAAGACAAAAAGACAATGCAAAATAGCAAACACTCAGTGGAACAGAAAAAGGAGATCAATGCCACTATAAAGTTGATGTGAATAATTTTCTCCTGATAATTGGGTGGCAGGAAAAGCTTGATAACAGAAAATTTCCACAGTAAAAAGAAAATCTAACTACTGAAGCGATTGTTCATCAAAGCAAAGTCAATATGACATGAAATTGTGAAATTACTTTTGGCAGAAGAAAATCATGGCAGAGGTTTTTTTAGCCATGCTGGTTGCATAACTCTAGGGATGGCAATGTGTGCTGGTCAGTCCACCACTCTGGTCCAACATCTCAACAACTATAAGATGAATAACTCTTATATTTTGTCCAGAGGCGCCCAGAGGATGAACTCTACCGACTTTGGTGATCCCCTGACCTTTCATCTCGTGCCATCATCAGGTCATAATTCATGACCAAATGCCTGCAGAATTTATGACAATCCTCAGCTGTACATTCTGTTTAGTGCTAAACGTTAGCATGCTAACACACCATGTTCGCATTGTCATTGTGCACATGTTATCAACCCGACATTAGCATTTAGCTCAAAGCACCTCTGACCTTAAGTACAGCCTCACAGAGCCACTGGCATATTCTTTGTTTTGTTGGCTAAGTCCTGGTACCACCAAGAGATCAAAATGACCTACTCAGATATGCTCTTGTTGTAAGTAGAGAAAATGACTAGCCATTTTCATGAACCATGTCCTCCAAATGATTCGCAAGAGCCTTTAAATTGCACCTATTGTTTGGTTTTACAGTGAGATACAACAGAGTGCTGTCAGTGTAAAACTGGATGGAAATATATGTCTGAATAATTTAAAGAGGACACATGTAAGAAGAGCTGGAGCCTAAGATGGATCCTTGATGTACTCCACAGGAGATATTAACCAATGTCAATTGTCAACAAATATTAAAATAGCACTGTCACTCACATCAAGAGCTAAGAGCAGGTCACTTCAGAGCACCAAGACAGACGGATTTAGAGCTGTTTATTTCCTTGACTACAGATCCAAAAATGACTTTGGAGATTGGATGAAAATCATTTAAAACAGTTTTGAGAAGAATGGTACTGCTGATAGTTACACTCTGGGCGGAGCATAATGTTTGGTGGAAGAGCAGTGATGCCAGTTTACAAAATCTGTCCGAGGTAACACTGGAGGGCATAATATCCACACAGCAAGTGTGTTGATTTGTGTTGACTTGATGAGACAATGTTTCTCATAGATAGTAAAGAGAAACTGATATAAAATAAAATCTTCATTAGCCAGTGCAGTGCAGGTACTATGCAGGGAAATGAATGAGTGCTTTGACTGCTCAGTTTTACAGATAAACATTTCTGGCAGGTTTTAGAGAGACATCAAGGCTAGAGGCCTATGAGTGGGTAATGACTGAATGGATTGCAATGAAAAGGGCCCTGGGCATATGACAGATTCTTGAGATAATGTCAGACATTGTTGACTCCTGTAGGTTTACCAGATTTATTGTAAACACTGAGCTGCTCTTTTAGTGTGTAAACAAAAAATATCAATTTAGTCTTTTTCAGGCTCACTCAGCTTTCCAACCTTTCAGCCACACTAATATTTTTCACGGTTCAGTTATCTCATTTTGAAAGGGGCAATTTGATGATAAAGATACAGATAAACAAGAAAACAGAGTGGGCTGTCATTTGACAAAAAAAAGGGGCAAGAAAAAATGGCCCTTTTATCAAAAAGAATAAGTATTACTATATACTAACTATTTTTGGAAACGTAGGTATAATGATAGAGAGAAAACCAGTAAGCTCTGGTGATCTATATAGTCCTGTATAAGAGCACAGAGTACAGAACTAACCATATACTATCATCCATTGTATCACCACTTTTAGGCCAGTGGGTTTCATGCATAAGGATAGCTTGATTTGGCAGTCAGTCTTATGTTTAAGCTGTATGAATTACAGACCTTTGGAAATTTAGACGTTAGATACTGTGCTTCTATTGAGCCAATCAGTGAAAAGCTTCTAAAGGCCAAAACCAATTGATTACATATCATCAGTCCAACTATTGTTGAAATGTCTCCAGCGGATGAGTTTGGGCTTTTCAAATTTTGACCTTTAGTCTTCCCTCTCAAATGGCAGAGCCCAGAGGAAAATTCATCAATTCATCCAAGTTTTGTCAAAACTGAACCGGTGTTAATTTCTATATGAACAAGCAGAGGAAAGTTACCCCAGTTAAGTCAACATATTAGTTCATGCTTCTAAGATTAAAGGCAGGAAACATCTAATTATACAACGGAATACAAAACTCCAAAAACGAGTCCACTGTCCATGTTAGACAGAAATAGGATAGAGCCAGGCCTGGAGATAACAGTGGAAGAGTGGAATAATACATGAGTAGGTCACACTAATATAGAGTTGAAAGAACATAGTAAACATTTTGTGAATCCAAAATTGAAATTTATACAAAGGGGTTCTCTGGAGAGAAAACAAAGGTGGAAGCAGTTTTGCAAAAAAAAGATTTGCAAGAAGCAGTTTTGCAAAAAGGTGGAAGAGCATTTTTATATTTTTGGGGCTCGTCCTTTCATTTTTTTATGCTGGCAAGAGATTCCAAAAGAGAGATAATATCATACTTGGGCAAAATCTCTTTAAAATGCCCTTGACTGCTAGCATCAAATCCATTCAACAAAACATGAGTGGACTGTCAATGAAATTGGTCTGATACCTTCAGACTACTAAATGAACGATTAATACACACACACACACACATACACACAATCTGTACCTTCCATAAAAACACAAAACATGCGTGTTTATATCTTCATACTCACTATGCTGGTGCTGAGCTCCTCATCTGTGATGTCCAGAGAGTCTCTGTGTCTGTTAAACCTCCAGCCTGTCCCATCCTCACATGTCCCCTCCCAGCGTTTAAGATGAGATACCTGCCGAGTCTGATGCAGACAGCACTCTTCAGTCCCCTCAGCACCACCCTCTCAATCATGTTACCTTTGTCTGAGGAATGTAATATCTTTTACAACATGTGGTTTGTATTTACCAGGGTCTTATGGGTGGCGTACAGCTCCTGCAGAATTTGGTCCACGATGGAGTTGGTGAGATAGGAAACTACTGACAGCTTCACTTCTCTGCAGAAGATTGGGTTAGAGGAAAGGGAGAAACAAACAGGAAGAGGTTTGGTAAAAGTGAGAGGAAATCAATAACTTGCTCATCAAATTCAGACTTATTGCTGTAGCCCTTTACCACTTCTCCTTTTCTACATTTCTCTCTTACTCTAAGGCTCGGTGGATGTCCTGTGCCGCTCTTTCCATCAGAGCTGTCCGAATGGCAGAGCGAGGGATGGACACGCGCTCTGAGACAGACGAGAGCGGAGGGCTCAACCTCTCTGCCGCAGAAGAAGATAAAGGACAGAGCTCGCGACAGAGCGACACCATTGAATCGACAATCACCTGCAACAGATGCCTGTGATCAGTAACTCAGCCATCTGTGACGGGACATGGTGTGAAAACAGGCCATTAGATCTACCTGAAGCTCTTTGTCAGCAGCTTTGGCAAGTTCACCAGCCAGGGAGTCGAGTCTCTGCCGCACCGGGCCGTCCACAGACAGCACATGAGCCAGCTCACACAGTGAAGGGTACAACTTGAAGCATCAGGGAGAAAAAAAATGGAATCAAATTTTTGTGTGACGGCAATGCATGCACTGCGCTCGTAAGTTTCACCTCACTCACCGCGCGGGAGTTCCTAGCCTCTTTTAGCACTTGTTTAGCAGCTTGAATCTCCTCCATCTCTCCGACACCTCGTAACACACACACCTGCTGCTGGACACGCACACAGAGGCGCTCCATCACCTTAGAAACAGACAGATGGTTTTGTAAGTGTTACGATCGCAGACACATGTCAAACACCTGTCAGGACACACAGAGGTGAGCGCACACAGACGAGTGCTACCTGTTCGGCAGTGCTCGTGACCAGGCCCTGGTGCAGCCGCAGGGCCTGCCTCTGAGAGAAGCGCTGGGTCTGGTTGTTCCTCACCAGAGCGCGCTGGATCTGTGCAGCAGAGAGGCAGAAGATGATCGTGACTATAAAGTGGCCACAAAGACACGACAGACAGAAAAGACGAGGTGATGATGCTACAGGCAGACTGTTGCAGAGGAAACAAATGAAGCAGATGAAGCAGAGTGAAAGGATGCAGAGGAGAGGATGCTGTATCATTTTATATTTCACATTTTTAGGCCCCGTTAAAACATCTAACAAAATCCATCTCACGGAATCTGCAGACTACATTTTTCTTTGATATTTCTATTGTTTTTGTTCATACACTTTTATCCTGAACACTGATGAAATAAAACGTAAACAGAAGACACAAAAAGAGAATTACTGATCTGGACCAAACTGGCCGTGTGTTGTGTATCCACTGAGTGATTTACTTCTGCCAACCTCCTCCCACAACGTAAGGCTGCCACTGTCCAGACAGCAACAATTACAGTAATGACTGCAGCACTTTGATGGAGAAAAGTGTAGGTGACTGGAGTTTTATTTATTCATTTGCAGCATCATCAAAGTAAAGAATCTTAAACTAATGTCTGATATCTCTCCTCTGGCACAAAGGCTTCTCTCCTGATGTTTTCAGTTTTCCTTTCTACTTTTTTCTATTTCTATGTGGTGCGTATGTCCTTTCAGGTTAAATTTGTCCTTAACAGTAATATCTGCCTCCACCCACAGCTAAGTTGATCAAAGTTTACTTTCTTAAACTCAGTTCAACACACTAAAATAAACCATAAAGAGCAACAAGCGGAGAGCTCTGACTGAACAAAGCATGAAACATTTCTGCTATTTCTACGGTGATTTTTCCAAGATTGACATCCAACACTGGATTGACGTGATGGATGTATTTTATATATATAACACAGCTCACAGCTGGACTAAATATGCCACGTTATTTTAAAGCAGCTATAATTTATATTTTTCCATTAACAATGTACTTGCACTTTGAAAACAATGTGACAGTGTCAAAGAGGTGAACCTACAGAGAACTTTCTCCCGACTCTGCAGCTCCCCTCGGCTTTACGGAGCGTCACTGTGAGTTCAAGCTCATCGTTTAGCTGCTTGGCCCACAAGTTTACTGATTTGGTTCACTCTCACCGCTCTCATATGGCCACTTTTAGTCAGAGCAGACAGCTGTTCTAAGGAAAGCTTTCCTTGAGAACAGTGTCTGCTCAGGACCAAACAGCAGAGAGACACAGTTAGAGGGTGGCTGGTGAACATAGTGGAGCAGTTAGCACCTGTAGAGCCAGATATTTCCCTCAGGAATTGGTAGGGACCAAAAACAGAGCTAAGAAGAGAGCAAATATTGAACTTGCATTCTACAGGTGGCGAGAAACTATTATATATAAAAATAAAGATTATATCCGCTTTACTGTAAGTGCTGCTTTGGAAAATAAAACACTCTTTGCTCCCTGGTTCCCTGGTTCCCAAAAGTATCCTACAGCTAAGATGAGTTTAGTAACATTGTAAATCTTTGAGCTAAGATCATCTTGGCCGTAAGATACTTTGGGGAAACGGGATCCCGGGCATTTTTTCATTTGCTGAATCAGACACCACTGTACTGATTTCTTCAGCAGTAATTTTACAATAAAATGGTTATCATTACAAAAAAAATGGAGACTAATAGATACACAACTGACAAAGCTTCATGTTTGCTCCTTTTTCTTCTTTTTGTGTACAGTTTCTCTGTCTGACACCTACATATCTGCTCGTTTCTGATCCAAATCACTTGTTGAATTAATGGTTGAAATGCAAATAGAAGTAAAACAGCATGACAAAGATGTTCTCTTTCGTCTAATCTCCCAGGTTATGTTTAGCCTGTAGCATGTAAATTCTGACAACAACAATGTGTCAGCGGCTGGTCTCCAATGCCAACCTTGGTCAGCGCCTGCTCTGTCCTCTCAGGGGCGCTGCGGTACGCCTGGCTGATGTCACTTAGGGGTAGAGGCATGTACTGCAAGGTGAAATTACTGAGAGAGGGAAGAGCAGAAGAGGAAGGAAGACCAGAGGGTCGAATTATTGAAGGAGACGGACTAAAGAGAGAGAATAAAGTGGGTTACAGATTCAAGGGTTAGTTAAGGTTAATATCCCCAATGGACAGAGCTCATCCCAAAATATCCCTCCTATGTAATGCAACGAGTGAGTAATACTTTGATCTTTGCAACCATGTCATCCTTAGCCTAAAGGTAAGTCTGGACCATTTAAGATAGCAGGGTGGAAAGGAACAATTTGCCCGGCTCACGTTGCAAATTTCACTGTTTAAATGCGCTAAATTACAAGGTAAATCTATCACGCTCTCTTAAAATCAATATTGTTCTCACTGCACATACATAAAGTATCCTCTTATTTGCTGACTAAATTCTAGCATGCATGTACAAACTACATGTTGATGATGTTTTAATGTTCTTACTGTTCAAGTGCTCGGGCCACATCCAGAAATCCTGCTGCGGAGGTGTTGTTGCGATCCCATGTCACACTCCTGCAGGGAAAAGTCACGGTTTGCACCAGATATAAACCTCCATATAGAGCACAAGTTATACAGCACAAAACAAAGAGACATCCCGTCTCTAGATTTTTTGTCCTTCACCTGAGCGTGGTGTTGATCTGCAGGGCTTTGCTCAGCATCTTGGCTCCGATGTCATCCATGTTGTTCCCGCTCAGGTCCACTTTTCTCAGGCAGGTGTTGCTGCCCAGAGCGTTGACCAGCACGGTGCCCCGGGAGCGCAGGCGTGACTCGGTCAGGGACAGAGACTGCAGAGCCTGGAGGGGCAGAGGGGAAACAGCGTGTGTGATATAGCCAGTGTGTGTGATATTTAGGAATAAATCAAGCTGAGAAAAAATAGAGAAAATTGATGGGGGGAAAGAGAACAGGGGACTGAGGAGCCGGGAGGATAAAGTGTAGTAGTGAAATTTACTGCGGAGTGATGGGACTGCTCGCCAATATGACTTTACATGCTGTATGTATGAATTATTCAATGTGTGTGTGTGTGTAGTGATACAGACACTGTGGCCGCAAGGGTAACAGAGAAACAGTAATAATTGATGATAAAGTGACACATCTGCAGTGAAACATAATGAAAAAATGATGTATGCAAGAATCCAGGAAATCAACAGCAAGTGGAAGACCTGATCAGGTTTTTCAGACTTTTTTTTTTTCTTTAAAGAAATGAAGGAGCCTTGAACTTAACTGTACTCAAGGCTAACGGCTAAAGGTGCAGTGAAACTAGATTTCTTCTGTCTTTGCAGCTGAACCATTTTGTATTTGGACGATTTGTTGTGAAGCAAACTGTTAAATGAGCCTCACACAGTATGTTGCAATACAGTGTGGACTTTTGCTGTCCTGTTATCACTCACACATTCCTCCTCCTGTATGAGTTGCACCAGCTTCTGTAGGACTTCATCCAGAACCCTGCAGACACAAACCGTGGAGACAAACACAGAGGCGAGGCTGGATGAGCAGGCATGGGTCATTTCCTGCTGCCAGCGAGCTGTCTGCCTGAGGAGCCTGAGCCGCTTATGAAAACGGAAGTAAAATCACAGACACGTATATTCAAGCTGGCATGTGTTGCACACGTCCTCATGTTCACATACACACAGATAACTGCAGTAAAGCACAACATAGAGCACCGCCAGCACCTGTTTTTGATGTTGAAGTTCTTGCCCAGGTGGAGGTGTTTGAGGGAGGGGTGCCTGGAGAGGGCCGGCAGCACTGTAAGCAAGTCTGCATCGAGACCTGTCAACACACACACACACACACATCCATGTAGGCTTAACATGGCTTGATTCATCTACAGCCCACTCAAACCTCGCCTGCCTGAGGACAGAAAGTCAAGGTCACAGCGGGATGTGTTGAAGCGTGCCGCCGTACCGTTGTCTGAGATATCCAGAGTGCCGATAGAGGACACTCTGGGGAAGAGTTCCTGGATTACAGCAGCTCCTGCAGACCTTAGCTGGAGACAGAGAGAGAGAGAGAAAAGGAAAAACCAACATATGCACAGACATGAATCCGAGTCATTTTAGGTTTGGTCATGGGGGAATTGTTCTATTTTTCCACAAAGAGGCAGATTTATGGATGCCTTTTTATGTCTCGGCAAGCAGTCTGAAGGACTGTTGAGCGGTGAGCTCTGCTTAGTGGTAATGTGGAAATGATCTTCTGCTTCCTATTAGCTTTGCATTTTGTAATCTAAACAAGTAAATATGTGAATATTCTAATAGCTATTTACATTAGCAAAACTGTGGGTAAACATATAACAGGAAGTGCCTTAGTTTGATATAACTACATTAACATGCTTGGTAGTAAAATTAACAACTGCATTAATATCTAAATTACAGTAATAGATGATTACTGAAAATGATTGAAATGATTCCTGGTCATCGTTTCACAAGTTCACCTTCTTCTTTGAGCCCACAGGATAAGCTCATGATTCAGGATACCTTTGAACTGCACTTGAACATAGAGCCCACTGCAGATGTGGAGAACTCTTACCTCACAGCCACTGATGTCCAGATGAAGGTCATTGATATGAGGATTGGAGGTTAACCCTGTTAGGAGAGCCCTGTGGAGACAGCAGGTATAGGAGTGAGCGACACAGAAATGGCAAGAAGAGGAAGCAACATGCTTCACATCAGCCTTCGTTGAATGGGAGCTTGGATAAAAGGGAGCAGATGTGGATGGAGATTAAGAGGTGACATGGTGAGTACCTCAGAACATCAGGGGGCAGCTTCATAGAGGCCATGCTGACATAAGTGAGGCTGAAGGCTGAGCTGAAGAACTGGCGGAACAGCGGCAGTGTGTCCTTCACTTTTCTATTGGATAAAAAAGTAATAATAACAGAGATGACAAAGAGAAGTGAGGAGACGGTAAAGAGAGTGGGATGGGATGAGGCCAGTCACGTTGTTGACATGCCGGGTAAATATGAGTGCAGTGCTGAGCGCGGAGAACTGAAACAGAATGAGAAGCAGAGTGAATATTGCTTTGGTGTGAGAGGGGGGAGTGAGTGGGGTCAAATGATAGATAGCTCAGCTTAAATATTCATGAGTCTTATCTATGCAGACAGCACCGAGAGTTCTGGTTTTAAACAGCAGGAGACACACCCACGGAGACACGGAGACACGGAAACACAACGTTCCAGTGATTCCCACAAAGCTCATTTCTGATTTCCCCATTAAGCAAGAGATTGAGATAATGGAAAATAAGAAGGAGAGAGAGAGAGGGAGAGCAGGTGACGAGAGAGGAGAGGTGAGGCCTTAAAGGTTTCCCAGATTTGGATTTGCGGCTGCCTTTATTGTGTGGGTAATCTTAAGGATATGACTAACCTGTGGGAGAAGGAATTTTTGGAAAGATTCAGAAAGGAAAGATCAGCGCAACACCCCCTCAGAAGAGCCCCAAATAGCTGCGTGAGACACAGGGTGGAAACGGTTAATCTGAGCAGAGAGAAATGCATTTCTTTTTAACGTTGCACATAAACATTTGATCGTCCGCGGCCCATTAAATACTTACAGAGTCCACAGAGCAATCTGTGCCCGACAGATCTAAATGGACCAGGCAGTTGGGCTGAGACAAGAAAAGATACAAGTTCTGCAAACAGACAGAAAAAGAGAGAAAGAGACGTCATATTAAGCTGGAGAAGTATAAATGGAGCCGTGTGTGCTTTTGTGTCCAAGTGGGTTGCGCTTTCTGACCGAGGCATCCTCCCCCGAGAGGACTCCGGGATTCTTGCTTAGGTCTAGGTGCAGGAGGGAGTTGGAGTACTCATCGCTGGAGCACAGAGCCTGAGAGAGAGACACCACTCCTGAGAGAGAGAGAGAGAGAGACAGATAAAAGGAAAAAAAGAGAGATGGGGGGGGGGGGGAGTTGTTCAATATTAAAAGATAGAACACTCTCAAAACATTTTGTGTCCCTGCATTATTCATACGCATCTGCAGCAGCAGGTATCAGTGGATGTAATGGGAAGCAGTGCGTGGTATCTGCCTGCTTCAATGTAATATTTAAATTCTCCACTGGGTACACGGAAAGATGAGACACTAACAGGAGGCATGCTGCCTGCAGGGCTGCCCAACACATCATACAGTAAGTCGATGTGGAGTTGTAGCAGGGCTGAAACACGAAACACAGCCATTCAGGAGGGAGAAGTATCTGGGGCTTTGGAGGTTTTATGTTCCCTCACCTATAATCTAAGCCAAGCTCTGAGAGCTGCTCAATCTGCTGCAGCTTTATAAAACTGCTGTGGTTTTTTTTTTAAACTCATTTCCACCTGATTTTGGTGAGTTAACTGTCTTGTGTTGTAGGAAATCCTGCAAATTTTTATTGACATTAATGAACTGGACTAGACCCAGAAAGCAAGGAGGGAAACGGAGAGGGACGGGCCCACACCTTTGGAGGTGAGTGAGGTCTTGGAGAGGTTGAGGAGACGAAGCCCTTTGCTGAGGCGACACACCTGCTGGATTAAGTTGGACACACCTGCAGAACACACACGAGAGGTTGTGTTGTGTGTTTTGTATGATAGATGATACTGGAGACATTTAATTTCCTGTTTCATTGCAACCATTACTTATTATTTTAGAGACGATGAGGCACCAGATCAGATTTCAAATGAGGGACTATTTAGATCACAGAGGTGGATTATAAACTGTGCATACAAATGAGTAAAATTTGAGATGATCCATAGGTGCTATTGATGCAATAAAACTCTATCTACTTTTACATTATTATTGGTTTTAAGTATTTAGATGGTCTTCTAGTGAAATTGAGACTAGACTGGAATTCATTCACCTCTGTGTTTTAAAACATGGTTAAACAACATCACTTATTTAACTTTAACACATAAAAATATGTTGTAGATGTTTGAGGGCCTTTCCTGGACTTGTTTTAACTCCATTTAATTCATTAATCTTCTTTAGAGCTGCCCATTAAAGGTTTGTACCTTGGTTGTCCAGTGAGTTGTGGGCCAAGTTGAGCGAGTGGATGACAGAAGCAGGGTTCTCTGAAAGAGCAGCTGACATCTTCTGAGGGAAGTCACTGTTAAGTGGGTCCATAGTTTCGTACAGAGAAAAGCACATGTTGCGAACACAAACAAGCATTTAAAGGGGCACTGTAGGTATTTGACGTTGCATTTTCATTAAGACTCACATGAGGTAGACTAAGAAAACTATGGGCAACATCTGTACAGCAGAGGCATAGATATCCTGACTTTTAGTCCCCACTATGAAGCAAGTTCTAAAAACACTGGATCCTACATTTCCCATAATACATGAGGACGCGATCAGGGTTATTTTTCCGACTTTATAAAGCTCCCTGCAGAGCTACAGAAGACATTATGTTACTGTTTTCACAGGCTGAGTTGTGCTGAGCGTCATGTCAAAGATCACTGCCGACAAAGTTTATAAAATGACCTAACTGATTAAAAGTAAAAGAGAGTTATGAGAAGGATCAAAACTCACGATTTCAACCCAGCATTCTCCAGAGTGATCTCCTCCAGGCTGGAGGATTTGCTGATCGTATGCAGGACCTGCTCGGTGACCTCTGACCCCTAAAGGAAACATTTAAACTAAACTTTTCACCTGTTTTTACTAAAACCCTCTTTGTGAGACACATCAAAGTGAAGCAGGGGCGGTCATACTTACTATGCGCAGGTCTTTGCAGTAGAGTTTAGTGAACCAGGTGTTGTATGCCATCGATGCAACAATCACCGCCAAATCCCTGGCAAAGATAAAAATGAGGTAAATGAGGTGACATATTTTGGAGGTAAAAGTGTTTGACCATCCCTCACCTGCTCTCCAGGTGGCTGAAGTCCAGCAGGTTAAACTCTCGGTTGTCCTGGGAGTGATAGATGGTGTCCACATCCTAGGAGCAACATTACCCATGAGCCTCTTTGCTGCAGTATATGACCCCAGCATTTTGTGCACAGTGCTGTATGTAACACTCAAAAGCACTCACAGCGACACAGGCACAGTCCCACAGCTCTTACCCACTGCACTTCCTCTTTGCAGCTGATGCCATTATAGTCGCACAGAGCGGAGTACGTCTCCGAGAAGCCTCCTGGGAGACGCAGGCGGGAGGAAAAAGCAAGAGAGAAAAAAAACAATGAATCTGAAATTATGTGAGCAGCTGCTTCCTTCTGCGATAACAGGGGGGAAAACTGAGGAAAATGCACACAGAAACATTTGTCCAAATTATCAATGTTTTATTTGTGCGACTGAGCACTTTAAAAAGAACATCTGGGAGACCATTTGTGTGGAGTGTGAGCCAACTTCCTCTTGAGTCTGCCAATCTGTGTGCATGTGCTCCTGTCTGCATGTGTGCAATTTTGCATGTTTGATGATAGTGTCTTTTTTACCACAAGCCCTCTGAGTTTCCACTGATGTCTCTGAGCTGGGTGAATACTTCCTGCTGCCCTCAGAAAGGTCACTGTCTGAATGACAGATGGAGGGGCTGCAAAGATAAAAGACACACAGATACTATAAGGAATCGTTTATCTCTGAATAAATAAAGGTCAGCCTTCTTTAAACCCTCTGATTATCTACCACTGCAAAGATATATGGTTTATTCAGATTTCTTTTCTCCTGTGAGAGAGAGAGACACTTACGCAAAAATGGAGTTGTTGAATATTCGAGACAGAGCGAAATTAATATGGCTGACCACATGATTGAGGTGTTCGCGCGACTCAAACCTCAGGGAGTAGCTGGACTTGTCAGTGTCGATAATAACCTGCACAGAAAATGGAACAGTTAGTGAGCGCATGAGGCGGACGGCTGAATCTCATATTCTACTTTTTGAAAGCATTGCTTATATTTTCTTTGGGCCCCTTCCTCCAATTAAGTAGGAATAAACTGCAACACTTATCCCCTAAAGTCTCATAATACAGTACTGAGTTTGTTTGGTTCACCATTAATAACTAGAGCAAAGAAAACCTATGCATATTACTGAGCTGAGCATTTTTACGCAGAAGCCACTGATGTTTACATTAGAAGTGGAACAAAATTAGGAATATTCCAGTAACTCTCTATTTTAGTACAGAGAAATAGTAAATAAAATATATATGTATGTACCCATATGTATCATTCACAACCGGTATATGAATACATCATAAATTGTTTAACACACATTATAATGTAGTTATAAGTTATAAGCAGATAAAGGGACATTTTAAGGGTCTATTAATGTAAAGTATTCTCAACAATGGCCAACCCTCCTATGACAACATATTTCATATTACTATATAATGTGTGTTTTACTGTATTATCATTAATTACCTGTTTATACATTAGCCTCCACTAATAAATGTTTCACAGACGAGTGAGTTATTGACGACAACAATGAATGATAATAAATAATAAATAAGGCCTTATATGTGATAACAGCTACATTATAGTGTGTTACGAACCATTTATTAAATGTTAATGCTGCTTATTAATGCTGAATGGCGGGTTATAAAAGGAATGCCGTACATTACCCTGTATGCAATGTAAGCCAACTTTATATGACACATTTACTTATATACTGTCTCCTATGATGCAGTCTGGAAGGAGGACGTGATTGTTCATAAAGAGAGCAGTTAATCACTGCCACTGATGGGGAAAAAAATTAAACCCAGTGAAGCACAGTGATTAAATTGTTGTCCTCTGCATACGGCAAAGTGCAGCTTTATGACCCACAGGTGCTCACTAAAGGCATCATTTGTGACAACTTGATCTTTTCTTTTTGGAATTAATCTCACAAGCGGGGGCTGAAATATAAACATTAGGGTGATTAGAAATTAAAGGGCCTCCCCATAGTATCCCAGAAACCACTCAGACCACCCCTCCCTTCAGCTAACAAACAAAACAAAAATACAACATAAAATCCCCCTTTTTCTGACATCCCCTCCCCCCCTAATGATTTTCGTACATCCTCAGCAGTTTCTCTTATTGCCATCATCGTCAACAATTGAAGACGAAAGGTTCACAAGAGAGCATTGACTGTCACTGTGGCTGTGTTGATAAATGCTCTAAATTCTTTTTGTCATTCCTTGAAGGCTAAAGTGATGTAACCACTCAATTATACAACTGCACAGGCAATCAGTGAGCTGTAAGAGAGGAGCGGAGTGCATGAAGAGTTCAGTATTATTGCTAAAATTCACCTGGTGCTCAGGGTGGGAATTCAAAGCTCGAATCTCCAAGAAGTTGAACGTGGCTTCTACCTGTTGTCACGGAGACAGTAGTAGACAGTAAAGATTTCAGCTGACATTGTGAAAGAAGAATTCAATCATATTGCAGAGTAACTGGATACAGCGAGCGGTACCTTAGTTGGAATCTTTGGCGCCAAGAAATAGAGACGCCACGTTGTGAGGACCTAAAAAAAGGAATAAAGCAAAGTGAGTCAAGATTACGGAAAAGTTCACTGCACAGTCACAGTCCCCATGGGGGGGGAAACGCTCCCAAGAGTTTCCATAGCAATGATGAGAGGGAAATGAGGAGTCCTCTCAATATTCATGTATTGATCCAGCTAAAAGCTCTCTGTGTCAGCGGCACGTTGTCTAACATTAATAGATTAACAGACCGCGATGCAGGCTGAGAAATGACGACATGTTGCAACATTGTCACAAAT
This sequence comes from Pempheris klunzingeri, assembly GCF_042242105.1. Classification (NCBI taxonomy): domain Eukaryota; kingdom Metazoa; phylum Chordata; class Actinopteri; order Acropomatiformes; family Pempheridae; genus Pempheris; species Pempheris klunzingeri. The sequence continues at coordinate 8,245,236 of NC_092017.1, forward strand.
ACCAGATGTAATTTCATTAGCATTACATTATGTCTGCTGTGGGCAAACATGCAAGTGGCTCATAAATCTAATTTGATGCTTTGGGCAATAATTCCTGGCCATTCAGTATCTCCCTAAATCTTTAATGTCAGAATTTAAAGGGAAGAGCCGCCCATTCTGAGTAGTAAATTGTGTTTTTCAACACACTTCAAGTCATGGGCTCTGTTCCAGAGATGGTGGTCATGCTGGGTCAGGGTGCCAAATTAGTATTTTTGCTACACTACCTCTGCTAATTAGCCGTCTGCAGTCTAATGTACGTGGGATCATTTTTAGTGCAATGCAAAGTTGATGGGAGTTTGGATGTGACTGGCAATTTGAACACAAACGAGGAGCTTATTTGTGCGTCTCCGTCTGAGCGAGCACACGCAGCATTTCTGTGCCTGCGCCCACTTATTCTCGGCATGGAAACATTTGTGTCATGCAGCTGTTGGACAAATCTGATTCTGCCCCTGATTCCTGTTTCGCGAGAGGCGATTTCTTTTCCTGCAAACACACCCTACAAAAAAGTCAGTGTCTCTCTCCATCAAGACAAACAAAGAGCGGTGATTCCTGGCATTTCGCTGCTCTCCACCAGCCCCTGAGTACTGCCCTCTGCTCTTTTTCTTCTCCTCTTCTGCTCCGTCGCTCCCAATCATTTACTCCATTCTCTCTGACGGCCCTGCTGAAACGCTCCCTCAGGACACAGCCCCCCCCCCCCATCCATGTGTCTCTCCCCAATGAAAAGCTGTAATTAAATTACAGCTCTCCCACTCCACTGTTGTGTTTTTTGGAGAGAGGAGCTTGACACAGGGCTGTCAGAATGACACACTGACAGCCTCTTACACCCACACAGCAAGTGAGGTGTCTGAAATGTAGTCATTCAAAATGTGCATGTGAGATGGAGTGAGAGAGAGGAGGATCTGTGTGTCTGAAGGAGTTGAATATAAAGACCGCATTGTATCACATTACGGCAATGAGTCGGGGTCATGGGTGATAGTTTAGAGAGAGCGTACGAGTAAACAGGAGTAAATCGTGCTGATGCAGCAGGAGAGAGAAAGACTTTGTCCATATATCCCACATCTAAGAGAGACCACACACACACACACACACACACACACACACACACACACACATCATGCTTGTGGCGTGTAATTATGCTGGAGAGCTGCTACAGGACAGATATTCTAATCTCTGCTTTCACACTTTGGGTGAGGTCCGTGTAAGAAATCATCAAGATAAATGCATGTGACAGCGACAGAGCACAGTCCCCACGACCTTAAAGCAGCTTCGACTCGTCCCACTCCTTCCCTCCAACTTCTATGAAATACGAAAGCTAAACCTTAACACATTAAAGCTCTGCTTTCCCTAAAACGCTAACCCAGTGTGTTTGATCAAACTCCAATCTATTTTTCTGCCTTCTATGCGCGCCCAGCGGGAGCGAGAACTCTAGATTTCCAGTTCAGCTTTTAAGAGGAAGCAGTAAATGAGACGTGGATTGGAAAGAGATTATTGGAAAGATGTTTCTGGCAGATAAACATATCAAAGTGTCTCACTATCAAAGGCTGTACACGCAGAAACTCTCCTAACGGCCCATCTTTGCCGCACGACGAATCATTAAAGCATCCATTGAGTGGAAGCGCTGCTCTGCCTGGGCGAAGCTTGGTCGGCTGGGGATGAAAGCTCATTGGCTCATCGGGGGATTTCAGGAGGGACAACGGGAGTCACAAGCCTTTTAAACAGCATAAAAACTGCACTGACTTCACTGCAGTTGGGCTGGGAATTGTATAAGATCTTGCTTATACAGACATGTGGTTTAGTTGCTGCACTTAAAGGAGCACTCAATCAATAAACCCTGCCCTTCACTGTGTATGTATGTTACCTGTTTGGACGAGCTCCAGCGTGCATGAGGTGTGTGCTTTCATGCACGTGCACAAGCCTGTCCGAGTGCATTCTGCAAATACAGGCGTTATTCTGGGGTCCAGTCTAAGTTCTGGTCCATAGTGTTAAGAGCTGATTGCCCCAGATTTTATCCAGAAAGCTGGCTGAGCTTCACTCACTCAAATGAAAGATTTCATATCTGTTCCATATTCTTTGATGAAAGCGCCCCAGAATCAAAGGCTGTGAGCTGCACAGCCCCCCTACAGCCTCCACAGTGGGGGTCGCAGTCACAGAGGAGTCCACAGCCACTCCCACAGACACCGTCTACCCAGTTTTCATGCCGCCGAGCCACCGACGGCAGTCACAGAAGAGGGGCAGCGGTTATAAACCGGTTCATAAGTGACCACGGGAACAAGGCCTTCACTCTTTCTGCTGAAATCAAGGCGAGCTTCTGCCTCTGGATTTCAGCACTGTGGTGGAGATGCATTAACACACTGCAGAGGAAGTTAACATCAAAGACCCTGGACATACATGATGCATGTATCAGACTGCTTATGTGGCAGGATGAAGGTGTTCCTCTACGTCAGCAATCCAGTGTTAGAGGAGCACAGAGGCCCATTAAAAACCCTCTGTGAACAGACTGAAAGCAGCTACTTACCAGTATTCTGTCCTCTGTTTTACCATTTTTGGCGTCGATCTTTATGCCATGAGCAAACTTGATAGATGATTTATCAACAATCTTCCGGATGCTTTCTGTGGATGAAAACCACAGCATACAGACATTCAGTGTTAAAAATACATATAAACAGGGCACTCGTTCTTTGTGTTTCAGTCTTTAGAGGACCACACCTCGTGCATGCATGCTCAGTGGCATTGAATAAAAAACACATTACTGCCAGGCATTTTTCAAAGGGCGCTGTCGTTTTCCTACATTCCAGATAGACAATGACTTCAGTCATTTCTTCACAGATGAGTCGAGCAATTTATCACAGTGAAAATTACAGGTGCATTTATTTTTGTCACATTAATGTTACATGGACAGTGAGTCTACACTGCACTACCATAAAACAATAACATTAGTCTGACAAAAATAAAAAGGGATGTGATGTTTACTGTGGATTACGTTCTCTCCCTGCAAACTGATTTCCATATCATATCATAATCTTCCAGTTATGGCAACAACAAAAAAGACTAATAAATACACATAGATAAACATAAATAAATTCATGGTAAATCTAAAGGTCTAAAGAAGGGTATCAAACTGTTCTAGGGGTTAAGGGACTGACTGTTAACTATAATGTTTGAGGCCAGTTGGGCATCTCTGTGCATGTCAGTTCCCATTTCTCTATCATCTCATTTCCTATCATCAAATCATTACTAAAGACAAAAGAATGCCTGAAAAACTACTTCCAAAATACCAGTATTATCTTTAAGAAAAGATCCCAACACAAATGGCATTAGTCCATATCTAAGTGAACTAAACCATCCTGACCTTTGGGCGGACAGGCTTGTATTCATGTCTTCATCTAATAACTGAGGGATACATCAGGCCTGTCATGTGGAGAGACCTGTCGTGACATTTCACATGATAAAATAATCCAATAAACTCTGAGTCTGCATAAATCCTGATGATTATAAATAAATTACAAAATGCAAAATGATACAATCTGCATATAACATTGGAGCACTGAGGGATTTTATGTTGGGCTTCAAAACACAACAGCAATTATCATGAGGGTGCCTGGATTAATCACAGATTGACTTGAAAATTTAGCAGTAATTTTCCTCCGTGTTGCTCAGTGAGTCCAGCACAGCGCTGCCACCGAGCTACTCTATCTTGTGGTGTTATCAAAATGGTTCACAATATGCTTCAGTGTGATTTTCTTCCTCGCAGGAGCAACATGACACATTCAAGCATCAGTGTCCATGATTCACTGAGAGCTGTTCCTGTCAAACAGCATCGCCCTCAGTGCTGCGACCCCTGACATGTATAGGGAACATAACCTGCCTGCTGTTCCAGAGGAGGTGTCTTACTCACAGGGTGGGAACACTGACATGTTATCATGGAGACATCGAGTCGACTCGCTGGCAGGAGTGACATGATTCAGTCTCTCCATTACTGTGGCTGCACAGCACCCCGAATGACGACTTTATGAGCAAATCGATACTGAAGCGGGGATTTGGCAGTGCAGTTGATACAGTCGCACCGGCCGGATACTGAAGCAAGTATTTCTCTCTGTGGAGCAGAGTTTATCCATATATTCAGGTGCAAATACGTCTCTGTGAGGCAAAGTTCAACATGATGGAAAGTTGGTATATTTGCTCAAGTGCTATACTTGCATATTTCTATTTTATGCTACTTTGCAATACATTGTGCTTCTAATCCACAACATTTGTCCTTTGCAGAAGATTTTACATACAAAACACAGGTTAATACAATAGGATGAATTACTTGAATTTGTACATAGTTTTTCTTCTCTATGGTTTTTAACCTTGTGTGTGGACTGTATAGCTACTGTTTATTTATCTCCTTCTATCTCCTATTTATCTATCTATTTTTTTAAATCCCGTAGCGGTATTGAAAGCGAAAGGGCAAAGCAAGAATTGAATTGTGTGGTGAAACTTGTTTTTATCTGTACATATGACAATAAAACAATTGAATTGAATTGAATTGTAGCATAAACAACATAAAAAGTACCTTAAACTAATAAAACGTTAACATGCTGCTTGTACATCAAGTGATCATCTGTGATAATGATCCAGTAATATAACATGATGACACTGACAGGGACCATTAAGGTACAGAACGAGCACCTTTTTGACGCGCTTTTGTACTTTTACTTCCAACTTTTACTTGTGGATTAGAGTGTTTTCATACAGTAGAATCACTACTTTTACTCAAGTAAAGAATATGAACACTTCCACGTCTACTGAAAAGTATCTGGGTGTTGGTGTATTAAAAGATTGAGTTCACCTTCCAATCCTCAAAACATACACGAGTACATACACACAAGGCGGCAGTTTGCTGTGTGACCATCACCTCTACTAATACAGGATCTCTGACTTAATGAGTCACAGATGGACACGGTGATACAACACTAGACAATAATCTCAGTCCAAGCGGAGCAGAGATCAGGGCTGAAGTCTCATTCAGGTGACCTTGTGCAGGCCTGCAGGCCACCAGGGCCACGGTGGTCCTGGCTGCTCCTCCTGTCAGTCAGTGCAGGAGCCGGCAGGTGACTGAGCGAAGAGGCAGGGATTCCACTGGATTAATCATCACAGTGCGCCTAATAGAGCCATTAGGAGTAATTAACACAGCAGCAGCACAGTCCCGGATACCCTGAGCATGTGTGGAGTGCGCGTCTGTGTCTGTGCGCGTGCGCGGCGCTCGTGCACGACACTGAATCCAAGGCTGCGCTGTGACTTTGACATGTGTAAGCTGTTGCTGTTTGAGAGAGAGAAAAAAACGAATAAATATTTGTGCATTCTGTCGCGCCGGTGGGTTTGTCTAGCTGGTGCGTTTCTGTTGGCAGGATGAGCCGAACATCTGCCTTCATCAGTCCCCCTCTCTTCACTTTCGCACGCACGCGCGCGCACGCATGCACGCGCACAATCACTATAGCGCTCTAGCTGGATAGGCTGCAACAAAGATAAGATACTCAAGGGTTCAGGTTCAGAGAGGTGGGAGAAAGCATGCGGAGAGACAGTGTGTGTTGGTAAAAAAAAAAAAAAAAACAGGGAACAAAATGCAACCAGACCCACGAGTCCACACCATTATTTCCACAACGCCCCTTTTCCTCTCTCTGGCCTAAGGCTGGGGTTTATATTACCTGATCCTTCCCGAGGGGCAGGTTTAGACAAGCTTTATCCCCCTGCACTGTCAATTATTCATCAGCACATTAACTAATTCACACGCGCCGAGAAGGAAAAAGCCGCCCCGGAAAGCTTCGGGACAAAATGCAAAGGTGTAGCTCATCAGCCAATGCGTCTGCTCGGTCGCAGCCTCCGCCAGACGCGCGGAGGAAAAGCATCCCGAGCCCGAACGCAGACACCCCGGGGCTGAGCGCGGCTACAGCCCGCAACAAGACACACACGGAGCGAAATAACCAAGCGGCAGTCTTTACCCACCTGTGATATCCTTGCTCACACTTACGAAACCAGAGGCAGTGATCTCTTTAGAAGCCATGTCTGTTCCTCTCTCCTATCGCCACCCCTCCTCCTCCTCCTCCTCCTCTCCTCCACCTCCTCCCCACTGGCTCTCCTCCCTCCCTCCCTCCCTCCCTCTCTCTCTCTCTCAGAAATGGACAAAAAGAATGGTCTCTCTCCCAGGCATTCCAGCAGAGCATCCGACTGGCCGACGCGCTTCCTGGAAGAAGTCCTGTGGATGCTGGGAGGCTGGATGTGGGAGCGACGGGAGGCGGAGGGAGGGGCGGAGAGGTGGAGGGAGGGATGCTGAGGAGGAGGAGGCGGAGACCACTGAGGGATAATGAGGCAGCCGGTTACCTGAGAAAGCACACAGCACAAGGTAGAAATTCACTGGAGATGCACTGTAGTTTGGCTGCTAAAAGTTTGAGGTGCAGTGAAAACCCCAAACAGACTCACTCTTGTGATGAGCAATAGTTGCTTTCTAGTAGTAATCCCTAGGGCTTGTACTGTCCTACATAAAAATTAGTATAGAGTCACCAGTAGCTTTGTGAGCCTGTGCTCATACGTCTCAGCCTGCAAACATGCTGATGCTAAAGTCCAACTAGAATAACATTGAATTATTGTGGTCAAAAATAATGCCAATATGCTTTTTATAAAGGGAAAGAGGGCCTTTGGACAAATATTATGCTCCTTCTCTTTGTATAGTGACAGGAGCTGGCAGGCTGAGCACCTGCAGTGGACCAAGAGACAAAGTGAATGAACTTGTCCTGTAGCCACATTTCATGGGAGCACAGCCTGTTGTTAGCGGCACTGAGGAGTAAAGACCACACCAGCATCTTATCGGACCAAAGTGACCTTTGCAGGTATATTTACATGCTGTTTAATGTGCTGCAGCGGAGCAATTAATTACACATCTAATAATAATACGCGAGGCAAGGCGAAGCCGCTCATACATACTACATTTACATAGACAAACAAAACATTAAAATGACAAAACAATAAGCAATAAAACACAACAAGATCACACAAATTAGGAAGATAGAAATTAAATACAATATATTCAAATGAAACAACATAGTTACAATGAAGTAGGAAGTTATAAGATGCTCCAAATGTAACAGAGGAAATAAAAGAGCAGCAGAGAAACCAATCACTCAAATGTACAGGAGCGCAACTACGTTTTTTAATTTAGATTTGAAAGTGTTGGGTTGGGGCACATTTGGTTCCACATTTGGTTTGCAGCGTAGCAGCTAAAAACAGCTTCCCCGTGTTTCTCAGTCTCTACCAGTTGACTGCCTCCTAAGGATCCAAGGGCCCTAATGAGCTTATATGTTCCAAGTAGATAAGATTGTATTTTGGCCTGAGATTATTAAGTGATTTATAAACGAGCAACAACACTTAAAAAAATATATTGTAAAGTATGAAGAAGCCGGTGTAAAGAAGGAGGAACAGGAGTAATGCACTCAGGTCCCTTGGTTCTGGTTATAACTCTGGCTGCAGCATTTTGAATGAGCTGAAGTTGTCAAGCAGTGTTTTTGGGAAGAGATTACAAGGGAGCATTACAATAGTCTACGCTGCTGGAACTGAAAACATGAATAAATTTCCCTGAGTCTTGTCTGAATATGAGACCTCTAATTCTTGATATTTGTTTGAGATGATAAAATGCTGATTCAGTTATTGGTGTTGCTGCGGAAACTCAGATCTGAATTAATTAAAACACCAAATTTAGCCTGCAAACTGAAGCTCTTGCTATGTGGCTCCAATAACTGGCTCAGTGGCTCATCTCTTCCGCCTATGATAGGACACAAACATTACTGCTTTATGCGAGACTTGCTTGGCTGTATCGAAATAAGGCCTCCGATCATGTAGACAGACACCAGAACAGTATTCTGTAGAATTAATGCAAAAACCAGGTGGTGCCATCATGATTTTTTTTCTCAAAGAAGACCACAGGAATGATTTACAGAGCAGATACAGTATGCATGCTGTACTCTAAAATGGACTGCAAGCAGGTGCTATGTTTACCATCTTTACTCTCTTAGTTTAGTGCCTAGACCAAGGTAGAAAACAGTCCATGGTTTAGTATTTTAGCAGCATCTGTATATAAAGGTGGATGACATGGCAGCTCCAAAAAAGTGAAGCCAAAACATCTGGATTGCCCCTTGATGGCTGGCTGCAGTACAGGTCATAAAGCCCATCCCCTCAATGTTAGTGGGTGGCACTAAAGGAAAAGTCAGAGAGCCAGCAAAGTCATTAGGATTCACCCTCTGAGGACCACAAATATCAGTATAAAATTTCATTGCCATCCATTAAATAGTTGTTGAGCTACTCTAGTCTGAACCAAAGTGGTGGGAAGGGGTTATGATTTCCCTCATTTAATTTACCAAAACTTTATCTGACTGAAATTGACTGGATTAAAATTAAATGAAATGCTCCTCAAGAGAAAATAAGCATCAGCATCAGCAAGAACTGGAAGGAACAGTCGAGCATAAAGAGAACAAACAAAGGACGACAAAAACAACTAACAACCCGAGGAGATGTATAAATAAAATTGTGAAAAGCTGAATTTATTTCAGCATTGTCAGAATGTACATAACATATCATACCAACAGACTAATCTGAAGAGAAAATGAAAAATTATGTGAAAAATATACTTTTGTTAGGTCACACGTGCAACAAATGATGATAGTGATTGTGGTTGAATTGCGGTTTTGGATCAGCCCCTGGATTCTGCTGTCTGCCAGCTCCGCCTGTTAACTGGCTGACAGAGGAAGGAAATGTCTCCACCAAGATGACCATCTCTGTCTGTGGTTTACTGTGACAGTCAGTCAGAAACTCTAGCTAAGACATACTAGTATTCTCCGGATCAGAGCTTCTAGACTAAAATGGCAGCTAAAGACAAAACACAAATTCTGAAATATACATCATATTAAGTGGAGGAAAACTTAAAGTCATAATTATTGTCAAATTTTTTTTAATAGGGGATGACAAAGGAGCTGCACATCTAATTTTGAACATTTGACAAAATGAACATCATCCTTATCTCCTCACTGCTGGGTGAGTATCACAGATAAAACCTGATAGACTGACTCAGTCCTGCCTCTTTTTTAACTAGTGAATGACAGCATTCAGACTGATTTTCAGACATTTCTTTAATTAAAAAACCTTCTATTGCTGGACAAAACAGTGTCCAGGTACTCCGTGTTTGGCTGCCAGGGCAGCGCTGACTTAGGCCAAAAGCTGTACTCTCCTATTTGATGCAGATATCGCTATATCAGAATGATATGCAGGGTTATAAATTTTAGTGGGCTGTTAGCCTGCAGCTGGGAGTTTCAGACAGTACTAAATTAAAATGATGCACACCAGCCAGAATCTGAATAGGACTAATGGAAATGATTTGGACAGGGCTGCCAAATCGTTATGCTGGCTATTCCATCCTTGACAATCAGGAGCAGCAGATTTATGTTCAAAATTGTATGACTATAGTAGTAGCACTGTGTCACACTACTGTGTGTGTGTGTGTGTGTGTGTGTGTGTCCAGGGTGTCTAACAGGAAAACACAGTAAATGTGTGTGCATTCCTTCTTTTCCCATGGGGATGATAACCGTCTAAACAGTCTCATTAAGGAATAGGAAGCTCCCCTCTCTGTCACACAGTGTGGCAGCACTGGGCCTGTTTCATGTGAAGACTGTGGCTCGGCTGGTTTTCATAGCAACATCTCAGCAGGATTAGAGATTGTTGTTATGTCTCACTGACACAAGTTTGTTGGTGTTGAATGTATTAAACCTGCCTGTAGAGATTAACTTTTTTTTTCAAAGAATTTACTTAAAATTGTCTTGGTTATATAATCCAAAATGAGCAGTGGACCATAACTGACTATCTGGTGTGCTGCCATGTGGGAACAAACCATCTGAGCTGCCTGTGGTGTTCATGTTAATACATTTTACTCCTGAGTGGCAGAGCAGACTGCAATATAAATATACTGTACCCAGAATGCCACTGATGTGGCAGGAACAAGCTGTTGTAGTCTATGGAGACATCAGGAGATGTGTGTGTTGTGTGTCAAGTGTGTGTGAAGTAATTTCTCTGTATTTCAGGTGTAGCTGCATTTCTTCTCCAAGTTGCAACATTTAAAGGTACCAGCAAAGACAATCAACACATAGAAAAAGAGTGGACACTCTCTCTCTCACACATACAGTACATACGAGCACAAACAACAAGAGCCCATAATAGATTTTCCATCTACTTGCAGAGACTCTGAAGGTCAGTGTGTCTGTGTGGCCCCCCGGCTCAAACATCTACCTTGGTGAGTGTGTATTGCTGCAGTGCACACTGGACTCAAATTCCAGTTTTGTGTGGAGCTACCGGTGGTTCAGGCACAAACCACACCCTGCTCCGAACCTGGACCCCAGGCACCTGGTCTCCAGTAAGACTTACTCCATCACCGCAGTAACAAGGGAGGATGCTGGGAGCTACCTGTGCCAAGCCGAGCAGCGGGGGAGCAACACCACCTCTGTGGTGCTCCTCAGTCAGCCGGCCACGCTCAGTGTGTCAGGTGAGCAGCTGCGGCTACGGCTACAACCTCTGCAGTGAGGCATCAGGTTTCTCCTGCATGCACACGGCAACACAGAAGGTTGAGAAGTCAAGGACTGACTTCTAAAGCAGTGACATATATCTGCACTTGCATTTATATTAGTTTGACCTCAAACTTAATAAGTGCTGTATTTAAGAACTATAAGAATATACATCACTGTTTCATTATCCAAGCATTTTATTCATTAGTTTGCCTGATTGCTATAATTCCTGTAATTATCATTATCAAGATATATGTTGGCTAAGTCATTGATATTACCACTCCCAGAGCCAAAAAAACAGATGAATAATTATTAATTTGGCAGAAAAAGATTTGAAGTGTAATAATATTAAGTTGTTTCAGATGAAAAGAGCATTACATCCTTTGCAATAACATAGCAGCATTGTACAGTTCCTGATACTTCAGCATGCTGTGTTCCATCTCTACTTTTCCAGTGTTGCTGCTGAGTGAGCGTCAAGGTACTCTCTGCTTCTCATTATTGCACGTTGCTGCAATTAGGACACTTATTGCATTATTATAAACATACTGTGGCTGTGTGATGACTGTTAATGCACTGATTTTGGTCTTATGTGACTCATTAGTCTGCAGCCAGACGTACAGAATCGCTAGAGCATTTATGGTAATCAGATGTATGGGTGAAGCTTATAGATGGAGCTATTTGTCCCCTGCAGCGTAATGAAACAACTATCTGAGTGTCTCCTTCTCACTTTCTCTCCTTCTACTCACTCTGTCCATCTCTGTCCTCCAGAGCTGCCTCCTCCCTCACTGACTCTGACCCCTAGCACCAGACACATCTTCAGAGGGGAGCGTTTCACTGTCCACTGCCCCGCGTCTCAGAATACCTCCTCAGGCCGGATGCTCAGGCAGTTCTCTCCAGGCCACGGAGTGCGGAACTTCTCTGCCGAACAATGTTCACCACTCGGGGGTGCTGTGACTGCAGACGGGCCTGACTCGTGTGTGTTCACGGCTGCCAGCGGGACCAGTGGACTGTACTGGTGTGAGGGCGCTGAGGGCCGCAGCAACGCGGTCAACATCACAGTAAGCTGTGAGTAAGCTGGGGGAGAAACCACAGAAGAAACTAACACATGGTCCAAACAGACACTGTGTCGCTCCACAGTGTAATAACAATCACAGACAGAGGGTTCAAATGTATCATGTGAGTGACCGTATTTTCTTTAAAAAATGAGTGAGGAGTTAAAGTGAATCACCTGTTAACCACGTCTACTGTCTTTGCTCCACAGATGGCACCATCATCTTGAAGACTCCTGCCTTCCCTGTATTTGATGGCGATAAAGTGATCTTGTACTGTCAGTACTGGACAGGCAACCACAGTAAAACAACCTTCTTTAGAAACGGAGCAGAAATCATCACTCACACTTCCTCCAGTTCAGACAGAGTGATAAAGATGACTATTGAGAATGTGACACAGGAAGACGAAGGCTTCTACAAGTGTGCATCCCAGGACAGAAAGATGGAGAGTCCAGAGAGCTGGTTATCAGTGAGACCTGACCGAGGTCGGCTGCATGGCTCTATTACAGTTCATGACCATATTTATCCCTCTGCTTTGTGTGATATCAGGCAAAGTGGATGACTGAATGTCAATTGTTGTGTCTTTTAGGCAACTTCACGTCAGCAGATGGCACAGCAACCTCCACTAATGGTGATATTACTACTTTGTATTCTTAATAATGACAATAATAGTGGGTAATGCGAAGGGAACCATAAATAAGTTATTCTTTAACAGGCGTTCAATGGTTTATCAATCCTTTACACATCAATAATAGGCCATGTTCCCATGCATACCCATGCAGCGGAGTCATGTGTAGCAGGTGACTCCACTGTCACTCCTCACTCCACTGTTTCCTCATTCCTTTTGAGCAAAGGTAGAGCACTTTATTACAGACTAACACTATAAATAGCACAAAGATCTTCGGATATGGAACATGGATGTACAAATACAGTATCTATGCATTTTTTACATCTTAAATGTGATGTGGGATTGTGTAGTTGAGGTTTAGTATTTCCATTTATTCTACAGTAATGAAATCTATGGGGGAGATTATAAGTAGTTCTCAGTTATCCTTTTAAACTATCCAAACTAAATGTAAACTAAATGTACCCATCAATCAGATGAACTGTTTGTTATACTGAAGTGTTTCTCTGTGCGACTGGAGCTGTTATTGAGAAATTAGACTATATGTTGTAGTAATGATGTAGCTGCTGGTACAGTTTAGTTACTGTCTGATCCTGACACATTTGAACATTTCATTCGTCATTATTTGCTCTGTTCATCAGGCTCCTGGAAATGGATCGTTGTTGTTTCATTCGGACTTGTACTTTTGTTCCTCATTCCTCTGACTGTTTGGCTGGTTTGTCACTACAGGTCAGTCATGGTATCTATTAGGAAAGCTACAGCCGACTCACTTCTCACTCTCTGCTGTACACATGTCATTAGACAGATGATATCTTGGCATTAATTACAAGCCAAACAGACTGCTGAGCAAATGTCTCACTGATTATTGTGCTTGTGTGAAGGTATCAGACATGCTGCACTCGTAGCTGTTGGCCATTTTCCAAAGAGGATCTACCAGCAGCGGAGCTTCCTGCAACCAAGCAGGACGTGACAGAAGTGCAGTGGGACCTGTCCTGGATGGAGATGTCCAACCTGTTGGATAAACAGTTATATCCTGGTACATAAATGATCACTGTCACGTGAAGCATACAGAAATCACCTAATGCAGTGAAACCTATGAGATAGTTCACTCGCTATGATTCATTTGTCCCACAGTTTGGGAAATGTATTAGATATTTATAACTTTAATATTGTGTGTATTTGATTGTACCCGATAGCCTTACTGACATTTTCCAAAATGCTTTAAATAAATTCTCAGACCTCAATTCAGTTCTCCAAAGGATTTTAAGTTACCTTACTTACGCACCCCTACTTCTTGATATAATATTTCAAATAGCATATTTACACTGTTGCCCACAAAGTTGGAATAATTGTTCAATACCCCCAATTTTGTTAAAGCCTGAATAAACAGTTTTCAAAGGTTAATTGGGGTGTCACTCACCTCTCTGCTGTGCTGAACTTGGGGCATCCTTTTGGGGAATGACAAAGTCAGCCTAGACATCAAATATCAACATGCACATAACAGTCTATTCCACTTGATTTGGCTGACAGAAAGACAAGTTTATAATTTCACAACCCACTGGATGTTAATTTAGGCTCTGGATTTAAATGATGCCATCTCTTATAAGGACTCATAACCATTATGTATCTGTCAGGATAATTACGCTGACATGTTGCACTGCATGACTCATCTTTGAATATACTATATTTTTCTGATTTAAATGACGTCTATTACTACTATAAAATAATAATTACTATTTTACTATACATGTACATCAATATTCCTTATGGTGAGCAGCACATTTCTTTATTTACAGTATATGAGGACTTCACCAGGAGAGTTATGGGCAACAAAGAACAAACACAAGATCACCCAGTGCCATCTAAATAATGCATGCATGACCAGTCTTCCAAAATCATGTGGGAAAATGTCTTGTGGGATTAAGGAGAAATTTTGGTGTCAGCTCCTAAAGAGATGTTCTGACACAGAGAGGTGACGGGGATCTGGTTAGGACAGAGGTTAAAATGTATACAGCATTACCTGTGCAAAAATGGCACTAAAGAGACCTAGCCAGAGTTCAGTCTCATAAAAAATGTACTCCCCCTTTGAGAGGTGTGTAGCGTTGATGTGAGCTTGAACTCTGCTGCAGAAAAGCACAGGAGCAAACTTTGACTTTACTTGTTTTCAGCTCAGCACTTTGCTTATTAACAGGGATGCACTGATACTGATACTGGTATTGAATATCATCCGATACTGGGTAGGGGATCAGAGACAATGGGACTCACTACAATCTGACCTCTGAGCAGAGGCTGATGAACAGAGAACCTACATGCTACTCTGGATTAGTTGACTTTAACATAATAATAAACAAGCCTGACGAAGCTCACTTTCAGGACCAGCAGAAACCTGGTCTACTGACAGTATCTCTGTGCTTACTTACAAGTTAATTAAACTGTGTGTCAGCTAATGCTAACGTTACTTAGCAGAGCTCCAGACCAGCCATCAAAACCACCGTGGCTATACTGATCCAGCAGAGAAACCTTCCCATAACCCTGACTATCATCGATACAGCTGCACTGCATGGGTTCAAACGGGGAGAATAGGTCCTGATGCTGCTGTCGACAGCCAAGCTTTATGCCCTAATACTTTAGCCATCTGATCCCATGTACCAATGTTACAAAAACACGCAGTACAAGAACACACCAAAACAATTGTTAAACAAGATTTAACAACTACCAAGTTGCTGGGCCATGAATATTTATTCTAATATTAAATCTGTCTGTAAACTGATTATAATTTATGTATTTCTGTTACATTTTGTTTTACAAGCAATGTTTAAGTCCAGCCTGTTGTTGCATTGCACATAAAAGAATGATCCCAGTCTCTTGTGGGTTATCAGGTAGGTATCTTGTTTTTCTCTCTGTGCACTCACATGTTACAACAAGCTTTCTGAGGCTGCAAAGAACAATGAAAACCAGTTCGGCCGGTTACAGTGCCAGACTGTTAGTCATACTTTTGCCTCACATTGCTGTTGTCTCACTGCATACAGTCAGTGCTATGTGGACTGGCTGTAAAATATGTCAGAAACACCTGGTTTCCTAATATTTTTTACCTGAGGACGGACTACATCCACAGACCTCTGCCGAGCCCTCGGGTGTGTTTAGTTATTACTGACTTGGCTAAAAAAAGAGAAGGTCATTGAAAATGGAAAACAATCCCGGTGAGTAAATCAAGTAGTAATGTTGATTATAAATGGAAGGCTGCATAGTTTAACCTGCTTTGTGTAGCAATAACTTAAAGCTTAGGTACTTTATTAGAAACAAGGAGGTAATATACTGTATATAATTTTTTTTTTTAATTCTTTATATTATTAAGCTTATTCACTGATCTGCTGTGAGGTTTTGTTCCATCTACAATGAGCAAGGTGTAAAAAGCTTTTAATTCACCTTGCCTGTTTTTACCATATTAATGCAAGTCAGTTATAGTCTAAAAATGAAAACTGATGAACTGTGAAACTGAGGAACAAAGTCAAAACTAAACCAGTCAGACCTGATTCTTGTTTGTTTGAACACATTTGAACATTGGAACTCCGCCAACACTTTCCTGTAAATGCTGATATACAAAGCTGCTGTGCAATCCAACGCAAGCGTCCAGCATAAATGTTAAGTGTTTTTAATTGTTGGCGCTGCCAATCAGCTCTGTAGAAAGTTCTGAGGATGTAGTTTTAGGTGTAGTTGAATTGGGTGTTTATAGTATTTACATTGTATATTTATAGATTTAAATGAGGTGGACAAAATGTTGTTGTTGTAAATGTTTTTGCATCACAAATTGCGTGACAACATTGAGGTGATGAGTCATTCTCAGCTGATTTCGTTGATCTTTTTTCCTTGTAGCTTCTTTTAACGTTGCCTCAAGATGATTTGTTTTGGCTCAGGGTCATTCTAAAAATATTTCCCTTGTATGGCTTTGTCTCACCTTACTGTTATTCTTCAGACTCCTTCTCGCAAACGAAAGGGATTAATAAAGTCAAAAATAACTCTGCCACAAAGCATCAGAGGAACGACACAAGCTCAAGTTTACCAGAGAGCTCCTCTTCTGTCAGTCATGTAAAGCAGCAGAGACACCTGCTGTGATAACCTTGTCACTCTAGTCTTAGTGATTTTTCTCACCTCAGCTGACTTCATTCTCGTCCTTTTATGAATGTTTCTATGCCAATTTGATCATAACAAACTGCATCGTCATCAAGCCAAAGAAGCTGTTTCACAAATAATTGAAAACATGTCATTTTAGTGAAACTGTCTCTATTTCTTCACATCTGGTTCAAAAAGTTACGGTCAAGTTTTCCTTTGTCATCCAGGGGAGAAAGACATCATCGTCCTGTCGGAGGTCAGACTCGTCCTGATTGGTTGGAGATGGGCTGGCAAGAGCTCCTCTGGCAACACCATACTGAGAAAAGAAAGGTTTGAGTGTGGCCGAACCAGAACAGCTCAGTCTGAGGTGAGGCATGAGGTGGTCGAGTGCAGGAAGCTCACCGTGGTCGATGCTCCAGGCTGGAGCAGCTCCCTCCACCTTGCTGAGATCCCAGAAGGGGACAAGCAAAGATTTAAACTGAACGCGTCCAAGTGTCCGCCCGGACCAAATGCTGTTCTCCTCGTTATTCCCATAGACACTGCTTACTCTGTGAAGGAGAAGAGGATTGTGGAGGAGCACATGAAGCTCCTGGGGGAGCAGGTTTGGAGATACACCATGGTGCTGTTCACCTGTGGGGATTTCCTTGGGGAGAAGACGATCGAGCAGCACATTGAGAGTGAGGGAGACGCACTCAAGTGGTTAATAGAAAGATGCAGGAACAGATACCATGTGTTTAATAACAAGGAGAAGAATAACTCATCCCAGGTGACACGGTTGCTGGAGAAGATAGATGAGATGGTGTGGCACAACAACAGGAGTTACTACATGGTAGATGAACAGACACTCCACATCATTCAAGAGAAACAACATCAAGTGGCTGAAAGGGCAGAGAAGAGACGAAGGAGGGCCGAAGAGCAAAGACAACAAATGAAAGCACTCATTCCAGGTGAATGTGACAGGAGGCTCACTAATAAATAAACACTTCTTGTATGTTAAAGTCCTGTATCAAAATTTGCTGTCTTGTCAAGAGTGTGATGAGGATATTAATACCGCTCACATGTCTGTGTGGCGAACATGATGGTTAGCCGAGTTTAGCATAAAGACTGGTATCAGGGGGAAACAGCTAGCGTGGCTCAGTACAAAGGAAACAAAATCCACCAACCAGCACATGTACAGCTTATCCAGGAACGCTTCATGTCTTGAATGGTAAAGTCAATCAGTCGTATTTCCTGGAGTCTCCGTTGGTTGCTTAGTAACTGGGCGAAGCCAAGAAATACCTACTTACATACCTACCGATGGAAAATGACAAATTCAGTCCAGTTTTATGGATTAAACCAGGATTAAACTCATTTTAGTTCAGGGGCCACATACCAGTAAAATCATAGCATAATAACCTATAATTTTTCCCTAAGTATATTCTGAAAATGTTCACATTTAATGAACTATCTTTTTACAAAACATTATGAACCTGAAATTTCTTAAGAAAATTAAGTGCAATTTCACCAGTATTATGCCTCAGTTTATCATTTACACATGTGCATTACAATTTACAGATCACAGTGTATCTACAAAGGCACTAAACATTTAGTCACAGGGACACTCGTATATGGATTTTGCTGCCCTTGGACAGACCCATGCTCGCTTTACCCCCTTTTTCTAAGCTAAGCTAACTGCATACATATTTAGCAAAAAGACAAAGAGTGGCAAGGAAGTGTATTTTTCCAAAATGTCCTAGTCTGTATACACTGACGACCTGGACAGTCACATAAATATCAACTATGCAGTTCTTTTATACATTGATTTAATTTAATATGTTATTAATACATTTTTCATTGTTAAATATGCATTAATGACCAGTTTTATAACCATTAGCCTTCAGTAGTTTGGTAAGTTCTATAATATGTATACATTACTTTAAGTTTTATGACTATTATGCTTTGTTTTGTCAAACAGAAGAGATGAAAACTATCCCAAAACTCCAGATGATTCTCTTGGGAAGCCGAAACGTTGGGAAAACCTCTGTTGGAAACACCATCTTGGGAATCAAAGAGCAAGAAGATGGGACAAGAACGGCACACTCGGTGGCCCGGAGGGGTTTTGTGGGTAAAACTGAAATAGCTCTTGTTGACACACCAGGCTGGTGGAAAGGCTTCCCAGTGTTTGACACTCCTGATGCCATCAAAGAGGAAATGATGCTCAGCATGTTTCTGTGCCCCCCTGGGCCTCATGTCTTCCTGTTGGTGATAGATGCAGACGCATCCTTCAATGCCAAACACTTGGACGCGTTGACGACACACGTCGAGCTTCTTGGAGAAGGAGTGTGGAGACACACTATTGTAGTTTTCACCAGGGGAGACTGGCTGGGAACACACACCATAGAGGAGTACATCGAAGGGGAGGGAGAGGCCTTGCAGTCTCTTGTTGAACTGTGTGGAAACAGGTATCATGTCATTGATAACAAGAATGCAGATGATGGTACTCAAACCAGAGAGCTGCTGGAGAAAATCACAGGGACTGTGGCTGGAAATGGTCTGGACTATTTTGTTCCAGACGAGAAGATACTGCTGAAGATCAAAGAGAAAAGACGAAGAGTGGAAGAAGGAGCGAGACTGAGGCAAAGTCAAGTCAAGGCCAAAAGAAAATACCTCAGAGGTATGGTCCAGTCATCTAGCATTAGTGTCACCAGTTAACATTGTCAGAGCTGTTTCCACTGTGGGAGTGAATAGATACTAGGGGTGGACAAAATAACAGAAACAAAACAATACAGCATCAACAGATGTTTAGCCATGCTGGCACATAGCTCCATAGCTTGTGGGCTGGTACATCCGCCACAAACAACAATTATCAGATGGATTGTCGTGAAATGTTTGCATGCAAACACACTCACTAAGATAGCATGCTAGCATGGTGACATTAGCATTTAGCTCAAAGCACTGCTGCTACTAACTCACAGAGCCACTGACATGCCTGTAGACTCTTAGCCTTTCTAAAGCGAACATCGCTGTCCGCCATCCAGTACAGCTCGGATGCCAGGTATAATCCTTACGGTTTTCATCACTGTAGTCAGTTTTTGGCCCTACTTATAGCTGTACATTTTTTGCAGCAATAGCCATTCAGTGTAGTTGCAATCTGTATTTGCCTCTCTAGAAACAAATGTTCTTTTGTTACCGACAGAGTCCATCTTTCATTCTCGTGTTTCAAAGTGTGTACCTGCGCACGAGGGACTAAATTCAGTATTATCATGCCTGATTGCTTTGTTCTAAATCTTCATTATTAAAACATTGTGACAGTATCACTGTATCACTGATCATTAGCTAGAAGCCGTGCAGCTCCCCTCGGTCACCTTTTGCAAAAGAAGTAAGCAGCAACCTTTTAAGTTCTATACGTTGAAAACTCCCTTAAACTGGACGCATACAGATTACACATGACTTTTTTGTGTAGATGCTTTTGATATTCTGATGTATGTGTTATGTGTTTTTTTTTTTTTAGCATGCAGTAACAGTTGTCCCCTTCTCAGGTTCCAGTCATGAATTGAAGGAGCTGAGGATAGTGATGCTTGGTCAGAAGACATCTGGAAAGAGCGCAACAGGAAATACCCTCCTGCGTAAAGAAGTGTTCCCCACCTATCAGAATGAGCACTGTCAGGTGGATGAGGGAGAAGTTGCCGGCAGATTCATCACAGTGATTGACACCCCGGGCTGGTGGAAGGAGTCCTCCCGCTGCACTGAACAGATGGACAAAGAGATTGTCCGAGGTCTGTCAGTGAGCCCATTAGGGGTTCATGCTGTTCTGCTGGTTGTCCCCTTGGATCTGATGTTTGGAGAAGCTCAGAGGGTCGCCCTGGAGGAGCACGTGAATCTCTTTGATGCCAGCATCTGGAAATACGCAATAGTTCTGTTCACGTATAGAGACAAACTAGCAGATAAATCTGTCGAGGAGCACATTGAGAGAGAGCACAGCGCTCTACGCTGGCTGGTAGACAAGTGTGAGAACAAATACCACGCTGTGAATAATCTGAAGAGGAATGATGTGAGTCAGGTAACCGAGCTGTTTGAGAAGATAGAGGAAATGGTAGCAGGGAACAGCGGCCAGCTCTTCTGCCCCGACATGAACTCCGTCCACCTGAGAATTGATGAGAAGTTCAGCAGGAGGCAACTCAAACACGTGCTGACGCGACGACTGCAGGAGGAGTACAAGAGGAGAGAGCTGAAGCTGATGACGGATTTCAGGAAAAAACTCTTCGAGCTGCAAGTCCAGATCAGGAGAAGTGACTCAAGCTTTAAACCCAAGTCACTGCGTGAGTACCAGTGTTATTATAGCTTTGCTTTCTTTTTAATAGTTTTAGAAAAAGTCAGAAATTAGTTAGTTAGTAAAGCTTATTTATATTTTTACTTAAGTTAACAAAAAGTTTTTTTATGTCTAGTTTTTGTTATTTCACTAGTTTTCATTGAGTGAGTATTACACTGATTTCTTGAGTGTTTTTATGATCAATTGTTAGTTGGTGACGTGACCAAAATCAAAGGTATCGGTCAGAGGAAGAAAGACGAGAAGGAGAAGCCAGAGGACATAGACGCAAAACTCACCCAGGAAATTGAAAAGCTGGATGAGGACATAATGAGATCCAAAGATAATCTTCAAAGCAGCATCCCCTTCCTCCTCCCAGACAGTAATTAAAAACTGAATTACAATTTCTAGCACTCATAACAGTACTGAGCATGATGTCACAGTTTCACAATTGTATTTTGTTTCATTCCCAGTGAAAGGAGAGAGTCCAGCACCACCTGTCGCTGAGTCTTTGTCAGTTGGGAAAAAGTCAACCACCCACTTTAATAAAGTTCTACACTGGCTGTCCACACTTCAGATCGGCACAAATGTGGAGAATCAGCTGACCCTCAACTTCTCTGAGACGACAGGATATGGATCTGTGCTACCAGACCATGACTTGGTCTTTGACACAGAAGCTGATATTTCTGGATGAATCAACTCAATGAGCTGATGTAACGTAACAGAAAATGTATTTTAGCAATGCAGAACTTGCACTCAGGGAATGTTTGAAGGTCTACGGTGGGATTAAGGTAAACACCATGGAAGAATTAATATGTAATCATAATATGACGCAATATGAGGCAGCAAAAGATGGAGAACCGGGCTTATGTCTGAGAAGCCCAGTCAGTAATAAAGGAAATATAGGCAGATACATAATGGAAACCATTTGGGGTCACTTCAGGTTGCTGTTGTTAGAAGTGGCCTTGCTTTGGGGGTCAATGTATGACATCACAATATGACATTCAATCATTAAACTGTACAGGATTTTTTTTAGGTGATTCATATGGCCTTGTCTTCACAACAATACATTATTTATACAATAAATTATCTTAATAAAGTAACAGACATGTTATCTGATGCAATTTGACTTGTTTAGAGACAATTCTTTTTCATTATGCAGTTTAATTTTATTTGTCAGATAAAGTAATTCAAAGGCAGTCTGGAAACTGTCTGAACTCAATGGATTAGTATTCATGTGGAAGTTACAGAATTCACTAGGATGTTAAAATTCAGCATGCAATGTAATTTCTTTTTGTATTTTGAAAAGGACATTGAAATTTTCCACTGAATTAATGAGTGGAGACAGGCTCATTGTGTATAAATATTTATCTATATTTTGACAGGACAATATGTAGTATGACAAAGGACATCATGTAGCTTTGCTAGATGGGTCCATCTTCTTCTATTTCTGTTAGAGCAATAGCACTTGTATTATGACACACCTTTATCCTTTTGAAATTGCATTTTGGGTAAATTATTGTCATTGTCACAAATCATAAAATGGACAATAAAAAAATATGTGACTTATTACAATGCTTTTTACCAGAAAGGAGGCTGGAAACATCTTGAATCTGACAGGGAAGCTGCCTGTTTACTCTTGATTGCAAATGTTTCTAAATGGCAGCTGCATTTTTTCCCCTATGTTGCCTCTGTCTGTATCTGTCAGAGGGTATGAACATGCCCTGAAGTTAAGGAGGATATCAACTTAGGTTAAAGCAGCAGGTGGTAAATCCTGGAAAACCAACTACTTTTCTCGTATTTGCTGAAACTGTTTCTGTATCTTGACAGTAGTACATGAGACATGAGGTAATCTGTGAAAAAATCAGCTTCCTCTTGCTCCTCCTAATGCTCCTAATATACAGGGTTCACAAAAAGTTAGGGATGTTCGACTTTCAGGTGAAATATATGGAAAATGTAAAAAGTGAATGCTACAGTGATATTATATCATGAAAGTAGGGCATTTAAGTATCAGCATGCAATGGTAGTTTCTTCTTCTTAAACAATTTCTTGAAAGAAAATCTAACAACAGTGGTGGGTAAACGAGGGTCAGCGTAAAATTGGGATGTGGCCAAAGGACGTCCACTCCTCTCCTTTCTGTGACTCTTCCAGTCTCTGTATCACTGTTCCAACCTCCTGATGACACTCTGTGACCCTCTAAGCTCAGTGAACACCTCCGTCTGAGGACTTCCTGTTTGAAGCCTCCAGTGTTGAGGTGCTGCTGATCAACTGTTAGGTGTCGTCTTGATCTCGTGATGTCAGAATGTGAACAGCAGGATGAGGAGGACTGTTTAAATACCAATTCTAACTGAAGCAGGAAATGTATTGGTGGTGGTTCATCCTGAAATTTCACCTGAAAGCCGAATATCCCTAACTTTTTGTGAGTAGTGTAATTTGTAAGAATCAACTGCGCCCGAATGAAAACAGCCAATCAGAGCAGGGGGATGTCTAACACACTGCCAATCACTGACCCTGCACACGCTGCTTACTGGGTGTGGAAATACATAATACTCATAGGAATGTTTCATTCACATTCATATTTCAAACTCATAAAAGTAGGTTTTACTTCCATTTGTAATGCCACAATAATCCAGACTTTGCTATGAACAGGTTTAGTGACCTTTGCCCTCAGTCATGTTAGTATGAACAGAGATTTGATTTAAATAACACCAGACAAAGACCATTTCAAGCCAAAAATGCCAATACATCCATATCCTCTGAGATAATATTGGCCGACACATTGGTTCCTGCAGTTTTATCAGTGTAGCTCTAAGATTAAGATTAAAATAGTTGGTGAAATAATGTTTGTGTGCAGCACGTCTCCATAGTTTTGAGTGAAAAGTCAGTCAAAGCAAGACTTTAGTTAAGAAACTAGAAGAAAAGTCTCAACGAATATGTAGCCAACAAGTTTGATTTAAGCCTTACCCATGTCCCTTAGCGGGTGTGTGTCCCTGTCAGCTCACATTCTTCTGGTTTGAACTTCCTCTTTGAACCACTAATAAAAAACAAACGCACCTTCAGACACCGCCCGGCCGGCTGCTCGGTTTCACGTCGCTGTGCTGCAGTTTGCTGTTTTCTCCACCAGAGAGCGACAAAACAAGCCACCCGCTCCGTGACGACATCTTCCTGAGACGGAAGTGAAGCATTGTAGTCGTAAGAGCTCCTGATGGTGACATGACAAATCAAACTGTACTCTGAAAAACACAAAAGAAGCCGAGTGCAGACACAGGTGGGTGATTTACCGGATATGTAATGCGGCGTTTTGTGCTCGTCTTTGATGAAAATGTGTTTTTTATTGTCGCAGGTCAGCGTCACTCTGAGCTGGTTTCAATGAGTCCACTGTTGTTTAGTGACAGCGGAGCTAATTAGCAAGCTAACTTCTCTCTTCATCTGTGTGTGTCCAGTGTTATGTGTACACAGTCTGTGTAATGTAAATGTTACTCAGGCCTAACACTCAATAATCTTCTTTGTTTAGCACAATAAACAGATCTTTGGGGAAGTCTCCTTCACAAACAGAAAAGATGGTAAGAGATTTGTCATCCTCTTTTGAGCTGTAGGCATGTTCTCTCTTCTTTGACGCAGTGTTTATGCTGTGTATAGAGCAATCAATTATTAATACTAACCTTTTACCAGCACAGTGTACTTACTGCCCCCTCCCCCTCCTTTTTTAAAAACTTTTGACAGCATGGCAGAGTGAAGATTAAATCTACAGCCCAGCAGGAGGAGGAGAAAAGGAAGGAGCGGGAGAAGAAACTGAAGATATATGTGGCTGCACGGGATGCCTGTTTTTCTAAGGTCCTTTACTAAGACACACGTCACCACATGTTTCACATGGTGAAGGGTTAGGGTTAGAAAGCTGGTGAACATATTCTTTTTCTGAAAAGACAAAACGTTTATCCCTTTTAAGTATTACCCGTATGGCTAAAGCCTGATATATCTTACCATCTCACCATTACACTGGGTGAACTATTCCTTTATTACCATGAACACATTGTTTTTATGTAGTCAAATCCACTGTCCTGCTGCCTTAAATACTCATTAGAGCACCAAATGTGAGTCCATCCATGGCCGAAAATAGTCCCCAACAAATGCACTGTCCTTCTCCTGTTTGCTATAAACAACCATTCCCAGATTGTTTGGAAAGTACTCTTTAAACTCTAAAATTCTCAATATACTTTATATACCTTTCACCAGTTTCCTCTACATTTGTGTCCTCAGTAGGAACAAATGTGCTGAGTGCCTCAAACAGGACAGAATTTAGAGACTTACTAGAGGATATAGAACAACACAAAGCTCATTCTTTATATGGCAGTCTTTGAAGTTTCACTTTTAGTCCTAAACTCATTTATCTGACGTTCTGTCACTCTGTCTGTCTGTCTGTCTGTCTGTCTGTCTGTCTGTCTGTCTGTCTGTCTGCCTGTCTGCCTGTCACTCTGTGTATTTGCCCCACAACCCGCTTTCACCTTTGTGTGACAGAGGAAGGAGGGTATTTGGGATGATGAGGCTCTGCAGCTGACCCAGCAGCTATTATCATCCAATCCTGACTTTGCAACCCTCTGGAACTACAGGAGAGAGATCCTAATGCACCTGGAGACTGTGAAGTTAGATCAAAACCTATTATTGTTATTATTATTATTATTATTATTATTATCCCGTCACCTGCAGATCACCAGTACAACACCTTAAGGATGGTGAATTATCAGAGATGTGACAGGAGAAATATGTTTTTTTTGTTCCTTTATCTGCTCCAGGGACGAGGATGAAGTGCAAAAGATTTATGAGGCCGAGCTGTCGTTCCTGGAGTCTTGCTTGAAGGTGAACCCAAAGTCCTACGGCAGCTGGCACCACAGAGGTTGGGTCTCAGTCCGCCTGCCACGACCGGACTGGGCCAGAGAGCTGAGCCTGTGTGATCGCTGCCTCAGCCTGGACGACCGCAACTGTGAGTAACGGAAAAGGAAAATGGAAAGAAAATGACGGGTGTTGAACCCCCAGAATTGCAGAGATCTGGATAATTCTGCATTTTTTTTGTGTGTGTAATTTATCTGGACATAGTACATCACGGCACTATTTCCATCCATGTCTCACACCATATTCTCTTTTCTCCACCAGTCCATTGCTGGGACTATCGCCGGATGGTTGTGAAGATGTCTGGTGTGCCCGTGGATAAGGAGCTGGGGTTTACTGATCGTCTTATTGGCTCCAACTTCTCCAACTACTCCAGCTGGCACTACCGCAGCACCCTGCTGCCGCTGCTCCACCCGGAGTCTCCTGAGCCCCCATCGCCGTGCCGCGAGCCTCCCCAGTCCTCCCCTCCCCCTTCTCCGCAAACCCACTCCCATCGCGTGTGTGAGGAGCAGCTCCTCAAAGGTAAACTAAACGACGACGCAGCACATGAACAGTCAGGTTGAGCAGTCTGCAGTACCTGATGGCAACAGACAGGGGGCAGCCTGAGGCTTTATAATGACTGCGCAGTAGTACCATGAAGGTGATGTCTGATGTGTAATTCAACACATGAAGCCTGTAACTTTGCTGTGTTTTTCAGAATATGAGCTCGTACAGAACGCTTTCTTCACTGACCCCAACGACCAGAGTGCTTGGTTCTACTATCGCTGGTTGCTAGGCAGAGGTATGTCCTTATGTTGTTGTTTCTATGTGTGGGTCAAAGACGAGAAAATGTTCTGTCCTAGGGTGTTTATTTTATGAAGAATAAAAATATGCAAAAATCTATGTATTTTTGCTGACATGTTAATACACTAATGTGTAAACAGTGAATTATTATAGATTATGGGATTTTTGGAGCTCTAAGTGTGAACAAGCCATTCAGAATAATTGTCAAAGCAAAAGCCTCACAAGGAAACTAGTCTAAAAATGTACAAAAATATAATGAAAATATATGCACAAACATATTTGGCATGAATGTGTAAGTGTTTTTAAGAACATATAAAAGCATTTTTATCATCTTCTTTAAAAAGCATATTGCAATTTGTCCCAAAACGCACATTTCATCAAATATCATTCAGTATAACAAAAATTAAAAGCCATTTTAGACGACACTGTGTCATTCAGTACATCAGAAAAAGTCTATTAAATGTAGCATTTTTGTATTCTTCATTGTGTACGAAAAGTGAGACTAAACTTTAGAGGTTAAGGTCATTACTTGGCAGAGAGGGCCAACACGGACATGTAATCAATTAATTAAATGTAGTCATTTTAACACACTTTGATATTCCTAATTGAGAAAGGTAAACTCAGATAATAATAAATATAAGAACAAAACGAATGTGATTTTATTGGCACATAGACTGATTAACAATAGATTACTTAAATGGATTAACAGACGTGTTGTCACTTCCCTGTTGAAAGTTCTGGTATGTGACCATTAACAAAAATGAGACATGATGATAAAAGCACAAACATCAGGTAGTTTTGAATTTCTTCCAGGTGAAATCTGAGTGTCTTACTAGATTTTATTATTGAAAGTTTGTTTTGATAAACATTGTTATGCTGTGGGGTAAAATTCTCTGAAACATATTTTTAAAAAAAAAAGTAATTATTTGAATTATTCTTGAATACCACCATTAAATGTGAAAGGATAACGCTCCATATACCGCAAAAAGCTTTTACATTTAGTGCTTACTTTTTTGATATATATACTGTATATATATATTTTTTTTACATTTTCAAAACCTGATCCATCAATGAATGAAAACACACACTATATTTATACAATATTTGCTGTATTATTTATTGTATCATTTATCAAACCTGAGCTTTCTGTGTCCTCACCAGCCGAGCGTGAAGAGATGATAAGCTGTGTGTACGTCAGTCGGGATGAGGAGAGAGTTGCCGTCGCCTTCTCCAGGCCTGTCAATGTGAGCGTCTTCACTTGTTTTAACGACATAAAACTCATTCTTACATTTTCTTTAAAACAATTGTTTACTCTCATTCCTCTATAATGAGTTCACTTATTTGAAAATCGAAAATGCAACCAAAACACCTGCTACATGTGTCTGGATCAGCTCTTTTACTAGGACACTGAAAACAACAAATGTACAGTGGGGCAAAAAAGTATTTAGTCAGCCACCAATTGTGCAAGTTCTCCCACTTAAAAAGATGAGAGGCCTGTAATTTTCATCATAGGTACACTTCAACTATGAGACAGAATGGGGGGAAAGAATCCAGGAAATCACATTGTAGGATTTTTAATGAATTAATTGGTAAATTCCTCGGTAAAATAAGTATTTGGTCACCTACAAACAAGCAAGATTTCTGGCTCTCACAGACCTGTAACTTCTTCTTTAAGAGGCTCCTCTGTCCTCCACTCGTTACCTGTATTAATGGCACCGGTTTGAACTCGTTATCAGTATAAAAGACACCTGTCCACAACCTCAAACAGTCACACTCCAAACTCCACTATGGCCAAGACCAAAGAGATGTCAAAGGACACCAGAAACACAATTGTAGACCTGCACCAGGCTGGGAAGACTGAATCTGCAATAGGTAAGCAGCTTGGTAAGCAATTATTAGAAAATGGAAGACATACAAGACCACTGATAATCTCCCTCGATCTGGGGCTCCACGCAAGATCTCCCCCCGTGGGGTCAAAATGATCACAAGAACGGTGAGCAAAAATCCCAGAACCACACGGGGGGACCTAGTGAATGACCTGCAGAGAGCTGGGACCAAAGTAACAAAGGCTACCATCAGTAACACACGACGCCGCCAGGGACTCAAATCCTGCAGTGCCAGACGTGTCCCCCTGCTTAAGCCAGTACATGTCCAGGCCCGTCTGAAGTTTGCTAGAGAGCATTTGGATGATCCAGAAGAGGATTGGGAGAATGTCATATGGTCAGATGAAACCAAAATAGAACTTTGGTAAAAACTCAACTTGTCGTGTTTGGAGGAGAAAGAATGCTGAGTTGCATCCAGAGAACACCATACCTACTGTGAAGCATGGGGGTGGAAACATCATGCTTTGGGGCTGTTTTTCTGCAAAGGGACCAGGACGACTGATCCGTGTAAAGAAAAGAATGAATGGGGCCATGTATCGTGAGATTTTGAGTGAAAACCTCCTTCCATCAGCAGACTGAGTACAGTCTGGTGTCGCATGTTTTTTCTCCTCCTGTTTCCTCCCCACTTCCCCCCCCACTGTAAAATGGAATTTCTCCCCTTGGGGGGATCAATAAAGGTGGATTGAATTGAATTGTATTGAATTGAAGGGCATTGAAGATGAAACGTGGCTGGGTCTTTCAGCATGACAATGATCCCAAACACACCGCCCGGGCAACGAAGGAGTGGCTTCGTAAGAAGCATTTCAAGGTCCTGGAGTGGCCTAGCCAGTCTCCAGATCTCAGCCCCATAGAAAATCTTTGGAGGGAGTTGAAAGTCCGTGTTGCCCAGCGACAGCCCCAAAACATCACTGCTCTAGAGGAGATCTGCATGGAGGAATGGGCCAAAATACCAGCAACAGTGTGTGAAAACCTTGTGAAGACTCACAGAAAACGTTTGACCTCTGTCATTGCCAACAAAGGGTATATAACAAAGTATTGAGATGAACTTTTGTTATTGACCAAATACTTATTTTCCACCATAATTTGCAAATAAATTCTTTAAAAATCAGACAATGGGATTTTTTTTTCTCGTTTTGTCTCTCATAGTTGAAGTGTACCTATGATGAAAATTACAGGCCTCTCTCATCTTTTTAAGAGGGAGAACTTGCACAATTGGTGGCTGACTAAATACTTTTTTGCCCCACTGTACAAATATATCACTGTTTACTCTGACAGAGCTTTTCTTTTATTATTATTATTACTGCCTTACTGGCCGGGCTGCCAGTGTTCTGCCAGTGTCTAAACTAGATAGATAGATGTACTTTATTGATCCCAGATTGGGAAATTGTATCGTTAC
Organism: Pempheris klunzingeri; assembly: GCF_042242105.1. Taxonomy (NCBI): domain Eukaryota; kingdom Metazoa; phylum Chordata; class Actinopteri; order Acropomatiformes; family Pempheridae; genus Pempheris; species Pempheris klunzingeri. The sequence continues at coordinate 8,274,867 of NC_092017.1, forward strand.
AGCAGCATAAATACATACACGGTATACATACACTCGAGGAAAGAATTAATACAACGATGTTCAAATGTAGAATAATTAGAGTGCCAGAGTGCAATTTGAAAGACACACAGACATCAGGATGAGAGGTCCCTGCTTGACAGAGGTGAGCTGTTGTAAAAAGGCTTATTGCTTTGGGCAGGAATGATTCCCTGTATCTGTTGCAGAAATTAAGTGGAAAAAGAAAAAAACACACATGGCAGGAGCTGCTGCAACAGGCTGCTGCCAAGCATGGTGCCGGATGCGTTCAGGCGCAGCGTTGAGTGGAGGTCACCCATGTTTTGGCAGCAGTCAGAGCCCAACATACAGTAAAACAGAAGAGAACAGACATGAATGAGTAAAAAAAATACACTCTGACCCTCATCTGTTCCGACTGTACGACTGTAAAACGCCTCCGCTGTTGGAAATTAACTGCTGCAGTATGCTTCAGTTGGATTTATTTTTCTAGAAATACCCTCAACTCATACATCACTAAATATTCACTATACTGTACATGCACATATAGGATAGCTACAGACACAGATATACAGCAGCTTTTCCTCTGCATTTGGCCACAATGTCATCTGCATCACACCTGAACTCCTCATAAGGCCCAATTAACAGTTAATGTAATTTAATTTTTAAATGTAGCAGAGTGTAGCAAATACTAATTTTGTATTGTCTTTGTCTTGTGCAAAAAATGTGTAAGACGGACTGTAAAGATGCAGTTTTGGTCGCGGTTGAGTTTGAGCTCAAGAACAACTTGTGAAATCTGAGGTCACTGAATGTATTTTGTGTCAAAACAACAAAAAGTCCCCCAGAGTTTAGTCTACGCTCACTGCTGTGAGCCGACTGTGAAGAGTCCTGAAAATGTGAACTCAGTGTTGACAAATGCGGGTAACCAGTATTCATAAGAACAAAACAAAAGTGTGTTGCAGTGTCCATACGGTGCTGTGAGTTTCCTCAGCGATCTCTCTCCCTCCTTCCGCTCTGTAAGGCGCAGTCTGTCGGCCTGCTGCTGGTCCTCGACGGTCAGCCCCAGCGAGTGGAGTGGAGGAGTGTCCACCCACGCTTCAAGCACAGCCCCGTCTGGGTATCCTTTTCCACTGGCTGCTCGTGCCACAGACGCAGCTTTTGACTGCTGATTTAATCAGAAACTTGTAACACCCGTCGTTCTCCACATACCTTGTGCTGATAAGACGCTGGGCTATGTGCATGAGGAGAAAGAGAAAGGGTTTCATCACCAAACTTTGATCAGTGGACATTTTTTAAACTTGTGTAACTTGTCAGGGCGCAGTGACACAGACAGCTGACGTACACGTGTTTTAGGAGGAATGTGTTCCCCCGCAGTCCCAGGGAGTGCCGTGTGCGTCTGACTAAGCAGGCTGTGTGGGGCAGCTAACAAAAAAGGTGCTTTCATTCCATCACTATCATTTGATAACATTGGAAAACTCATATGATTCAGTGTTTTACTTATTATAAAGATAATTTCCATAATCAGCATAGATTAGTGGGTGTTAATGTTTTGACAAAACAACTTAAGGGCTTTCAGTCATATCTCATGGTCTGAATCAGTGGGTGCAATTGGCTCAGTTGTCATGGAAACGGGTCTGTTGACATCCGAGCTAAGTAGCTGTTATGATTCCGTCTATATTCATTCATTCATTCACTGCTCAGTGACGGGCTGTTTTCTTTGTCTGTGCAAATCTAAATTAATTTATTAACACCTGGTCTGTCGAAATGACTGTGTTGTCTTTCCATCAAGGACGTTTTATTTACTCACACTGACCAGCTCTGCCAGTCTGCTGTATTGGCATGGACATGAGCCACAGACTTACTGTGCTCACTCATGTTGTGTGCCTGGCTGGGTGTCACTTGTTTTGAGGGTGGCTAATATTTCTGCTGTCATCAAACTGCTCTTTTACACTTTTTGTCGTGTTTTTTAAAAATAAACCTTAACAACGGCTCAGATCTGTGATCTTCCTCCCGGAACGATAAGCGGCATCACAAACGAACATAACCTGACAGTGCACTGGACTGAGAAACACACTCACAGAGACTGTGCTCTGTACACAGGTGATACACACCTCGCATCTTTACATGTCATGCTCTGTTAGGGGCTGGGTCACAAACGTATATGTTTTACCTTCACACTGAACTCTTACCTTCCAAAGGTCGGACTGAGAGTTGGTGTCGGGACTCTGCGACGGATCAGGAACTGTTCAGGTATTGTCTTGGCACAGTGGCAGCACATTGTTTGGTTTATTTTAAAGGAATAAGAAGTGAGAGTGCTCTTCCTCTGTAGGAGCGAACTCTCAGTGGAGAAGTCCTCGGTGCTGCAGTCAGAGCTACAATCATGCAACCAGCTGCAAGAACTGGAGCCACTGAATAAGTGTAAGGCACTTCAAATCCATCACCTCTGCATGGGTCTGTGTAATTCACAGAACCAAAACAAAATTTCAGATTAATGCACGATACTCATGTTTTCGTGCTTGCTTTGGCAGGGTGCTTACTGACCATCATCCTCCTGATGAGGGCGCTAGACCCCCTGGGATACGAGAAGGAGACACTGGCTCATTTCCAGACTCTGAAAGTGAGTATGCACCGTCTGTGACACCGACTAGGGAAAAAAAAAAAGATACGGATCACAGACTGAAGGTTCTCATTTTCTCCCTCAGGAAGTGGACACCATGCGCTCTGCATATTACAGTGATCTGTGCAGCAAGTTTATGATAGAAAACACCATCCTGAAAATGGAATACGCTGAAGTTCGTGTCTTCAGCATTTCTGACAAGGTTGGTTCAGAGTTATAACCGTAAAATCTGTCTTGCCTTTTCCATTTACATATTATTACCTGTCTGCCATAACAGGAAGCTCTGAAAACTCTTTTCTCCCCCTTTTTTTCCAAACAGAACCTGACCACTTTGTGCCATCTGGACCAGCTGTTATTGGTCACCCATATCAATCTGTCGTCCAATCAGCTGCAGCGGCTGCCCCCTCAGTTCGCTATGTTGCAGTGCCTGGAGGTGATGAAGCTGCAATTCAAATCCAATTATGTGTCCTACATGGACAGAGTTTCTTTTCCTCGCATCGATTACTTCTTTTTGCTTGCGTGTTTCATTAAAATGACTTCTTCACTCTTCACGCAGGTCTTGGAGGCTGATAACAACTCCATAGAAAACCTGGAAGGAGTGTATCACCTCCCCAAACTGGAGGAAGTCCTCTTGAAGAATAACAGTATCCTTGAATCAGTCATTAGCGTTCATCAGTTTGTTTGCGGGAGAGTGGCCTGTCGTGATCTGTGTTAATAAGGTCAGATCACTTTATATTATTGATGTATATGATTATCTGTCCGCTGGTCTCACAGTGTGCTAGTGACTCAAGAGATGTGTGGATCAGCTGTGTGCGTGCACGGCTCAATGCTGCAAAACAACCCCGCTAAAGAGCACGAGCAGATGACTGTGTGTGAAAAGGGTGATGTATGAGACGCTCTACACACAAGGACCGTGTTTACAGGAAATTGCAGAACTAACGAGACCTTTCAGCCCCTTGCATGCATGCATGCGTGATTTGTTTTCACCTGAAACTCTGTTTATGGATTGAGTAAATAAAATCAGCGCAGCAATTTCACAGAGCAAACGGCATCATTAAGGAGGGAAGAGACACTTAACAATGCATCGTCGCCGCAGACGCCCCCTCTTCATGCTCCACTTACCCCGAGAGGCTTGAAGGAATTAATGTGGTTTGCAGGTCTTGACACTGAGGCTGCATTCAGGTTTTTGTTCCAGTGATAGTTTAATTGTCTAATGTTAATCTCAGCCTCCCAGGTTTTATATTTAGAGAATGAATTCATATCCCAGTGTCGTATTTGACATGTGGATCTTACCTTTGCACCGGTCTCTGCAATACGTGCATTCGCCTTGTCCTGTTCACTGCAACTGATGTTCTTACTACAGCACACAGGAAGGCTTTTTCATTAACCCAAACGCACAGAAATCTCCAAATTGGCAGATCTTCAGCCGCTGGCCTCCTGCCCCAAGCTGAAGCGCCTGGATCTCCGTGGCAACCCCATCACTCAGACGGCCAACATCGAGTCGGAGTTAACGGAGCTGCTGCCCTCAGTCACAGACCTCCTCCTCTGATCAGACAGAGGGGCAGAAATCACTGCCGTCACCGTCACGTCAATCGGCTGTCCTCCACATTCTCCACCATGTTTGTTTGTGAGAGAGCGAGTGGGTGTCTTGTGACTCTGTTCCACTTGTTTGGGAGAACGTCAATCACACCGACCCCCGAGGGTCTGAGAGCCTGATGCTTCAGAGCAAACGTCAGAAACCTCTCTTAACACGTACCGAGAAATGTCTACATTTGTGTGTGTGAGTGACTGAGTGAGCGAGTCAGTGTGTAGTAACCAACGTTGCATTTCTTTTATTGCGTATGCGTACGGATGTCCTTAATACAACAAACACAAATGCATGCAGAAACACTGATAATGGAGTGAAGTGACTGTATATGGATTGGCGTGCAGCAATGCTGGCTTATTGCTTCCATAAGCTTTAAAACGGTTGAATTCAAGGAAAAGCTTAAAACTAACGTTCAAAGCATCACACACATACAGTAGTTCTCATACCCATTTTTTTAAAAGGTTGTGTAAAGCATTTAATATATGACACTATACTGTTGCACAGTAAGTCACTGATCCAGTAATAAAACAGCACACATTGTGTCACAAAAGCTTCTTGTTGTTTTTTCCTGACTGCACCTAAATGCCCAAACTGTTCATGGTGGTGGTTTAAAAGGTGTGCCGGGGTCACCGGGATTGTGTGTCACTTGATTCAGCCTCTAGCTGTAACACCATCTTTGTTTATTTGTCTTTTTCATGTGATAAATTCGACTCTGCGTCATAGAAAGTTGACGCTTGTTTTACTTGGTGTGTCAATGATGTCATGGCAAGAAAAGTCTTGAGGCGAAAAAGCTGTCTTCTGGGAGTCTGATCGATGCAAATCAACTCCACTTGAGCTAGATAAATGCGACACATCTCTGCTTGTAACACAAATGGAAAAACAACATTAAAATGATGTCTTTCATTTCATCTTCATAAATCATTTATTGAATTATGAAACTCAGATTCACCACCAGTGGAGGAACAGCGCTGTGACTTTGTACCCAGACAGCAACTGCTCTATGCTTTTCCTGTCAAATATTGGCAATATTTTATAGGTACGCACTAGTTTTGAGTCAATTGTTGCTCAACATGCAGGCCAATGTTCAGAGACAAAGCCTTTGCCTTGATTGATTTTTCTGTTTCTAATGGCATCACAACATTATGTATATAATAGTCCCACTGGGAGTTGGCAGTTTTTCAGGATCCTTCCAACTGATGCAAAAGAGTTGGGCTGTTCTTATTCAGAGCTGACCTGTCACACAGTTGAGAAACTCTGTGTAAACCAACTCAACCAGTCAGTTTAGATAACTTAAGTCATCCAGCCTTTGTCATTAGACGTTCCCCTGAAGGAGGTGGGCACCCGCTCCCTGACAGAGAGCCAGAACGTCCTCTGATCAAGGCGTGGACCCTCCCACACAGTGCATGAGCAGCCTGTCATTCTGATGGATGTACACAAGACATTTTGACGTGTAGCAATAGGGAAAGCGCAGGTGTGACTGACAATGGCTGAATTCCATTTAGCTGCCTCAGTTCCAGGGTCCAGGTATTCCAGGCTCACTGTCACTATTATAATGTTAGTAACACCTGTGCTTTTCCTATTATGACAAGTCAAAATGTCTGCTGGTTGATTCATTTGATTTACTTCCTGGCTCCCCCTTTTTTTTTTTCTTCCCCTGATCTATGTTTTTTCTAAATAGAATGGGTCAAAGTCTACAGTTAAATTAATGTATAAATGAATGAATGAATGGACAAGGACACAAGCCTCAAGCCTTTCATATTTTACTCTGAAACTGTGAAAAGTGGTTGTTCAGTGCCCAAGGCACCTAAGTGATTTCCACTGTTGCATTTGCTCAAACATCTGACCTGACTGCTGTCTGTGCAGCAGAAGGCGTGCCCTCGCTGTCTGAGCTCACAAGTATTTAAAGGAGGTCTGAACGTGTATTCTGTGAGATACAAAAAGACGCAGTGAACCGAAGACTTCTTCCTCCAATCTGCATTGTCACACTTCTTCTGCCGCTGAACTGAGTGAGTCTGGATCAGCTGTTTCACATGCAGCTCTATGTACAGCCTGATAGTTAGGCCTTTGATTTATCACTTCATGTTGCTGACAATACCTGCTTAAGTTTGAGGGAAGCAGAATTCCCTCAGATAAGTACGTCACTTGATTTATAAGAAAAGGAGATGGTTCCTAACAAAACTTTTGCTGTATCGCTGAATTACTGTTGTTTCAGGATTGTGCAGAGTTCCACGTCTTGCATGATTAAGTTTTAGGTTTTGTTTTTAATGCCAATCTGTTTCCTGAATGGATTATCTGCCTTCACAGCTCACAGCTGCATGAAACAGCCATAAAGTATGTTATTTATCTGTTTTAAATCTCATTGTTTAACTGGAAGAGATTCCCAGGGAGTCTTTTCCTCAAAGAAGGACCTAATATATTTCCACCAGTGTAGCAAACTAATATGATAATAAACTGAGAGAGAGAAGACTTTTGCATTATTCAGCTTAGGGTCAAATACAAAGTCAGCGTTTGTCCATTAAATGAACCCTGTGAATGCTTGAATTTTGACGACATCAGTCAAGGTTCCTTTGTGTCCCTCTTTGAGGTTCAAAATGAGTGGCCTCGAGCCAGCGGGTCATGAGTGTAGCTGGGCGATGTTTACTAGATCACCACCCTCCTGGAGGGAAATATCCCACTTTGATGAAAGGCATACGTTATATCTGCTGCTGAGATCAAGGCAGCGAACTCAGACCCACTTCATTTGGCTTTTGGCCGGTTGCATGTATGATTCAGTTGCACATGCACACAGCATGTCGGACACAGACACGACACGCACTGCGATCTAGTGGGAGCCGGAGAAAGTCTGCTCTGAGTGTTCAGGATGTAACGCAGCAGATGATGAAGTGATGAGGAGCTCAGATAATGGCAGGTTCAGGCTGTCAGGCGTCTTATCATCCTCAACATGTCACAGTGTCTCTCTGTCACTGCTGAGACGCCTGAAGAGGGTTTTACCTCCACATCGCAGTGCAAAGAAGTGCTAACATTTTATATTTCATTTTACAGATTATTGGTTGTGGCAGAGAAGTGTTTTGTCGGTCTGCGTTGGTGGGTCTCTTTTCTGGGTCTGATGTAGCCTTCAAGCAGACTGCACTCTCAGCATAAGGAGCATGAGTCCCTGCACTGTCTCCTCTACTGTCCTCCTGTTTTTGGCACTGAGGCAGGTGCTGTGCTGGAATTCATTTTCAACAGTTGGCCCAACCTGCAGTAAACTTTCACAGCCTGCTGAGGCTTCCCTGCTCTAATTATTGTGGTGAATTGCAGATGAAATTCAGGCATTTGTGGTACCCAGAGGTTGACTCATACTGTCTTTGTTGGCCCATTGACTTTTTCTCTGACATTTTTTATTTGATGCCTCATCAGCTATTGAAATGGCTTGCATGAAATTTAGTACACCATCATCAGCTCAAAATTTGAATTATGTGAATATTTAAATTTCTGACCAAATACCTGCAAAACGAATCCCATTGTCATCAGCCTTAGGCGTACTTTCTGTTTAGTGCTAATAACAATCGCATTTTCATTATAAATGTACAAGAAAATGATCAATTAATCAATTAATCATCTGGTCCTACAAATGCAGCACACTTGCTGGTTTCGTCTGACCAACAGTATAAAACTCAAAGATAATCAGTTTTATTTTCACATAAGGGGAAAAAAAGCTGCAGATCCTCACATTTGATAAACTAGAGAACATTTTAATTCTTACTTGACTACCAAAAAGAAACCATGAAGTTATCATCTAATGCACATACAGTATAGTATGTTCATTGGGTTATTGTGGACACACTGGTTTGTAGTGTTGCTTTTAGTCATGCCTTTCAGCAGTAAATATGACGAATAATCCTGAGCTGGGATGAGGTGTTCCCTCACTTACTACTGTCTGTGGTTTATTGTACTGACTGTCTCCACTTAATTGGCATAATAATAAGGAATGAACACATTATCAGGCTTTGCATTGCATCTGAGCCTCTTTGGTTACCACAATAACAGTCACTGTTGCCAAGGAATGTAAAGTGTGTGTGCGTGTGTGTGTGTGTGTGTGTGCGCGCGCGTGTGTGTGTGTGTGTGTGAAAGTCTTGTGAGCGTTTCTTGTAAGGTGGAATTGCTACTAGAAAAATATCAAATCAGAATGAGGTGAACAAAGGAGAGGCAAAAGGAGCAGGGGGGGAAAATGACAGGGACTTGATATGAAGCCGCTTGCATTGCTCAAGCTCTGCAAAATTTGAATGCATTTTTTCTTCAATGGACGGTGTGATGGAAAAATACTGAAATGACAATTAGTTGTTGATGACCTCTGAAAGACCAAGTGTAACAACACTGAGACATGCCAAATGTATATATCTGCCCTGCAACTGATCCTAAGAAAAGGACATGGCGAAAACAGGACAACACCTGGAGTTGAGTTTGAGGGCATTTGATCAGAAAACAGGAAACCACCTTGATTTTAGCGTTGGGGAGGATGACCAGAAATTAGGTAGTTACCTTGGCTATTGTCGCTCTTTGTGTCTGTGATTTATAATGCTATGTTTTACTCAGATTTTTACCTTATAAGGAAGAAAACCATTTGTGCTTATGATACGCCCAATTGCCTATAATATTCTGTCTGATAGCTCTTTGTGTCAGTCAACTCCTTCACTCTCTTGTAGTGTGTGTGACTTGACTCTCTTGCAAGTTTGCTTCACATTGCACCGAGCTTGGTTTTATTCCATATAGCGATTTTTCTACAACAACGGTTCCTGGTTCACCCAAGAAATGCTGACTCTAATGTTTGCTGCCAAGAGTTGACACCGCAAGTGTGTTTTGATCTAAATACAAAGAATTGCATTTGTTTCATAGCAGAGTTGAGAATTAGAGCGTGCGCTCACTTCCCCAGAAAACCTTCTGGATGCCTTCACTGTCTCATAAATCAGATTGTAATTCAGCATCAGCGAATCAGCTCCAGATGTGTCCTGGTGGTATCACAGATCAAAGCAGCTTCCCTGCTTCGTGCCATGAGGGATAACTCTGTGTGTGTGTGAAGAACTGAAATGAACTTTTAAAGACTCTATGATTTATTCTCTGTTTAGCAGCAACATTAATGGATCAAATCAGCATTTATAACAGTGTTATTCTTAATGCTAGAAAGATATTTGTAACAGAAATTTGTAACAGGTTACATCAGTATTTACAAGGGAAGCATGTTTTAGATGCATCCCTGCTCCGACACGCCTGATTGACACGATCAGCTTGTCATCAAGCTCAGGAGAAGCCTGATAACAACCCATTTCTTTGAATGAGGTGTGTTGGAGCAGGGAAACATCAACTGGGTTACATCATCAAGATATCTGTACAGTAATTTCAGTTAATGTATTTGGCGCTAATAATACCCCATAGCAATGGTGCACCCCAGTAGCTCACCTGGTGTTGTGTGTTCTACACAGCAAGAGCTTTTCTCTGTCACTTCATAGATAATAGTAATTACTTCTGCAGGTGCCAGTGGGTGCCGGGAGCGACTGCAGAGCAGATTAGTTTATAAAAAAATGCAGAAATTATGGTTTGATTGAAAAATGCCTTCATATATTGAGTCACTAGTAATACCTGTATCCCCTGTGAACACCACACGTTGCAATGAAGAGTCTTTGAAAGCTAGGGAAAGGCATAGCTACAATTTAAATAGTCGTCTAAAGTAATGTTTAAGCACTTAGATAGTTAGCTACAGTAAAGGATAAATGGCTGAAAAAGTTAGATAAGCAAACGTTAACATTTAGTAACATTTAAACAGTAAACCAGTAAATAGAAACCTGATGTAGCGTATGATATGTAGTTAAAATTGTTTTGCTAAAAGTAATGAAGCTGACAACAGTAAACATGTAGGATAAATGGATAAAAGAGTTTAGCTAAAGTAGGCCCAATGTTTAAAGAACAGTTGATGTTATGGGTGAATGGTTAAAATAGCTACAATGGTTTAAATAATGAGCTTAATGTCATGAAGTTAAAATAGCGAAATGCAGTTGGTTGGAACAGATGATTAAAGGTAATAGATAAACGACTAAATTGGCTAAAAGTAATAAATGGTTGAAATGTCCAGCCTGTCTCCAAGTGTTATGCAAAGGCAACCTTGACCCAAGCAGCTTAAACAGTGACAGTTCGATTGGCCTTGTTCACAACAGACATTTTGACACAGTAGGAAACGCACAGGTATGGCATTAAGAACATTGACGATGGCTCTGTCCCAGTAGGCCCTGACTGGGAGCCTGCTCACACAATGCAGACAAAGGTTGGAAACGACTGTAATAAATCCCTATCTTAATCATTTCTCTGTCAATCTAACGGTCGCACACAGGGATCTTATTTGATGGTCGGACTTATGTGATATTCATTCACTCTGATTCCAAGTGACAGATATAACTGAATATTTGCCAACACATTAAAGACTCAAACCAGAAATGTTTCGCTCTCAATCTCAGACTAATTAAAACAGGTTATTGTGTAGGGGCCATCAGTAATAGGGCTGTCAGCCCACACCAGGACAGTGTGTTGATAAATAGGATTAAAAGTGAGTGAGCCAGCTGAGCTGTGTATGAAAAGCCTATTTCCTCCTCTTCTAAAGTAATTGGGCAATGGATTCACTTTAAGATTAGTTTACTGTAAGTGATTAATAGCAAGGCAGCTTCTAAGCCATCAGACGTGTTTTGGCACCTTATAAAGGAAAATGTATGCAGCAGTCTGAAGTGTGTGGACTGGGGGTGTTAACTCCTATTAAAGAATGTGTCACAAAGACTGGCATGCTCTGGAGCTGCATGCATAAAAGTGGTGCTGTCTTTTGGGAAACCAGTGCATTTCATTTCCTCAATTGTGTTTTCCATTTTCCCAGGATGCCTGTGGAGACGCTTTCAATCAGAGATAGATCTGCCGTGGGTCGTTTTCCGTCGGTCACTCTGGGATTTGGGGACAACGCAGAGGCAGACAAGGAAGAGCCAGAAGAGAGCAACGCTGAGAGGGAAAATGCATGTCGGCGGTGGCTGCGTAAGGTGTGCCCGTGCTGCTGCCCCAAGCCAAATGACGATGACATCACAGACACGTTGGTCACAGCAATTGAAGAGCAGGATAAGGGGGACGGGATAAATGGCGAGAAGCCTGTGACTGGTGACAGCGAGCTTGATGGTAAATGGCATCTTGGAGAACTCACAATTGTCTCTTTTATTAAACAAAGCAAAGGTAAATCAACATGACAGACTTCGCTCTCATACATTTGTTTTGTTGTTGTTGCAGAGCTCCTCCTGAAGGTGCGATCAATAGACCTGATGAAAAGCAGATCAGGGGTGAATCGCACAGAGCACCACACAAATCTCTACCAAAGCGATGACTTTATTATTCGCAGAGGACAGACTTTCCAGATGTGGATCACCCTGTCCCGACCTTTTCATTCCGACACTGACAAACTTCACCTCGAACTTAAAACAGGTTTGTCACAGCCCTGGACAGTGGAGTGCTTGCTGATCAGAAATCTAACCTCTACAGTTCACCTCATTTGTGTTAAAGTGTTAAATAGACACTAGTTACTTTCATTACAAATTACAAAAATTCCAAAAGGCAGCAGCTATGTGTATGAATACTAATTTAGTGTATATGAATTTCCCACATGACTGACCTCTAATCTTAAGAAGTCAAGTGTGAAACTGGATGTACACAATCCAGCCTGACCCACCAAAGAACACTCACATGCTTTCCTGACCCATGATGAAACCCTGTGCAGAGCAGCAAATGATAATTAAGAGTTCCTTCTTACAGTGCGGTCACGGGGAAACGGGGTGGGTTGAGGGCTGCAGGAGGAAACAGGATGCACCAGCAAGAAGTTCCACTTATATGTTCATGTCTGTTAATTTAGCTGCATGTGAGTGCGGAGTGTATTTCATTTTGTTGCATTTGTGTGGGAGATAGATTTATAGATCTATATGGAGGGGGAGAGAGAGAGAGAGAGAGAGAGAGAGAAAGAGATGGATAGGGAGGGCGGGAGATTTTTGGTTACTATCGCTATGGTAACTGTTGTGGTTGCTATGCTACAGGGAGAGCGTTTTACAGATGCCGAGTTCTTGGTCCTGCTCTAACTAAAAATCCAGTCGACTGATGGCTCAAGAATCCGTGCTGCCACTACCAACTGTCTCAGCCTCAGCCCGCCACCTGTTTACCCACAGTTCCTTTCTGTCTCTGCTCGCTCTCTCATCGCCTTGAGTTCTGTTCAGCGGAGAGGTCCAGGCAGGCAGACCAATATAGATCCTACAATTATAGCTGTGTGTGATAACAAGTGAAGCTTGAGAGAATAATTACAATGTCTCTTTTACAGAGACACTGTGCTTCCATATTAGGAGTGAACATTTTTGCCCCATGTTCACAGCTTAATATTCAGCAAACATCATCTAAGCATTTAATGAATGGCTGCTATTTTACAATTAAAGTGATATGTTTTCATATCATACTCTATATTGTTTTCTTATGAGAAAAGTGTAGTTCCAAGTCAGTAATGTGAGATTACATGTAAATCAAAGGCAATGTTAATTAAGGAATAAAAATAACAGCAGCGATCATGAACAATCATCCAGTCATTTAAAAAACCATTTGGCCACCACCAACAGGCAGGAGGACAATAGCAGCTGGAGATGATGCCAGATTTTAGTATTTTGACCAAATGGTGGTTTTTCCATTTCAAATAAACAGTTCAAAAGAAAAGCACAATTCTTCTGATGATATCTCAAGCTCAAACTGTTATCTATCCACAGTACCCTGTACTCAGTCCAAACACTGGACTCTGAGACACAAGCACCGCAGCATGAAGCTAATCAGGGCCCAATCTAAAGTAACACAGACTGTTGTTTATAAAAACTGAAGTGAGAAGCCAGTGACAGATGAATGTGGTGGTTTGTGGTTTGCGATATGTTTCAAAATCTGAAGCCCCGCTAAGGGCTCAGAGAGGACGCAATTTTCATAACACCTCACAGATTGAAAATGTGCAGGAGATTGAACTGCACACCAATAATTTTGTCATTCTTACAGTCTTACCTGTTGCAGAGCTGAAAATGTTAGATTTGGATGGAAGGCCCTGATGTGAGGAGAAACAATAGGATTAATCTCCCCTGGGAACATGAATGTAATGACAATGACAATCTGCCGCTTAGATTATCAGACATGTTGTGTGCAAAGTTGCTATTTTGGTTTTAGGGTTGTGTAATAGAAAAGCTTTGTGACCAAAAGACATATTTTGACAAGATACGAGAGTGGCATTGAACTTGCTCTCTACCATTCAACTTGTGCAAGAAAGGGAGAAAGCTTATTTGTTGAACTATTGCTTTTACCAGGGATTCAGTCAGAAAACAGATGTATGTTAAAACAGCACAGGTGGCAGTGATATAACAAATATGATCCAGGCAGTCCAGTCAACAGATGAATGACTTTTAAGGCTTACCGGGCGCCAAAACACGGCACTATGGTTTGTAAGACTCACAGACAGGATTTTCGTCCTATCTAACTCTATCATGGCAGCAACTGTTTTATCTTTTGTCACGACAATCATGAGGTGAAGAGTAGAAATGCAACAGTCATAAATACAAGTACAAGTAGTCCACGACGAATGTGCACTTGCCTGTATTTGACTGGCTAACACAGTGGCTTGTTGCGGCAAAAGTTAAGCTGAAGTTTTGCCGAAGGCTGCGTCAACAGTCCAAGGTTCCATTCAAATGATGAAATTATCCCCACATGACTCAAATCGATCTGAACGCAGCCTCGTGGTTCATCCTCTGGAGAGGATGAATGTGCTCAGTACATTTCAGGTTTTTTTGGTCGGTGGCTCGTGCGTTTCATTTCTCAATGGTTGTTTTTTTCATTTCGCTTATTTCCTCAAAGGCAGGTTCAGGTTTCTGCTGTCACACACCACCAACAGTCCACCTGCCCATGGTGAAATTACAGCATAGTGACTCGACTCCGCTAAGGCAATTGCAAACACAACAAACAAAGACAAGGTCACAGCCACAGAGGGCAGAGGATAAAAACCAGGGAGGGTTGTAGTTTTCCACATCAGCTTTAAGGGGAAAGCTCTGTCACATGGCTGCACATGGAGTGTCTTCCAACAGCTGTGTGTGATGTTTTTTTATCATACACTGACTTATGTCCGCCCCCATTGAGGATTTTGCTCTTTTTATGCCCAGGATGCTCAGAACTATTCATATACAGACAGGCAGGCAGTAACTGTACCCTTATAGTAAAGCTACACTGACATCTGATGCTGTTGTGACATGCTTGTGTGTGTGTGTGTGTGTGTGTGTGTGTGTGTGCGCACACAGACACACCTCATTCATTCTGTATTCTTTCTATTTGGTTTCTATTTGTTCAAACATACCCCACAAAGTAGGAATCCAGGTGTGGCTCAATTTGATGGATGGATGACTTGTGAAAAAAGACAGTGTGTGCTGCTTTGCTTCTGCTCGGGCATGGCCTGAGCAACAGTCAGCAACAGGTTTCACATGCCATACTCCTTTACGCCTCTCTCGCCTTCTCAGGGCCACTGCCAACAGTGTCAAAGGGAACGCATGTCATCATCCCTTTGGTGGAGGACTTGGAGGACGACCGTTGGGAAGCTGCTGTCGTGAAGCAGGATGATAAAAGAATAAAGCTGTCAGTGAATTCTCCGCCCACGGCGTTGATTGGCCGATATCAACTCACAGTGGAGACGAACTGTGCAAATGGCCTGGCCATTTCTAAACACGATCCCACTAATGACATCTACATGCTGTTCAATCCTTGGTGTGAAGGTAAGGCCGAGGATACAAAAAGATAAATAGTGATTGACACACTGTGACACTTAGGTTGATGTCTCTGGTTCATATACCACAAGGGGATAACAGAAACACTGTATAGCATCATTTGGCACCGTAGTGAATGCATATTTGATGAAGCACACATTTTTTTTTAGAGGTGAGGTTGGGTTTAGTATGAAAAAAAAGAAAGAGATGGAAAATGTAGATTAGTGAGCTTTAGACATGCAGTATGGCGGTTTTTGTTCCTTTATGCTAAGCAGCATTATATTTAGCAGACAAATATGAGAGAGGTATCAACTTTCTCACTCTCCTTGAGAAAACAAATAGGTGCAATTTCCAAAAATATGAAACTATTTATTTGAAGAAAAAAAAAAGTACCCCACAAAAGGAGCATTAAGTGATAGTGCCACTTTTATACCATGCATCGCAGACGAGTCCCTCATCAATCTTAGGAGCTTTTCATCTCGACAAGGTACAACAGTGCTCACTATCATTTCTGAAAAACCATCAATGAAGCTGAGACGTGCTTAAACAATTCAAACTGAAATCATGACAGACTGCAAGTCTATCTCAAACAGACCAAAAAAAACCCAAAACTAACCAAATTGTTACT
Organism: Pempheris klunzingeri; assembly: GCF_042242105.1. Taxonomy (NCBI): domain Eukaryota; kingdom Metazoa; phylum Chordata; class Actinopteri; order Acropomatiformes; family Pempheridae; genus Pempheris; species Pempheris klunzingeri. The sequence continues at coordinate 8,290,502 of NC_092017.1, forward strand.
TACTGCAGGCTTTTGTATCATCAAGTGTCCTGTAACTGTGTTGGTTTCAGTACAGTGCAATTGTGGACATACTGTACTGCACATATAATATTTGTAACTGACAAAAGGATCCTATAAAATGAGCCTATATTTGACTTTCAGGAGGAAAATGATATGATTAATTATTTTTTCAAACTCAGACTCATTGGCCTTGGCTCATATTGATGGGTCTGAGTTTGAAAAAATAATGAATCTTGAATGAATTTTTCTTCTGATGAAGAACATGAAAACAGATGAAAGCGGGTCCCACAAACCCGAACACCATACAAGGGTTAATTAAGGTAAAAACATAAAAAAAATTTGAAATGTATTTCCTACTGTAAAGATGTTGGTTGTTCTCTGTCAGATGACACAGTGTTCATGGATTCTGAAGATGAGCGGCAGGAGTATGTCCTGAACGATGTCGGACGGATCTACTACGGCACACAGAATCAGATTGGAGTGCGGACGTGGAACTATGGACAGGTGAGGTTGTCAGATCTTTCAGTGTCTGCTGTTTGCCAACTGGCTGACCAGTGGAAAGTGACTGACTGTCCCACCCTCCCTGCGCTTTCTCTGTTGTGGTTTCAGTTAGATGATGGGATTCTTGCTGCGTGCCTCTTTATCCTGGAGAAGAGTGGAACTCCTCCGTCTGGCTGGGGAGACCCGGTTAATGTGGTACGAGTCATCTCAGCCATGGTGAGACTGCTTTTCTACACCTGATCTACCGACCCTCATTTTTCTCTTCGTAATTTGCTGGCAGTGACCATAACAATAGAAGGATGTTTTCAGTACCTCAGTACCATATTAAATCTTGGCAGACCTACCACGAACTCAACAACTACCAGCTGGATGGCCATGAAATTCTGTACAGACATTCATGGTCCCCAGAGAGTAAAGCCCACTGACTCTGCTGATTGCACTCCAGACTTTCCTCTAGCGCCACCATGAAGTTGCTTTTTCTGTTTTTGAGTGTAATCAATTGGATTTTATTGGATTACCATGACATTTAGTACGTGGATGCCATATTCCTGATATATTTTCTCTTCTTCCTACTACTTCCTGGATTGTATTTACTTGTCCCACCAGCACAACACACCCCCACCAATGCAGCCCCCTGTGCCGTCCTAACGTCCTAATGCAGGGTTTTGCACCATAGAGCTGTTGACTCTAGACTCCTTGTCTTGTTATAACTATTCACTTGAAAATACATACAATATTTTCATTCATTTGCTCAGTTAAATGTAATTGAGAGTAAAATACATTTTGTTGTCGTCCAGTTTTAGCTGAGAACTATTTAAACTTTGTGCTGATCTTGTTACAGGCTGTTAGCAGACACTGTTGAACAGATTTGTAAAACGTAAAAGGGTTTCTGTTTTTTGGGGGGGGAAAGGGTTTAGGCCTCCAAAGTCAGAGGTACACATCTGTTTAAAAAAGACCGCTTTCTTCATTAATCCAGATTAACTCCGTTGATGACGGTGGCGTCCTGGAGGGAAACTGGTCAGGAAACTATTCAAATGGAACTAGTCCAACAGTTTGGAGTGGAAGTGTGGAAATCCTGAAGGAATACCATAAAAACAGCGGCGCCTCTGTTAAGTATGGCCAGTGCTGGATCTTTGCTGGCATAGTCACCACAGGTTAGCTGACTGTTTGTGTGTTTTTTTTTCTTATGCTGTGTGTTTAGATGAAGCCAGCCTGTCCTGTATAGATGTGTGACTATGTGTAAATGCCACGCTGACCACCGATGCCTTATCGCTCTGTCTTCCTTTCAGTTTTACGGTGTTTAGGCATCCCCAGTCGAACTGTGACCAACTTCAGCTCAGCTCATGACACAGACGTCTCCTTGACAACAGACGTGTACCTGGATGAGAACCTGGAGCCTATAGATCACCTCAATGCCGACTCTATCTGGTAAGTCCTGTTACCGTCTCAGCAGTGGTGCCTCATCATGGCTTGTAGCAGTCTCTGGTTTATTAAGCCTGACCTTCGAGTCTCTCCCTGAAGGAATTTCCACGTGTGGAACGACTGCTGGATGGCTCGCCCAGACTTGCCTCCAGGCAACGGAGGCTGGCAAGCTGTCGACGCTACGCCTCAGGAGACCAGTCAGGGCACTTTCCGCTGTGGCCCTGCTTCTCTTGCTGCTGTGCGCAGCGGTCAGGTCTACCTCAAACATGACTCTCCGTTTGTGTTTGCTGAGGTTTGTGGAATAACTTATTTTTAAAGAGCACTGAAAAGGATGGTCAAAATTGATACAAGAGAAAAAAACCCTCTTAATTACAGTTCTTTCTCACACTTGTGAACTGCATGAGTGAACAACTGATCTTTTAGTTGTTGTTTTGAGTTGACAGAGCACTGATAATGAGCCATATGGCGTATGTCCAAAGATGCATGACGTTTCCCATCTGCTCAGGACTTACTTTCTAACTTCCTCCCTCTGTTTCTTCCCCTCTGTGCACTTTCAGGTGAACAGTGATAAAGTCTACTGGCAGAGGAAGGTAGATGGGACCTTCACTCAAATCTACAGTGAGAAAAAGACTGTGGGTCACTTCATCAGCACAAAGGCTGTTGGCTCTGATGAACGCCATGATATCACATATCTTTACAAACACCCCGAAGGTATCATCAAATAAAATACATACACACTCATTGGATGCAAAACCTCAACGAAACGGGCTGACCAATGCATTTCTAATGTATTGCTCAATGAATTAAGTCAACATTTATGGTCATTCTCAGGCACAGAGGAGGAACGCATCGCTGTGGAAACAGCATGTAGCTATGGCTCCAAAGCAGAGGCCTTTTCCTCTCCCACAGCAGAGGACGTCTCTATAGAGGTGACCATGGATGGTGAAGGTCCAAAAATGGGCCGAGACGCAGAGCTGACCATCACGTTGCGAAACAGCAGCTCAGAGCAGCGCAACATCGTCCTGCACAGCCAGGTGGCGGTCATGTACTACACCGGTGTCCACAAAGCCACAGTCAGAAACGACAAGACGGACGTGGACATGCTGCCCAATGAGGGTGAGTGCAGCGTCTTAGTCTCAACAGAGGAGTTTTATTCCTTTAACAGCATGAAAAGGTTTTTCTCACAATCTAAGAGAACTGCAAATATCTGTGATCTGTGGACCAATGCTTTTTCATCCTGATTAAAGGAAGCATTCAATGTTTTGGAGAATTCCTTTTCTTGCTGAGAATTAGAAATAAGGCTTAGAGGTGCACACAGGCTGACTTTGTAACCTTTGAACAGAACCGGGCCTCCTGCTTCCTTCTGTTTTCTGTCTTCATGCTAAGCTACGCTAACTGGCTGCAGGTGGTGGCTTTTACATCTACAGATACAAGAGTGGTATTTGGTAACAAAGGTGAAAATACACTTTTAAAATTATTTGCCTACACCTTGTGTCTGCAGTAAAGATTATAGAGTGGACCCTGGAGTACGAGGACTACAAGGACCAACTGATAGACCAGGCCGCCCTGATGCTGACTCTGTCAGGCAGGGTCAAAGAAACACAGCAGGTCCTGGCCACTCAGTTCAGTTTCCGACTCAGGACCCCAGACCTCTTCATAAAGGTAAGCCAAACAATTCATCAGGATAATATTACTGGTGAGAGGATTGAAATATCATTTCAGATCTGATGTTGTTTTCTCGCTTTGTGCTTCTCTCACACAGCCGATCGGGGAGGCCGTGGTTGGGGAGAAGATGGCAGTAGAGATTTCATTCACCAACCCACTACCACAGGTGCTGAAAGCGGTGATATTCCACGTGGAGGGACTGGGCCTTCTAACCGCTCAAAAGATTAATTATGGGTGAGGAGGAAAAAATACTTTATATTGTGCTACGTATTTTAAACTCCCCTGTCTATCTTTCTCTTTTGTGACTGCCGCTGTCATTTCCTGTCCTACCCTCAGAGATATTGGCAGCCGCGCCTCCGTGTCTCTGACTGAGCACTTTGTCCCAACCCTGCCCGGACCGAGGAAATTACTGGCATCACTGGACTGCAAGCAGCTCACACAGGTTCATGGTGTGACCGACATCACTGTGAAGGAAAAAAGTAACGCAGCTCTATAGTGATTCAGATAGAGAGGCGCTTAGACATGCAATATTCACCAATAGTCATTTCCTCCACAGTGTATGAATATATACATATATATATATAGATATATATATATATTTCTTTTTTCAGTATAATTTGTACCGAAAACTCGTATTGAAATTCAAACAAGTATGACACTACAGTGCTGCTTTATTTCAAAATGGCCAATGACCACAAAGAGACCCCTAATTATGAAACATCAAACACAAAGGAAAATGTGGTGTTGGTGGGATTTCTCCACAGAATAGAACATTTTATATTGCATGAAAAGCAGTGTTAGCTAATGCCAAACATATTTAAATGAGGAAGACCTTGAGACAAGGCTCTGCCACATAATATGGTATGTGAGTGGTTTCTGTGACAGAGTATTGGCAGAAGTTGGACAGCGTGGCAGCTTAAATGAATGAAGTGTACTTTTGTTGAGATAAGCTTTGCATTGAGATCACATTTTGTATTTATAAATATATTTATTTTGTCTACCTGTGCTGAAGAATTATCTTATTTAAATGCCTAAATACTGCCGCCAATGTTCCCATGGCGTGCCCCATATACTATTAAAACAAAAGTAATTGCTAAAATAAACTGGACTCTGGTGATTCATTGATTTCACATTACAGTTTCTGAGTTGACGCCCTGTGTCCTGGAATGTTTGGTTGCCATGGAGTCAAGAGGGTTGCCCATAGTAACAGGGTCACGCCGCCATGTTGGAGGACCTAAAATAACAGCGTTCAGCTGTGTAACAGGAAACAAGTCAGGATACCGAGCACAGAGAAACGCCTGGTCTGCTGAGAGGATGGAGGACGGAGCTGAAGCTGCGCCACTGGTAGCAGAATGATACGTTAGTGGTGACACTGGGCCTTCTCTCTGCTTCTGTTGGCTTTTTATTCAGCTTGTTTAGCGCCACTTTACAGCTAATCTTCAGCCTGGACTCCCACTGAGTCAGAGACAGTTATTCATTTGTTTTGTCACCGCCTCTCATCTGTGTTTTGGAGAGATGTAGAGGTTTGTCTATAGCAAGACCAGACTTTCTATAACGATTAGACCACAAGACATTATTACTACATTTGAATGTAATTATAGACCTCTGGTTCACATGACAAACCTTATCCTTACAGGTGGTAAGTTTCACATACATAAGGCAAGATTGTCCAGGTCCTTCCCAATAGGCCTTAATAATTTTCTGCTTGAATTCAGTCTGTACATGCATACATTAACCCTTACACAAATGAGTGAGGAGCTGTTTTCTGTAGCTCCCAAATAAAATACACACTCCTATCTCCTATCTATGTCCTTCTCTACTATATTTAGATTCTCATATTTTCATCTTTTGTCTTGTCTGTTTGTCTCATTGTGATTCATCTGATTGTTTGATTTTTTTTTTTACTGATCTGCAATTGTCAGTTTGGCTACACAGAATGTCTATTAGCTGAACGTTTGTATCTTACAAAGTCCAGTAAACAAAAAGAAATACTGATAAGCAATACCAGTGATAATAATAATAATAACAATAATAATGATGATGATGATGATGATGATAATAACAATAATAATAATCCAGCCTGGACTCACCTTGCCTAAACTCAACATTTCCCAGAGTTGATTAAGTACAGCAGTTTATTAGTGGGGTATTCATACATGTCAAGCCTAGTATAAGTATTTATAACAAGTTAGCTTTTGTATTAAGTGGCTAATATTAGCACAAAGGTCATTTAGCTGACCTCAAAGCTGTCATAGTAGCTGTCACATTGACCTGTTTTGTTTTGGATGCTGTAAATGTTAATGTTAATGGCAGCTTGGTTGACCTCTATGATTGAGGTACATTTGGCGACAGGTAGCGGAGGGTTTCCACAAGGAATCTCGCGCTGCAGCCACGACGTTGGAGATTTCCCTCTAAAACAACTGCATTTGTTTTCTTGCTTGTGGAGCTTACGTGATGACAGGGCTACAGAGATGCTGTGCAGTTTCATCATACAGATGAAACACAGCATACAACGCCTAATAATAACATTATGGCAAATGCTATACAATTCTTCACTAGCAAGGACGCAAAATAGCCTGAAACAAATTAGCCTAGTGTTACAGAGTGGGAGGGGGCTGCGGCTTTCCTGCCACCATCCATAATGGGACGATGGTATTGTGCCACAAGCTAGTTGTGGGCATGTTTCCTGACAAGTTTGCTGCCACTGACAGGTGACTGACAGATCAAAATACCTCCATGGAGCATCCAGCTCCCTCTGCCATTTTTTTTATAATCTTATTAAGCTACTTTCCTCCTACGTATAATGCAATGCAGAAGCTGTTGCAAATTCTGGCTGCACACGCGGCGATGAACCAAGGCAAAATAATTTGACATTTTTTTTGACAGTTTGTTTTTCCTACTCTGCAGTGGGAAACATCCCAGTTTTCACAAGCACATTATAATGTCAAACAGATGGTAAAAACCTGTTTAGTTCCACTCCACCCAATCACCCAACTCTTTAAAGGCGTTCACATCATCTGCAGCCACTCTAGTTCTGTTTGTATGCTGGCGTGTGTAGTATTCACAACAGGGTGTTAGAGATTGATACTCCAGCAATACTTGTAGTCTATAGAACAACTTTATTGTCAGACCAACAGGTTTTGGCTTCATGAAACAAATTACAGACAGCATTTATATGGGGTAGCAGGACCACCGCAAGTAAAACCACCTGAAAGACAACCAATCACTTACACCCATGAACATATCAGCCAATGGGGCACCTACAAAGACGGGTTGGGTATATGGTCATGTGGCTTGAGGCCACTCATTTTCCTAACTGACAGGGAGGCGACATGGATGACACTGTATTTGATCCATAAAGCGGAGAAGTGCAATTAAGGGGTTGTGCAGAGTATGGAGGACACCCTAACTATGTGATGTGGTATCCTGCGTGACTCACACTGTCTCTATTACTATTATTCGTCGTTTTATTAATTATCAGACCCACCTCTGAGCTGGGCTCTCTCTGAATATTAATTCATAGTATTAGACTCTCTCTGGAGTATCTGGATTAGGAATTGTGGAAGAAGTGGTTTTCAGGTGACAGAGTGCGCAAAGACCTTTACCACAAATGTAGTAAAAGCATGTGTGAGGAAAACACTTGTTGTGTTCTTGATGTGTTGTGTTTTTTAAGGTGTTCCTTCCACATTATAACACGTCTGAAATCCTGACTGGACACCACCCCGTTGATATCCTCCAGTATCTTCCCTCTGATGGCCAGGCAGGATGTGGGCAACACAAGGTAAGAAGCAAGAAACTAGGACACTAACAGAAACTTCAAAGGTAAAAGCTGCATATCATTAAACTAAAAGCTTTTGGAGAATAAGTGCCAAAATCCAAGACATCGGTCATTTAAATCAAGACAATGTTTAGATCTGTATTAAATAAAGATAGACAGATACTTTTCAAGATTTTTCTAAAATACCTTAAACTTGGCTTTACAATTTCACACTCATGACTGACTTACAGCCATCTAGGCTCATCATTTAGGCTTAACATTAAGAAATGTTGGTATTGTATGGCTATTGTAAACTAAATATAGAAAAGAGAATGAAATATGTGTTTTGGGCCACGAAGGAATAGGTTTTAGTTTTTACGCCTTACATGTCAGCAGGTTCAAGGATTGTGAGGGTCATGAAAATTAAAATAAAGTGCTAAATAAATGGCCACATGGTGGCTCTATCCACGGCAGTTATTGTCAGTGAGAGTGGTTTTTGAGGCAGGACTCCTCTCCTGAGCAGAGGTGATTAAACTCACGTCTCACGTCTGACTAGTTGTGCTGTGAGTGAGCCGTGCTGATTAATCTGAGAGGCTTCCCCCGTGGAGATGTTTGAGTTTGGTGTTTTACATAATGAATTTAACTTTTGAAAAGCTGTTTCTCTAACCTGCCGACCTGCATGATTTACACGATAATTTACATGACTCTGATGTCTGTTTTGTCTCACAAAAAGCTGACAGTAATTTGCTTCTTTTGTACAGAACCCAGCGGTGGTTTGTGAAGAATCTGCGGGACTGTGCATGAATCCGTCAAAATCAACATAGGCCTCATATTCAGATGTCAAGTAAATGTGAGTATTTTGTATTAATTTAGGGCAATGGAGTGACAAAATATATATCAAAAAAATATATAAAAATATGACTGCAACTAATGATTTCTTAAAAATGTAATTTATCATTAAGCAATTAAACTGTCAGTTTTTATTAATAATATTTTGTCTTAAATGTCAGAAAATGAATACTTCAAATTGCTTGTTATGTCCGGACATCAAATCCCAAAGTTATTACATTTCTAGTGATACAAAACAGAATAGCAGGAAATCCTAACATTTCAGAATTGGACCATGCTGGTGTATTTTTACTTAATACAGTTTTAAAAAGAAAATATTTGAATATGTGAATAGATAAATAGTTTAAATAGGTTCATTTTCCGTCCATCTATTTAACAATTCATTGATTTTCTGCACTGACGACCATGTCAGTGTCAGGCTGCTTACACATAAGGAGTAGTCTGAGCTGCCCTCCTCAGTGTTTTTCAGGCGCAGGGCCAGGGGCTGCACGCCATCAAATCCCTTCTATGTTTTATTAACAAGAACTGTTTATCCCTTGAAACTTAGAGACACTTTCTGCATTTCGCAGCTTCTTACTTAGCTGTAATCTGATTGGACATGCTGTGAAAGGCCAGTGACAAACAGGGCTAAGGTTTAAATAGTTACATCATGTTGCCAAAACATTCAAGTCCACTGCTAGCTCCATAGGAAAATGGCTATTTGAGGTGGCACAAAGGTTGTTGTGGCTCTTCTGTGGATGTAACAAGTGAGCCTCACGCTGCAGTGACTAAATTGTAAATTGTAACTACATTTGTAGAAGGCCTGTTGCCTTTATTTAATTTAAGTCTGCCTTTTGTGCCTTCTCTGTCAGAATATTAATGTCTTTGGTTCACTCCCACAGGATAACATTTCTCTGGTTTGGGCCTTTGTCTCCTGACAGGTCGGCACTGACTGCGAGAGGATATGAAAAGGCAGATTGTTTGCACTTTGATCAGGTATGATTTTTTTCATGGCCACCAAGCTCATCTTTATGTCTGATGTTTCTCCAGAGTAATAAACCAATTTAGTCATGACATAGTTATTTGTTCTGTGTGCAACAGTAGCACTTTGTTTGGCAAATTCACAGACAGTCTTTACCTTATGAACCTCTGCGCTGTCTAGGAACAAACGTGCGCACGCACACACACACACACACACACACACATACACACACACATACACGCACACACACATGGTAGATCTAATGGCTTGTATTACACATTAGAGAAAATTATAGGATTCATTTGCTCAGTTTTTCCTCAAAATGTTTTGTTCTGTGTCATATGAAATATTTGTGTTTTTACAGAGCTTTACGCCTCCTCGGGTGTCACATTTACTGAAGCAGACAAAATAAGAGAGATGTTCTCCTACACCGAGTGAAGACGTTGAGAGGTTTGTCATTAAGTGAGATGGAGAGCGGTCTGTGTTGGTTAAAGAGGTTGTGGTATCAGAGATGTGCTGAACCTGAGATTCATTGGAGGATCCTCATCAGTAGGTTTTAGAAGTTGAGGGCCACCAGAGTGTCTTAGCTCATTACATGTGTCTTTGCTGTGGACCAACAGGTCCTAGTCTGAGTATTTTCTGCCTCCCAGTTGTTCTGGTTTTCTGTTTTGCTTGTGAATTCTTCGGTAAAGAATTCCCACTCACCCTCACCTGTGTCTCTGAGTCAGTATCTGAGTCCCTCCACCTTCCTCGTGCCAATATGTGTTTCAGCTACTAGAGATGTATATCCCCAGTGACACTATGTGCTGGTAATGTAACGCTAAGGATCCCCCATGCTACGACTTACAGATGGAGGACTGAGATACAGACCTGAAAAACCAGACTGTGAAAAACTGGCTTTTCTGTGAGTTGGGAGATGGTGACAATATCACAACAGAACATACTGCAAATAGAAAAGGTCAAGCCGATGCTGTAATAGTGTCCATGGACAAGCGGACAGATTTAACACAAGCCAACAAGAGATCTCGTAAATCCGGAGACATAGACTTGTTTCAAATTCTCAGCCGTAGGTCTGTGCGAGAATGCGAGGGATAAACACCCATCAATATTGCAATATGTTCTTTACTGATAAACTGTTTGCACACATAGCCGCACAGAAATATTTATGCTTCGAATGGCTGGCTCGGGAATCAATACGTCCCCTTGAGGGATTCTTCATGCAATTCTGAATGCTTGTTTTTTGACATTTTCCTCCTTTGAGGACTACCTGTGGTAGGACTCCCACATTCCAGCTTGTGGCAGATGTTATATCAATGAGAAGCATCCGCTCTCTCAGCTGGTTCCCTCATTGCAGTTATAACACACAACTCGTTGCAGAGATTTACAGTATCTCTAAAGGCCCCACTGTGTGTTAAACACGCTGTGCTTGCTGTGTCACCTCTTACTAAGAGACAAGAACGAAAAATCGAAGTCTCAGTGGGTCGTGAGTGTGTGGAAAATCAAGAAAATAAGGCTCGAGGAGTCTGTCATGATTGCTGTGCTTTACCTTTTTTTTTATATATACTGTATATATATAAATTTTTCTGGTCAAGGGTGTCAGCGCGCACTGCAGGAACAAAGCAGCCACATGCCACTGTTGGTTATGTGATGCATTTTTCCATTCTGCCTGATATGAAGTCCCTGCTGATGATGTGTGAAATGTCTGGATTCAGCGAGCACATGTGTGAAAGTATATGTAGCTGTGCTGTCTCTGGGCTGACATAAATACTGCTGCAATGTTGAGCTGCATATTATATATCTAACCACATGGGTCTATCACTGTCTCACAGAGAAGAGTTGAAGCCACATGTGTCCATCATGTTTGCCTCTTCTAAAAATAACCTTTCTGAATCCCTGTGCCCAGGAGGCTCACTATAACTTTGCGTATTCGTGCCAGGCAAATTACTTTTCTGTGTGCTCATATGAATGAGGTATCTCTTTTTCTTTTGTTTGTTCTTTTCTCGCTGCTCATCTCCATGGGCTGAATTAGCATACAAAACAAGGTCAAAAGTAATCAAGGTACAAATGGAAAATAATCTCATGACAGCATCAGTTAGTGATGAGTGACAGGTGAGTCACACAAGTGACAAGTTTATGGAAGGCACAAAAACAACTGTAACTTTAGCTGTTCTCAATTCTTATTTTTCAGGTCTGCACAGGAAAATTGGCAAAGGGAGTAAAACCATGCTTTTTGAAATGTGAAATTAGCATAGATCTTTTCAAGCGCTGTGTGGCCCTCTCATCATTATTATTTTGAAATAGATTATCTCGATTGGCATCATCTTTATGAGCTCCAGCTGCAGCCGTGGTTTTATTGCCGCACAAGGTTTGTTGTTTATAGAGCCGCTATTATAAAGGTTCCTTTTGTTGGCTGCTTTCAATAAACAACAGTAATCACAATGATGTTGTCTATTTACTATAGCGCTGAGCTTCCAGTTGACATAGCTTCACTTTTCAGGTGCGCATTGACTTATTTTGACGTAATAATAACATTTATGCTGCACTTTTCAAAGCACTGCAGTCGAATTACACTCCAGAGTGACTAAAAGGGAGGACAGAGGATAGCAGAAAGAGGATGAATGCAAAATAATTACAAATGAAAATTATTATAATTAACAATGTAAGACAAAATCTATTAACAAATAAGGAAATCTGTCTTGCTTTTGATGATTTTTTAACTATAAACTGCTGTTTGAGTCTCTGTGTTTGCAGAGTGTACCCAGTGTAAGCGGTAACACGGCAGGGAGCAGCCAACATGTGGCTCAGACAGTAATCATGTGCAACAGAGGACTGTCCATTTATGCACTTGAGCTGCACAGTTAGAAAAACAACAGGCTGTCAAATCCTGATGTCAAACCTCCATTTTTCTTGGCTCAATAAAAGAAAAATGTATACACAGAAAATAAAAAGCATAGAAAAACAGTTCTGAATGGTCAAAGTGGAAGAAAATGTGATATTTATGCCACACACATCAGCAGCAATATTTAAGTGTTAGGTTTTGTTTGTAAAATCCACTGCTTGGCAACTTGATCACACTCATTATTTTGTTCTTCATGTATCTGTGGCTCTGGACATTTCAGTCTGAATTTGGGAACCAGATCTCTCTGAGTCCAAGAGCATTAGGAGCATTACATTAGAGGATCAGCTTGCCTGAGCTCTCAATCAAAATTACCCATTGAACCTTATCCTCTGCAAATTGTCTGTCTTGAAAAATGACTTTCAATGAAATCCCAGGTGTTGCAAACTCTGATTGAGATAACAAAGGTGAAAACTCATCTTTTAGGGACCTTGTAATGATTTTTCTAGAGATGGTAGCGTCTTGGTGAGCTGTCCTTTAAAAAACCTATTTGATGGGCAGTGTGGTAGCCCCTTCTTTTGAAGCACTTAGCCTCCAAACTCCTACAGGTTTGAATGTATGAAGCTGTGTGATTTGGATGCTGCTGACAGGAACGTGAGGATAAGTTTCTACAAAGCACCCTAATTATTTGTGGTTATGCCAGCTCAACCTTGAATTCTTTTTGTAATCCATATTTCACTTTTTCACACACTTTTTTTTATTTGGAACAGTAGTTGGCAGAAAAAACAAGTAACACTGATTCATTAAAAGGATTTTGTGCCAGGAACATCTAATACTGCTCGATCCCGTTGAAAGGTTGCAAGCCTGGAAAGCCTCGATGCAATACAATTTAAAGCTAAAATCTGACTTCTCCAGTCAGATAGATGGCTCTTCATCCTGCCACAGACAGTATATTTACAATGCAACAAATGTTCCATCATCAGCAAAGGTCATCTTACTGGAAATACTGAAGTAATAGCTTAAGTAGTTTAAGGGGCAACGATTAATCTGCATTAAATGTCAAAACCCAAGACCAGAAAATACTTTTGCTCTGGCTCACAGATACTGCTACTAGCGCAGCTATTAAATTCAGCATTTGATCCAAATATATTGTATATAAAACATAGTTGTGGGTCGGACAGGTGATGATTCAATAGGTTCATCATTATGAAGATCACACCTTGTTGTCACATTGTCATTTGTCAAGTTATCATAGAAACAGCGATTATAGCTGCTTGACACCAGCATGTCAATATTGTCACGGCGACCATGTTAGCATACACTAGATCCACTAACTTGTCTGTAGACTCTTCGTCTTGTTTAAACAAAACATGACAAGGTTCATAACCTGTAACGAATATTTCCAAGAAACTGTCCAGCAGTGCCGCGCTGTCGGAGGGACAGTGGGATGTTTCCTGTCTGTGTCCCTTTGCTGGCCGTCACTCAGCCTGACAAGACTTCACTAATGTCAGCTGAGGAGAACACTAATCTGCAAGTTGAAAAGTGTAATAAGTGAACCACTATTCCACATGCTTTACATTCCTGAGCTACACTCTTAGTTTGATAAGTTCAAGACATGGGTGGCCCAAATCAGAAAAGTTGGTTTGCGGCAGTGATAAAGCATAATGGAAACATACAACACTGAAATTTAAAATGCTAGGAGTCATGTTTGATTGACCTCTTGTGGTAGGACTGTTTCTGCAGGCAATTAGCAGGTACGGGGCATGAGGGTTAATTAAGAAATTTGCCAGATACGCCTGGGAGTTTTTTTTTTTTTGCATTGACCTCAGTGGGGGTGAGCTACTGGATGCTGATCCCTGTGTTCACTGTTTTTTTGAGGATGCAGAAACGACACCTCCATAAAAAAACATTTTTCCACGCTGGGTGAATCCTGTTCACGAGTTGATAACAGAATCATCAGCGACTGCCAGGACGCATCTTTGTTCATATCCTCAGCTCGGCTCTGGTGTGGTAGAGTGTACAGAGTGTAGGAAATAAATCCTAAATTGACCGCTAGCATTGTTCCTGCCCTGACTGAAATGATTTCCTCTTAAACCTTTAACAGTCACAGCATTATTTGTACTCTCAGCTGTAAGACACTGCCCATTTCTTTACAAAACAGCTCAGAATTTGGGAGTGTGAATATTGTACCATCATGTTGAGTAATCCAGAACAAAGAAAGCAAGCACAGCGACATGCTACTTTGAAAAGCATTCCTACTGAAATATACTCAAGGGTTGTGTTTGTTTTGTTCTCTCTAAATGACTTGTGTTTGCATGTAGCTTATCGTCCTCCAAACACATGTTGCCTCGCCTTGTGAATCCCTCTCCAACAATCATCTGCTCAAAAAAGCCAGAGGTCTGTGTGTTCCCTCTCCAGCCCTCGGGGATCTCATTTGGTTTTGTGTTCACATGATATTTGGTTCAATAACAATTATATTACTGTCACTATACGTGTATCCCAGAGCAATCCAAATGTGAACCAGAAGGATGTGAACTACTTCCAATTTTCTTTTTGAAAGGCTGTGGATATTGGTTCTTAGGCCTCTCGTGGCACACAGAAACAATGCCAATACTCACACTGAGCAATTTGTTTCCTATTTGCAAGCCCACCTGCGTCTCTGCGCAGGTCACCTAAACCACAGTCAATTCATCTCATGCTCGTCTGACCTTTTGAGAAATGCCTCCAAATTGATTTTGTCACCTGTTTTGGGAGGGGGAGATAGCCACTTGTACTCCTCTACTAACAAGTCTATTTCCATGCCAACTGATGGATTTTGAGAATCAGGCGTGTCTGTCGTGTCTCATGTGTCTCACATTTTTTGGACCTGTTTAGGGGGAGCATTTTCACTTGTCAGCTGTGCTGTCGCCAGCACAAAACGTGTATCCACACCCCACTTTCATTAAATGGGGTCAGTGGGAGAACAACACCACCGCATAGACTGGAAAATCTATTCATCCTCAAGAGCCCTTGCTGCCATGACAAAGAAAACCCTTTTTTCGTGGATGGTGTTTTATTTTTAACTTTCTTAAAACCAGAGCCACTTAATGTAGTGTCACAGCCAGAAGTAGAGATGGAAAATCTGACGATGGGACTTGTTCCAAAGTTTAACCGAGATGTTGTTGAAGGAAATCACTGAAACGCTTGGAAAGATACTGATCTTGTGCATCTGTTCCTGTGTTAAAAAAAATGGCACTTTCCTGAACCAATGAACTTGCCATCTAAACAATTTACACACACTGCATGCTCTCTGTTGTTTCTGTCTAGGAGTATTTATTACCGTACTTAACTTTCAAGACATAATGTTGAAGTATTTTAACTGGACAAAGGCACAATTAAAGCCAACATCATCCAGTTTTTTCATCCAACTTTTCTCTCAACACCACGAATTGCTCATTGCCGTGTGCGTCTCCTATGGTTCAACAACCTCCCGGGGTCTGTTTTCTCTCTCAAGCGAAATGTCCCACATAATTCCCTCAGGGCAGAGCGATACTGTTGTTTCCTGGCGGTCTTAAATCCCAGAGGATGCTTTTCTGGACATATTTTGTTTCTGTTCATCTGTGCTGGAAACATGTAACAAAGGTCAAAGCCCGCGGTTCGGTCACGCCTTACACTTATCTTCCCTCTGTTATCAGATCATAAAAGCTTGACAGCATTCTTCAAAACAAGAATTTCTTATTTTCACTGCAGTGTTAAGTCTCTTGTGAAGACACATGCTTTCTAGGAAACCTTTTTTTTTGTTTTTCTAAAGCAACATCAATATTCCCTTATATTTGATGTGGGTTTTTAGCAGTAATTTACCAGGTGTGCACTGCACACAGGAAACAGCTACCGATCGCACACAGCACAACAAGATTCCTCTCCACCCACTCTGAACCAGCTCAGCCTTATCTTATCACAGAAACCAGCAAGAATGACAAACCTCCCGCCTCTCACAAAACACTTTGTTCAACATTTTGGGGAATCACTGCAGTCTGTGTTTGTTTGCTCCAAACAGCCTGCATTTTGCAGCCCACCGTTTGTTGCCACCTGTTTCCAGGCTTCATGCTAAGCTACGCTAACCGACCTGTTGCTTCATATTTAACGTGCATACATGTGTGTGGTATCAATCTCCTCATCCAACTCTTGGCAATAAAGTGAATAATAAAGTGAATAGTGAATAATAAACGTGCTTCCCAAAATGTCAAAATAGTCCCTCTGCACTATCTGCGTTCCAGGTTTGAACCAATAACATGTACAGTTACGAAGCCTGTAGGCAGTCTTCTTTTTATTCTTTCTTCGGCTACTGACACCGACACACATTCATAGCCAAGATACAAAGTAGTCAAGTAGTTTGGGTGGTATAAACCAGTCAAGTCTCATAAATACTGCACTTTAAGAACACAACCATCTAGCTTGGCATAGATATTACTGGACAAAAGTGTTAATGTTGCTCTCATGTTACAGTGCTGTACATTTTTAACATCAACATGAACACCTTTTTAAAAACTGAGTGCAGATTCGGTGTTGGCACATAACAGCTGATTTCCCCTGCCCCTGGTCCACTTTTCAGATAAGATGAAGTAAAACATCAGTGTGATAAAGGTTCACTCAGTGAGTCAGTGACCAAATACGTGTTATTCTCCTCTGATCTTTGAGGAAACCACACCTGCCGTCCTATTGTTGACTTCCTGATGAAGCTTGAATTTATCTTCTTGAAAACATGGGCCAAAGGCCTTCTGTCTCAAACGAACAGCGATGCATCTGAAAGTCTCAAGTGAAAGGGTTTCATGTTCATTATGAAACTTCATAAAGCCACGAAAGACCATAAAACCCTTCCCTCACATCAATTTGATCTAAATAGCAGTTGAAAGGTTTCTCGTCTCAGCAGCCCTGTGGAAAAATGGAAGCTGGTCGAAGCTGTCATCTCTCTGCGCTGTGCTTTCATCCAGACAGACAAGAAACAATAATAATTTGGCGTGCTATAGGTCTTATAACATTTTAGACACAAAATTGCGGTCATTAAATCCTGTCTGGCTGCATAAGTCATCATTTTGTAGCCTTCAGCAAGCCTGAAACATGTCACTCTTTCCTGTCCTACTTACAGAGGCAGGCTGTGAAGCTCAGCACGCATGTTAAAATGAAGATGTGCACCATTTGAAAAATCTGACATCAGCTCTTAGGGGCGCTCTAATCAGGAGCAATTATATCTGCTTTTAAAGGTGCCATGAGAATCCACTGCTTTACTCTGTCATTATAGTAAGAATATCATACTGCAGTTTTTTTTTCTGGTACAATTTCCATGATGTTAAATTGTCGTATTGCTGTCAGATATGCTGCGACAAACCTCATACATCTCACCATAAATGCAAACATGTCTCTCGTTTTTGAAAACTGGATTTTTTTTGATGGAAGAACAGTATATGGATTTGTACAATGCTTGACCAGCAGCAGTTACTGCATTCATAAAGCATGGAAGTGCAATTGAGTTCGTCTAACACGACTGAGCCTCAATCTGAGGCTGGACTGATTGTCTTTTAGGACACAGTATCTTTGAGAAAGCCCTTCGAAAGCTGCTGTGGCACAGCGGGTACAAGAACGGGTTGATGGCAGAGTTCAGCCACAGAAGCCAGAATGTGATCTCGTACCAGTGGTTCGCCACGCACTGGCCGCTGCATGCAGCACGAATAATCATTAGTAGAGTGTAAGGAGCCCAGCAAATCCCAAAAATGCAGACGATGATGGCCAAAGATTTGGCAATCTTTTTGTCTCGTTTAAGACGAGACGCCTGTGTCCTACGGTTGGGCGCCACGCAGGAGGCCGTGTGCTGAAACAGTCTGGAGTTTTTCCTGTCCGGAGAAGACTTGTCCCTCTGCAAGAATATCTGACTGGTGTTAGGGTCCCCGCAGGAGGACGGGGACAGGACATCGTCGTCCTCGATAACTGCAGAGATAGCAGTGGGCTCGCTGGACGACACCTTCCGAGTCTTCACAAAAAACACAGACCAGCCCCCTCCTCCATCTCTGTGCTTCTTACTGATCCTCTGCGCCTTGGCGTCGTCCTCGAGGCAGGCGCCTCCGTTCTTGTTCCTGCGATGGATGTTCAGGTAAATGCTAAGATTGAAGAAAGCCACAGACACAAACGGGGTGAAGAACTCGAAGGTAGAGGCACTGAGCAGGAAGTACCAGGTGAAGTAAAACTCGGCGTAGCACTCGTGAGTGGGAACGACGCTCTGGCCGACGACCGCCTCCCAGAAGATGATGGCAGGGCCGTAGAGGAGGAAGGCCAGCACCCACACCGCCACCATCTTGAATACAGCCTGGCGGGTCATGTTTCTCTGTGCTCTGTATTTAACCTGTCAAAAGGAAGGAACAAGAGTGACTCAATGATGCACCTTGAACATAAACTCTGCTGCACAATCACACTATTTACTGCATCTCAAACAGCCACAGCTGCTCACATACAAACAGACTGAGAAATGCACTCGCTCCTGCTCTGAGTGCCTTGTTTAAATGAAGCCCTGTTTGTATTGTGCTGCCACAGAGAGATGCTGTAAATAAAACCCACTCATGAGGCTCTTGATCCCCGGTGTATCACTGATGCCAAGGAGAGAGGGGGAACGTCAGGCTGATAGCCACATTCACTGATGCTACACAAGAGTGTGAAAGAGACATCTGGTTTCTCCCGATCCACTCCTTCCTCGTCATCACCCGCCGCTCATTCTCTTCACGCTCACTATTTTTTTTTCACTTTGCCTCCTCTCAGTCTAAACTCAGTCATCTAGGAAGGCTACGCTAGTTACCCTTCCTTCTACTGCTGTTGTTATTTTTAATCTTTTCCTTAACGCAAACCATTCAAACATCCCTCTGCACGGCAGCCACTGTGAGACAATCATGCTGCAAATGTGAAGAGGAACTTTAACAAATCCACTTCTCTGAGTCAACAAATAATGAAATAGAGCCACTTCACATTGCTGTATGATTCTGGCCCCAGCCTCGGATGTTCTTTACAAAACAAAAACACTCCCCATTTCCCTTTTAAATTAGAGAAATCCTATCTACAGACCGAAAATTAATGAATAAATAAATTAGATTTTTGACTAAGCTGTTGAGCTCAAACCATCAAACACTGGAGATGTTATTACCATACACTACTCAGTGAGCAGCGGAACAACAATCTTTTCCTGGAGTCCAACTAATTTAGCACATTAAAAATAACACAGGCAGCAAGCCCATACAAATTATCCACATGGAAATATTTCAATTATGTGCCATTCAAGCACACATTATCATGTTGTCTTGGAGATCTAAAGATTTAATATTGGGAAGAAAGAAAGGTTACACTTGATGACTAATAACTGCAATATGTTGAGAGCGCTGTCTTAAAGAATGATCAACTAACAGAGGATTATATTTCATATAATACATATGTTTAACACTGATGAGGCCAGGTCTTTGTTCTGGTTAAACACCCCCATTAAAAGTGCACTCAGGCTATTTAGTGTTTCGCTCCCATGTAGTTGGGACACAAGAGACATTTAGAAAAAAACAAAATCAAAATCGAAGCATCAGAGGATGAGATATATCCTGAATTTTAGTCTCAAGTATGATTCAAGCTCTGAAAACCTTTGATACTACATTTCCCATAATACAACTGAATAATATTGAGACTTACTGTTTTTTGTTTTTTTTTAGATTTTTTTAGGAGCTGTGGGGAAGACGTGGACCCTAAACCAGAACAACAACCAACAAAGGTTTTTGGTCAGACTTTTTCAGCAAAAGAGAAACAGGAGACTTTATAAAACTGTTTTCATAGACAAAGTAGTAGAGTGTGCATATTCTGGGTGTTTGTGCTTAATTTCAAGCACTAACCCTAAGTGGTGCAAATCCAGTCCATCGTATCTCCAAAACAAATCCAAATTTGTTGAATTTGGATGTGATGTTTTCTGATAAACTGAAGGATGACGCGTTCCTTTATGAATCGAAAAAAAATATCCCTCTTCTTAAGCTAAATAAATGATTTACAACTCTCTTGGATCAGCTGGAAAATGTGTCATCGCAAAGCCGAAAACAGGCTGTTTTTCTGAGCTCATGAAAAGCTGACTTTTTTTTAGATACATGGTTTTCCCAGGGCAGCAAACATACAATGACCTTATAGACCATGATGCATTGCTGTAGATTAAATGACTCAACAGTACATGAAGTACATGTAAACTTGTAAACATGTAAACATGTAAACATGTAAATTTCCCCCTATGGGGGATCAATAAAAGAAGTCTAAGTCTAAGTCTAAGTAGTTAAAATTAACTTAACTATGAAGAACTGCAGCAGTTAAATGCAACATACACATTAATGCAACACTAATATAAATCCAGAAACATCAGATATTATAGTGAAACACTGACAGAGACCGTTTTACTACAGAAGCAGTACTTTTACTTTTGATACTTTATTACACTTATTCCAGCACTGCCTCCTCCTGACACGTGTAAATGATTTATTTTGTCCTGAATAGTAGACAAACAGATAATTGATGTTTGCATTGAAAACCCACAAAGATCACACAGTGATCAGTTCGCACCCTGCAGACCCCCTCAGAGAGAAATACATTTTTGACTGTGGTAGTCTGTCAGAGTGTGTGTGTGTGTGTGTGTGTGTGTGTGTGTGTAAAAGCCTGTACTTACCGCTCTTGTGACTGACAGAAAGCGGTCATAACTAATGAGGACAATGTTGAAGACTGAGGCAGTGCAGAGCAGGTAGTCCATGACCAGCCACACCTTGCAGAGACCCTTACCCAGCATCCACCTGCCTGTCAGGTTGTACGGGATGTACACCGGGATGCAGAAGGCACCTGAAACACACACACACACACACACACACACACACACACACACAAACACACACACACACGGTGCACAATGATTCAACCCCCACACAAGCAATGCTGTATCAACATCCACACCTCCCCAGACCTCCTGGCGGTCTGCATGTGAGACCCATTACATGTGACAGAAGCATGACTGGTTACATGTTACCAACACACACCCCTGCAGAGATGAAGTACAAATATATTTGAGGAGCCTGCACAGGTTGGGGTATAATTGATGTAATGCTGCAGATAGAGCAGCACAATAAGAGAGGTGTGAACGCCTCACCAAAATAAAATAGAGGAGTACTCATATACTCTATACACTACTACACTATAGTAAGGTAGCACATGAATGAAGCAGAGAGGTCTCTATGGACTCGCCAATGACCACTGAAGCACTCTTATATTGTAGGGAAATTACAGCGTGTTTGTGGCGCGTACAAATAACCTTATAATGGTGTTTTGTTAATGGGAAGGAACAAAAGCCTTGAAAGAGATGAATTGAACTGAGAGAGGAGGCACAGAGATGATGAAGAAGAGGCACCAACTCACCCACGAGAAAATCAGATATAGCAAGGTTCAGAAAGAAGTAGTTGCTTTGATTTCTCAGGGTTTTATCCACAATAAAAGCCATGATGACCAGCGCGTTTCCAGCCACCACAACGACAACCAGAGTCACCATGAGGACCGATAAGATCACCGCCAGGTAGCCCGGCAGCACAGTCCCAGCCTCGGACACCGCGGGAGTCAAGTTGCCGCTGGAGTTGGACTCCAGAATGTGCGCGCCCATAGTTAATCTAAAGCCAAAATCATTGTAGACCTTTTTCATTTCACGCACGGACACAACGAAGAAGTCCAATAACGCGCAGAAATGTTCCGCTCCACTTTACCAAGGAGTCAAACATGACTGGAGACCTGTGGTTAAATGGAAACACTGTCAATCTTCCATTTTCCCTCAGAAGAGTTTTGTGATGAGGAGAGACACAAGTTTAGACAAAAGCTTATTTATGAATGATTATTATTAATGATTGTAGGTCCCTTGGGTGCTCTCTCCTCCCTCCGGTCGGCCCGTTTGGTGTCAGTGTGAGCTGCTGGATGTGCGGGCAACGCGGAGCGCACAGTTGCTTTTTGTCACCGACGTCAAGTCCGCCAGCGTGCACGATAAATACTATATCCGGTCATATTTTCAAAAATAAACGTCTTATTACAACGATTTTGAGGAGCGTGAAAGCCATCAAAATGTATTCAAGCACGCATTTTTAAGCAAATGTAATGTGTTAAATTTTCTCAACAGATTCCTTCACGCAACACGGTATTTAAAGCCAACATGCGCTCTAAAGGGCAGGCAAAATATAAACACAGACGCATGCAAGTCTGCGGAAATGCAACTTAAAGCACGATGATGTGTCAGTAGTTCACAGGAGCAAAATAATCCAAAATACACTGAAATCAGTTCAAATCGCCCTCGTGTGTGTTGTGCGTGAGACAAAGAGGCGTCGTATGGTCACGCTTTTATTTTTGATGGAGGAAAATTTCCGGTGTCACTCAGGTGATTTCTGCGCACTTGGCGTTTTGCTCCTTTGTCCACCCAGCAACTGATCAAAGGCAGAAGTCTGCAATCAGCAGCTGAAGTGGTCCAGACGGGTGAAGCAGGCTGAGATGAAATGAAATGATCCAAGCTGCAGACAGCAGGAAGTCTGCAAGCAGCCATTCACCACCGAGATATTTCCACCAAACATCAGGTCCAGTGATTCGGAGGTCAGTGTCCTCATGAGTCCACCTGACAAAGACTGAAGGCTAGAGGAATAAAAGATCTTCTCCTTTCTTTGTGCTTCCTCCATTTTTATAGCCCATTTAAGCCAATAAATTAATCCATGAACACATCCTCTAATATCACTTTTCATTAACGCATACAAGTCCAAATACCTCTGCTTGTAAAATTAGATTACAACAAATAAATATGGATTATTAAATGAATCAATGAAACAAAAAACTACTGATAAATTCGCAAAACTCAACTCATGAAATGTTATTTCATCAATTTCATTATAACACTGTTTTTCAATTTTTATATCATTATCATTCATATCATAACAGAAATGTTTATTTTAAAATACAGTATTACGAAACTTTAAAAAAAATTCTCAATGGCCTTTTCCTCAATGACACATTTTACTTTATAAATGTCGCTTTTCATGATGGAGATTTAACAGCAGCTAACCAGAGACCTACAATAGAGCATGCAGGTAGGCAGCAGTGTTCTTTGTGCTGTTTGCTGCGTTTATGTAAGGAGGCAGCTGGTCGGATGATTCAGAAATACTCCATTGTTGTTGCTCAAGCTCAAGAAGCTAACTGGCTACATCTGTAGTTACTGAGCCTGCTGAGGGTACCTGTGATTGGCTGAGAGGGCAGTGACAACCCCACTGCCATGAAAAATGGCATTATGAAATAAATGTGATGTTATGAAAAGCATGCTTTGGAAGGATATTTAGACCCTTGGTGCAACAATGAAAGTCTTACTGTACTTGTACTTGAGCTTGGCTTCACCAAAGTTCATATATGTGGCTCAGAGGTAGAGCGGGTCGTCCATCTATTGGTGGTTCAATCCCCGGCTCCACTGAACCCCAACTTGCTCCTGAAGCATAGCTTCAGTGTGTTAATGTGTGTGAAAGAATAGTCTAGACTGAATAATGTGTGAATGAGGATGCAGTGTAAAAGCGCTTTGAGTAGTTGAAATGACTAGAAAGGCGCTATGCAAATACAGACCATTTACCATGAGGTGTGTTTCCACAATCAACAGCATGAACAACCACGTGGATGAAATTTGAAATCTCCTAAGTGGGCTAATTAGTCTCCTCAGCCTCGAGTATGAATTTAGCTCCATGAGTTCTATACAAGCCTCTAAAAACCATGATTAAGAGCTGAGATGATGGGTTCAGCGGGATGATAGCTTGTCAGGGAGAAACAACTCTCCGCTAAGTGAATTAGCTGTAATTACTCTCGATGGCTGAAACGAGCAGGCAGCTTTGTACACAGACGCAGAGGAGATTTCAGGAATCTCAGCCTATTGTGTGTCAATTGTGTTCCTGTTCAAAT
The DNA here is from genome assembly GCF_042242105.1 of Pempheris klunzingeri. Classification (NCBI taxonomy): domain Eukaryota; kingdom Metazoa; phylum Chordata; class Actinopteri; order Acropomatiformes; family Pempheridae; genus Pempheris; species Pempheris klunzingeri. Next base: position 8,314,475 of record NC_092017.1, read on the forward strand.
TAAGGCAGTCAGGCCATCAGATGAATTCTCACAAGACACTGAGCACAGATTATAGTCAACTTTCTTTACACCTAGGGTTGTGGTGGTGAGTGTACAGACGGGCCCCGGTGTATTTTTAGAAAGCAGCCCTCTGCTGCCTAACGCCCTGGAGTGGTTAATATGCAGACCGTGTCTTTCCGGGAATCGAGTGACACCAAAATGGAGAGGTGAGGCAAATACCCTGTGAGCCAATGTGTGGTAAGAGAACAAACAAGTGTGCTAAGTTGAATATTTAACAAGCTTCAAGTGGATGTGAAATGCATTGGGGAAAACGGATATGCGAATTATGTGAGTGTTCGTGAAACTCCGTGAACTTCATTAAGTTGAGCAGTGATGTCTGATAATATTTCTCAGAAACACTGAATGACTTGTGTATGAATTTCATTCACATGTGGATTCGACAGAAAACTGAATTAACGCTCACAAGGACAAGGATTCATGACTCAGTGTCGAAATTATTCAAGTGTGTAATGATCCTGTTGTTTTTCTAATAAAGTGGATCAGTAACCTTAGTGTGGGACTGACAGATATGAAGAAACAATGTTTTGCTGATGTCAAAGTCATATTTTCTGCACGGATCTCATGATTTGATTATTTTAATGAAACACGGTGTACTGTAAACATTTCGGTTCGATTAATCGACCGGCTGAAATAACAATTCAATAGCTGTTCACGTTATTTTGAATAAATTACTCAGAATTGAAAGAAGGCCCCATTTGTCCCTGATGTAACATGTCTGAATCATCTAAAAACAACCTTTTCACTGAATTAAACAGAAATGAAAAGAAAATGTGTTTAAATAAAAGTCTTTTTCTTCGTAATTCATTTTGTCTTCTTGCTTTTCGGCCTTTTGGTCTTCGCTCCCGATTTGGAGGCCTCATCCTGTGAACCAATAGGAAAGGATCAAGGAGTGAACAGACTAATGATTATCTTACATTAGCACCCCACTTAGTGGTTCCAAAGCTTTTTTCATGTTAAATATTTAAGAGCTGTTTTAAAGCTCATGACTCAATTTGCGACAGACACTTTTTCCTGAACTCCTGCTGTCTTCCCCGGCTTTACTGAAGTGTGCAAATTACAGTGCGCTGATTGGAATGCACCATACTGTTTTAATGTATTCTAATAATTACATCAAACTAAACATTGCATTCTTAAGTCCTCTTATAAAACATCCTCCACTAATTATTACCCAGACAACCCAGGCTGCCACCTTGTAGGTCTTCAAACACTTAAAAAGCTTGGATACAAAGCGAGTAGAAATGATAATTCTGTTTCTTACAGCACAGTGACGTGGAAAATTTGCATTTGCAATATGCACACAGCCTTAACTCCCAAGAGCCTTCTTGATGCAGCTTAATATCTCATTTGGTGTTTGCAATGGGGCCGTAAACCAGTCACTATCCAACACTTGTCATCTTTCTTTGCACCATTCAATAACCATTAAAAAATCCCCCCAAAAAACATCCTCTTCTGGATGTTGAGTTTCCCTGCAGTTTTAGCCAACAGGCTGTAGCCTTGTTACCATTTTTAATAAGCAACATGCTGCAAAGAAACACCAGAAACCTTTCTTCTTGTGAGGTTGAAGTGTAAAACTGGTGGTGCAACGCTTGTTTTCTGTCTATTTTCCCTCTAAATCCAATACAAGTCTGTAAAAATTTGACCTAATCTTGCATTCACCCATCGCAAAATTGTTCTCACGTCTCTCAATAATTAACTGCAACATCCCCAGTACGTGTGTCTGACCGGAGACCTTTGCATGTAACTTCCCAGTATTGTCTGTCATCTCTCTACTGTCAGATGTCCAATGAAAGCATAGAAAAGGTCCCCCCTAAAAATGAAACTTGGAGAAATAAATCAACTATAGAACTAATCAACTAAAAACTATAGACTGGTTTCCTGACCTTTTCGCCAGCTTGTTTGTGAAATATTTCCCAAGCTGTTGAATGGATGTCAAGAGATTTGGTTCAGGCATTCATGTCCCCCTCAGAATGAATTTCATTTCAACCAATAGTTTGGGTTTATAAACAAGACTAATGACATTCATCAGCCTGACCTGTATTTTTGTGAACCTGCTTAGCGTCATCATTACATGATTGCACCATTGCATTGTCCCTGTGAGCATGTTAGTATTCTTGAGTTAGCATTTAGCTCAAAGCAATGCAGTTGTTCAGTACAGCCTAACCAGCTGTAGGCTCTCTGCCTGGAAGACGACAAACCTTCATGTGAAAATGTCCCACAGGTAAACTCTGACCAAACAAATGTTATTAATATTGGCTCTGAGTACATCACGTAAAAGCTACTGCTGTATTCTGCATCATTCTTTAACAAAAAACCTTTGTACTCAGTTTAGGAGCATTGCTTTGGGAGCAATCAGTCTGCCATTTTAGCACTGAAACTACGTGCTTTCATTTATCACATATATTGCAGACATCATATATTGTGTGTGTGTGTGTGTGTGTGTGTGTGTGTATGTATATATATATATATATATATATATATATATATATATATAGATGTGTGTGTGTGTGTGTGTGTGTGTGTATAAAACTGGCTGTTTTATATGTTTTTATACATCTCCAGGAGGTAGTGCGCAGGATTTACACTGGTTTGATCCTGTAAATCCAGAGATTTCTTATTTTGTGAAAACATAATCTTGGTGTCTCTCTGTGCACAGAGCAGCAGCTAACCCTCTGTCGACTGGTGGAGGTACGGAGATAAAAGAGGTTCCTCCATCTACAGACAGTGGCCTAGTTTTCACACAGTCCAGGCCTCACATCCGAGGGGAATTTGGCCTTTGCTGTCAGGATGGGAATTAAATCAAGTGCTGATTTTTACAGTGGGATGATGGTTTTGAAGAAGGATACTTTTAAGAGAAGGCTTGCTGTACCTTTAATCTATCTGTAGCCGCAGCTCAAAGGTCAATCATGTTATCAATGGAATAACTTTGCAGAACACAAAGATGACTTCAAAGCAGGCTGCAGCAGACTTCAGACTGCTGAAAGTGAGGAGAGAGTGTTTGATCTCCAGAAAATGTGGCAACCAGACACTTCAAATGAAGCAATATCCCTAATGTGACAGCTACTGAGGAGTTACTGTGGAAACACAAAGCAAGCCAGCCAGACACTCTGTATTACTATAATACTTCAATGTCTCACTGTAACTTGTAACTGTGCACTGTCTGACAGTGTTGAAAGAATTCTGTCAGACTCTGCTTTACTTGTCAAAAATGCAGATAAATGAATAAATAAATCTCCTCTGTTTGTTTTCAGATAATTGGAGGAACATGAGGGTGATGCATGAGGGTGTTTCCCAGCATCAGAGAGTGTCTCACCGCGGAGGCAGTGTATCCTTCCTCCACCAGGATGTTTCTAGCACAGTTGTTGATGTGTTTGAAGCGGTCAGGACCCAGCAAAATACCTCCGTACCACCGAGACACGACCACCATGACATTACGCACGTCCAGAATCTGTGGTGAGACAAAGACACGGTGAATGTGAAATGAGTGTGAATTTGAGAGACCCGAGCAAGAGACCAATACAGTAAACCCACCAATCCCCTGGCAGCCAGATATTTCACACCAGATGTAACACAGTGGAATTGTCATTCTGGCTGGGGCCCATCAGCTGTCAGTCTAAAGCTGACGATATGATGATCTGAACTTTGGGGATATTTCCTTATTTGGCGGCCTTCCATAGATTGAGATGAGAAAACTAATTATTTCACTTTCACTACTGTGTGTCAATATTGTCCTCAGGACATGATTAGCTCAGGTTAGCACAAACAGCTGGGGTCGAGGTTCAATTTATTCGTCCAGAAAATCAGACTCATATCCAAATCAACCCACACTGTTTATGAAAGATATCATTATACCCACAAAATAACTAACCCATAAACCCCCAACCATAAATATAAATTCAAACAACATAAATATATATAGTTCACAAAGCAATGAAAGACCTATTAAATGGGGGAGCCAGAAAAACACCATTGAAATAATACTGTTCCATTGAAAAAATATTGTTCAGAGCAGCTTTAATTTTAAGCTAGGCTTAAAATTAAAGCTGCTCTGAACAATATTTTTGCTAACAACAAAATGCTCCTAGTGACAAACCCACAGATGATTACGACCCGACCCTACAGTTCCTCTCAGTTCTATGGTTTGCTTAACTGTCTTTCAGCTTATTGTTTTGATTGCACAGACTGCAACTTTACTGTCTTGGTTCACTCTCATTGTTTCCAGATGCAGCAGACAGCTCCTTTAAGCGATAAAGCCCGGCACCGACCAGGACATAGACAAAGGTAGCGACAAGCTAGGTGAGCTAGATAGGCTTGGTAGAGACCAAACACAGAGCTAAAAGAGAGTAAATGTTCTAATGACATTCATCAGGTGACCAGAAACTTGACTGCCAATGAACGCTGCTCTGAACCTTCTGGCTGTGTAAAAAAGCTAATATCACCTTCATGGGTGATGACGCGAAGTTGTGTTGCAGCTTGTTTGGGCTGCCCCCAAGTGGCCAAAAAATCTGTTCATGCAGGTTCAAAGTTTAAAGCAGGTAACAGTTGGCTTAGTGCTGTTAAAGGCAAACTATCCCCCAAAGTTGCTCTCTTTACACTTTGTGTGCTTACAGCATTTACCTGCATCTCTCTACTCGACATAAAGAGATTAAATTGACAATTTTCTTATATAACTCACATAAATAGCATATAATTAAAATCCCCAAAATGGCAGACTGTTCCTTTTAAATAAAGAGGGTAAATTTGGCTCCGAACTGCACCGCACATTTAAAATGCAATCTGTCATTTGAGGGGACTCATCCACATCTGGCTGCCGACACTATTAATCAGATCCTTTTTTTATTCATCACCTCACATTTCCACATTCAGTGGCGAAGGCACAAATCTAAACGAGGAAACGGGAAGAAAGGCTTGTTGAAAGGAACAAGATTAGAGAAGAATAGATTGAGGAGAAAGCTCTTCATGTAAATTGCTCAGTACGCTGAGTGTGACAAGTGGGAGATTAATCAATGTGTTGCTCAGAAGGACGAGTAGGAGGACGGCGGACCTTATGCTATCACTCCAGTTACAGTGGGTCAGTCAGCTGCAGGAAGTGACCTTATGGTCAGTGACCTTATTGTAATCTGCTCTTATCTCCACAAATTTTCTGATTGGATTTACTAGTTGTCAAGAAATTGATAAAACAGTAATTTAAAACTGTAATAATGAGTATTTTTGGCCACTTGGCTGCAGCCCAACAAGCAGCGAACACAATGCTGATATAATACCATCTTATGAAGTGGATTTGGCTGATGTCTTGGAGAATTTTTCCCTTATTTACTCTCCTCTTTGCTTTGTTTACAGTATTTGTCTCTTCAGCTGCTACGTGTTCCACGATGTTCACCAGCTTGTCTCTTGCTGTGTCTGTCTGCAGTTCAGAGCTGGCCAGGAGGAGTACAGCAGGTTTTTTAGAGCTTGCGTATGTAAACCACGTTGATATGAGTGGTGAGACTGAACCTGAACAGTAAAGCTGCAGGCAGCAAACAATTAACCCGAAATGACTATGAACCTCCCTCAAGCTTAAGGCACAGAATCGGATGACATTTATGGGTGGATTCGTCACTACAGGCAACAACTTTCAGATTACACATCACACAACAATATAAAAAATTAGAGCTGGGACAATGTAATTTTCTGCCGATTCGACACTACCACAATACTTGGGTGCTGATTTGACATGTATTGCGATTTTTAAGTATTGTGATTCTACAAGTATTGCGATTCAATATTCAACATTTTCAACACTGGACCATGGGAAAAAGGTGAATCATACTCTGAAGACTGTATATCATGAGGCATATTTCCAAAAATAATCAACATCACATGTCAGTCAGTCTTTCTGACTTTAATTTCAGCATAATTGTTGCTATACTGCATAGAAAAGCGTTAAATAAAATGTACATGTACAATAGACTGAATAAAAAAATCTACACTTTTTGAAATCAGTGCTGATGTTACATTTAGATGTCACTGCTGAAGCTGGTATCATAAGATGTTGGGGTTAGCTAACATTTTGCTTTCACTGAACCACTGGGTTGTTTGTTAAATGTTTATTTAATACAATTTGTGCAGGCGAGTAATTAGCCAGTTTCTCCATGGCAGCGCTGCCAGGTGCTCCTGAGCGGCAAGCGACACCATGAACACCAGTGAGCATGGAAGTACATAAAGCTGGCTAAAAGACAGACACCATAAGTCGCTTCCTCTGCTGTGGGGGCGTGGATATAAAACCATATAAAACTCAGCACAGGCAAAAATATCCATTCAGGCATTAAAAATCACAATACTCATTAAAATGTATTTGTCCCACCTCTAATAAAAATATCGTTTAGAGCAGCTGTCGTGTGAAGAGTTGTAACTTATGCATATAGCTAATATAAAATATCAGATCTGTGGCTGAGATCTCAATGGGAAGCATGAAATATAGAATTCAAAAATAAAGATACACACTGTTGTACAAGCCTTCAGATAGTTCATAGAGAGTTCTAGTACTTACAATGTTCCTACATAAATTCGTAACCTTTAGTTATTCTTTAATTCATCCAAGCAGATTGGAGCCCAGACTGTCTGTGCAGAGTGATGGGTTTTTTTTAAGCGGCTTGGAAGGGAGCACTGTACTAGTCAAAGACAGCTTGAATCATCCAAATTCTGTGCAGCAGATAACAGTTTCTGAGAAACGGTGCACACCAAGAAACCCATGCAACCATCTCAAACTGATTTATCTCTGTAACAGGATCTCACTGGCATACACAGCCGCTGTCATCTTATGAATGTTCAAAGAGTATGAACTTTGACATGAGTCATGGATCTCTTCCTGAAATGCCCTGATACGACTCGTCACCTGCTGGTAATGAGTGTGACAGAACCACTATAAGTCACCACTGAGCTCTCATTATAGCTAACTCCTTCTTTTGTCACAAACCTTTCACTGGCCTTCATTCAATCTTACCGGGAAACAAAAACTGTGTGGACAATTGCACATTTCAGTGTGATGTGGGTGCGTGTGTGAATCATAGTGCCATCTGACAGCACAGGACAGTAACAAGTGCCTCCTTGATATGTGAGATGAAAAGATGAATAATTGTGTGAAATTACACCGTAAACTACTTCTCTGCAGAGGGACAAGAGTGGGAATTTACACATCATGTAAACACCCGTAGTTTGGGTTATACCATCAAGGTCATTTTTCCATTCAAGACTCGGTCTCTGTGTACATTTTTCCCAAAAAGTATGTTTACGTAAATTAATGTTTGCCTGTGCCTTTCACCGTTTTCACATCATGACTTCATAAGAGATCAAGATGGTGATGTTCTACAGTAAAATCAATCCAAACAGGCTAAACACAAACAGGCTGAAAAAAAATGGTAGCAAAAAAAAAAATCTACATCATTAAATGTTACAACGGCATGACTCTTTGCATACTGCTTTGATTTCTGGTGACATTTTCAGGATGTTATGATGAATTTCTACCGTTTTCTTTTCAGAGCTTCATGTCGCATTCTGCTTAAACCCCAACAGAAGAACCACTATCCCACACTTTCTCATGGGGCTGAATCCAGTTTCTCAAATGTGAGGGATTTTCTGCTTTTCTGTTTCATGTGATTGTAAATTGAACCTATGTAGGTTTTTGATCATTGAGAGAAGAACACAAGCTATGTAAAGACACCACCTCACACTGGCAGTGTGGCTCCAGGAAACGAAATATCTGTTTGGTGGTCTGTCTAGCGCCATCATCAGGTCAATTTTTTAAAATTTCAAACACTCTGGTTTTATGTAAAACTAATTAAATCCCCATCAGCCTCAGCTCTACTCTGCGTTTACTGCTAATTGGCGAATGAATCTTAGATCTATTTCAAACTATATATAGTTTAATATCACATGCATGCATGTTTACTTTGTGTTTTTGATGAGGATCATGTTTGGAGAAACAGAAAAGAAAAGATTTTGTCTTTTGTCAGAGTCTATGGAAAGCTTCTTAGTCATAGCAATCCCACTTTAAAAGCCACAAAAGATGCCAAATTATGCAGACTGTGAAATGAACATGGAAGCTTAGAACAGACACCAATTAGGCACACAGAAGCCAAAAGAAAGTTGGATGCAGCCAGAAAATGTAACGACATGCTTGTAATATCAATTGTGGGTAGAAACTTTGTGCACTGCACTGACTCCTGCAGTCCTTTTAGCATTTCCCTGTTCACAGATGTTCAGTATGCAGCTGAGAGAGTGGTGTGTAGGGTGGAGGTCAAAATGTTCTTAATGAGTAACCTGCAGTAAATGGAGCAGTCTCCCCCCTGCGGCTGTCTCGCCGTCGTCTTCACAGTCCTGCAGGAAGCTGTGCTTGTCCTCGCAGTAAATCCTACAATGGACAGAATCGCAACAGCTTGGCATTAGGCGGGAGAGCATTTAGACATTTTGGTCAGAGAATGATGCCGTGACACCGGCAGCCTGCTCACCGGAAAGGTGTTTTAAGTTCTCTAAATGTCAACTGTAATGACCACCCAGGCAGTGCATCAGCAGCTCAACGTCGACCTTATTAGACCACGCCGAAAAAAAGCTGCTCACACAGGCATATGTGAGAAAACACACACACACAGGAAGACACACACACACACACACACGCAAGTATACGCAGAATACACAATACTATCAAAGTAATTTCCTCTGGTGCTTTTTTTGACCTTTAATGCAGCAAAGGCCCCGAGTCATTACTTATCTCTTGTTCCTCTCCACTAATTAGACACGCTGTAACGCAAAACTGTTAAAAGCATGATGTATATGTGTTTATGCACACACACATTTACATCACATTATATATATATATAGAAATGTCTGGCGATACTGACCTGTATGCATAAATGTTATGAGTGGCACTAGCAATCTTTTTGTTTTCATACAGCTCCTCCAGGACCTTTTTAACCTGCAACACACAACAGGTGGATCTGTGACATATTCCTCACTTCACTCTCACAAGCCGTTACATCTCCTCTGTTGTAAATGGAACCTGCTGACAGGGCTTTACCCCGCACTCCACTTCAGCGCAGTATTAAATATAAACCACTTTCATGCTGAAGCCCCGAATGGAAGCACGTTAAGAAAAAGGAGTGTGTCTCTGAACTATGTCAGTCTGAAAACGGTGCACTTGCTGTCTGACGCCACTGACTAATGCACAAACAGTATTAGTCAACTGTTCATCACGAAAACTCACATTTCCTATGAATAAAACTGACATTTGACTGGTTGAAAATGTAAATGCAAAGGACTCCTCTGCCTCTCCAGCCTTTTCCAAACGTGCTCAGTTAACACATTTCCATTTGCTATTTGTTTTAAGTAGTGGCTGGTATTTTCAGTCCACAAAGCTCAGTTTACCACCAAATTTTTGTCATTCATTAAAGCAACTTCGTCTCATATCATAGTGTATGTTCACCATTTATTTCAGATTGCCATTACCCCTTCGGAAACATGTTTTCCGAGTCTATTCCAATAAAGGGAAGTCATCATAATGATAATTTTAATTAGTTTAAATTGAGTCTCGGCTGGCAGATTTCCAGGAGGCATGTCTACATAAGGAGCAGCTCTAAACTTAAATCACCTTATTATGGTGCTATAACTAAAAAACAGATTTGTTCACTTATTTCAATTATGTTAAAGTAACTGAGAAACAATTTTACTGTGTGCACACCTTTGCAATTTTGTGTTTGTGCCCCTGATTTATCGTTGCGGAGTATCTGTGAGAGTGACGCGTCACATAGAGACACAGCATAAGAGGCATGATTACCCACAAACAAGTCTTTAGATGAGCTGAGCACTTGCAAAAATATGTAAATGGTGTGCAGGTCTCAGTCTATTTTGTTCCTGTGTTCTCTGGAGGACAGCTGTGTGAAATATTTATGTCTAAACAGCGCTTCAGAGCAGGTGGAAGCTTTTAAGACGAGTCAGTGTGTTGCCTGAGAGCCAGAGAGTGAGATTAGCTCACAGGAAGGAGCCCCATGATGTTTCAGTTTGTGAAATTGCTGCATAAATTAGCACCTTTACATCCCCTCCTCTACAAGACCCTCATTATGTAATTTCTCCTGAAACTCATACGAGCTGTCGCTTGCCGTTTGTCTTCATGGCGCAAGGAAAATAAGGCACCGTTTATTTTTATCAGTTGAAAGATACACTGGAGCTTTCACTTTGTTTTATGTACCTTGTGGTAAAAATAAAAGCATGTCATGCATGTTTTGTACCTGTCTGGGAGACACCACAGGTGCCAAGTGAGGCTGGAAGGTACTGCGTCTGTCTGTGATGGTGGTTCCATGTTTTATAGGAGGCGCCTCTTCATCTACGAGACAAAATTTTACACATCACACCTCAGAAAGATCAAGTTCATTACAGGTGGTGTTTCATTTTGACTACTGAATATGAATAAATGTGTGGTACCGTTGGCACGATCCATGAGGAGATGTGCATGTTCTGTGTTCAGTTTGAGGGTCCTGAAGTCTGGTATGTCTTCTTCGTCATCCACGTCCTCCTCTGCCGTCATGTTCACCCTTTCTGGTTGATCCACTGATGCAGGTCATGTAAGAAACATTGTGTCTTTTTAAAGAAAAGGTTGTTTTTGCCTGTAAAAGGTCTTCACTGAGGTGTGTGCAAGCCAGGCAGCCTCTCATTACAATGACAAACACCGAGCAACTTATTACCAAATTAGCATTATGACCTTAACACTGATGCCCGTGTGGCTTCATGATCTGTTGTACCAAGATGCTCAATAATTGATACTAGATTTCTGGGACCAATGCAGATGCTGATGCAGTTTTTGCAGAGATTACACACACACACACACACACACACACACACACACACGTGCGCAAGATTTCAGGAGAGGAAACCTTGCTATATCTTAGATGAACACAATAGAAGAAAGTGATTAAAGCTGAACTGATTCCAGATCAAGGTTGCTGTGACAGTGTGAAGCTGACTGCTGTCCGTAGTGTTTATTCTAAGCCTGTATAGACACACACATAAGCACATATTAATTAAAAGTAAGTGAGACCTCATATATAAGTGAACAAGCTCTTCCGGATGTTTTTCATCCTTTGCTTTGCCGTCTGGTTTCATTCAACCAAACTTCATCATCAGACCCATTATTTCTCTTTACTCTTCATGTCCTCTCTGTCATTTTTACTCCCTTTTCATTTCCTTTTCTGTATAATGCGCATCTTCAACCCTTGTCACTCCCCCTCCTCTTTCTCCCTCTCTACACCGTGTCCCTACCATTTGAATGGGAATAAGCCGCCAATCCTGCCCCTCTGAGCTTAAGTGCTGTGACCAGTTATACTTATTACCACATGAATCGCAGAGAGGGGACAATTTATGCCACACAACAATGGGGAGGACGGTTCATATTTTTTAGGGTTGTTGCTCAAAAGAGGCCGTCTTCCTTTATAATAGACAAATAACCGAGACAGACCAAGAAAACCTAGTGCATGGTGACACTCATAGAAAATCTTTAATTGGGTATCTTTCACTCTTTTTGTACTTCATGCCAAGAGAAAAGAAGGCATTACATAGATATAGATCTTAATTCAATGCAGTCACTCAAAGTCAGACACAGATGGTGTTTTTTGATGCTACTGCAGAGCTTTGTGTTCGTCTTATCACAGCTTTAGACCACATCAGATAGTTGTATTAATAATGGAGGAGCATCTTAGCAGAACGTAGATGGGAGATGCATTTAGATGAGGCTACAGGGAGTGAAGACAATTGATTTGGACCTGATTTGATACAACTATTCATGTACAAAAAAATCTAATAGCTGACGTATTTATGAACAGCAGGCTCTTATTAACACCTGTGGATGTTATTATGGACTCTCGTAGGAGAACCTAGCGTTGACCCTTTGCTAAATCCCGCCTCTGAAAAGAAATTGTCCAATCAGAGCAAAGCAACCGTAACTAGGCACAGCAGATCAGTCAAGCTTTGGATTTCTCCACCTGTTGCAGTGATGTGCATGGTGCCGCATTGAGTGATACATGACAGAATTTAGACGGTGGTCTTTTTTTAAGTGTGTGATCAATTGCCAAACAAACAAAAAAAACAGAAGGAGTCCAAGAACTGGATTAAGCAGTGTGTATAACTTGCTACCTGCAGTAGTGACCCAGCGTTATTTCCAAAGGCAATATATTATTTATTATTATATATTATATTGTCATCTCCAATATATCTGAATTGAATGGAGACTAACAGTAGTGCCTCTGTCCTGCTCATTATATGTTTATGGCAAAAAGAACCAAACTTGTGTTATAATGATGGTTATAGATAGTGTTACACTTGCTAAACTTATCAGTTATTCCTCATTCTAAAATCCAATTCTCTTTTAAAAGTAAAAGCACGTTCTTTACAAATCTGAAAATTAAAACATAAATCTAATTTCTTTTCCAATTATCCTTTTTATAGGAAGCATTAGCATCCAAGGATTATGTTAAAATAACATTTGAAGGACAGTGTTTTATCATTAGCGATAGCTTACACCAGCAGTCTACAGCTGATAAAATCTGCTCTGCTCTGCTCTGTTCAGTCCAGTGTAAAAATTAACAACTAATTATCTAATTGCAGATTTCCGGTTGATAAAGTCTGTCACTGTTATCACTGTAAACTGCATTACATGCTGTGCAAGAACACATGACAGCCGGACAGGCTGCAGGTTCCTTGAACCAACACAGATTTTCAGATGGGTTGTGCCATTCGTTTGTACGTCTGGAACGAACACAGTGCACCTTGACGCCTGATACTCCAGTTCAGTGTTTCAACTGTGACTGCTTTTAACCTGTTTTATTGATTTAGAACTATATTACTTTCACTATTATTCTGAGTTTGTTGTACTTTATATTGCATTGTATTTGCTTTATGTTTTATTGATATTATGTCCTCACGTCTCTCTTGAACATAGGATCTCGATCTCAGTGGGACTTACCTGATTAAATGTCTATAAGGTGTGATTTCACGTCTTTACAAATTGCTTGAGGAAGAGTGTCCCTAAAGCATGAATTTCATTTTTCACACCTCACCTGTTTCTGAGCTCTGGGATTTCTCCACAAGGAATTCTCGGATCGTTTCCACCCACTGGTAGAGGATGCTCTCCCCCGTGTGCTCCCTGTTGAAATTCAAATTTCTCCGTATGATTCTTTAAGAAACACAGAGTGCAAAGAAATTGCAAGGCAGAAGCTATCGCGAAAAGCTTTTGTTGTGACTAATGTCGCTCTACAGTGCATCCTCGTGAAGTCAGAAATTATGAGAAGCACTCACACATAGAGGTCTTCTAGGCTGTTTGCCAATTTGGCCCTCTCGGGGCCTCGCAACCATGCAGCACTACAAAAGCCGAGAACAAATAGAGGGTTATTGAGCAGGACGAGGAGTGGGCTTTTGAGTGGGATGTTGTTCTATCAATTCAGCACATCACCACAAGATTAAATTTGAAAGGCAAATAGACTTACTTGATCTGGTAGATTGGAGGGGCTGCGCTTGGATAATCAGGAGGGAGAATTATCTGATCAATAAGAAAATTAAATCATAAACTGGACCATAAACAATCTCCTAGTCACGTGTGATTTAATATGGATTTTCTTTTTCTCTACCTGCAGGCATGCGGTCAGTTTTGGCTCCAAGTCACTGGATATTTTGATGCAAAATATTCTGGACGCTTCATCTATAACACACCATTCATCTCCATAGATGGATGACAGAGCCTCGACCTCTTCAATCTAGATGAGAGGACACAATAACAAAGCAAAAACATCAATCACATGGGATGTGAATTTCGACATTAATTATGATGAATTAATCCATGAAATAATTTCAGCACTTGAAGCAGAGATATACCAAAAGCTTCAAACTCTGAGCTAATGTATTTTTTAAATATTTAATCAAAATCCAAGGACACAGACACATTAAAAGAACATAATATTAAAGTCCAACTGGACTTAGTTTGTGCCTCCCATGAATTTTCATTACATTCAAGTCAGTCACTGAACTAAACATTATACTGTCTGAAAAAAACAAGTATCTGGTGCGAAGTACTAACAAAGTACTAAAAGTTACAGTCTCATGGGAGGTTATGTGTTCAACTATTTCTTGTCCAGGAGCCCTAACTAGGTAGATAATCGATCCTTGTTTTAAAGTCCCTTTTCATGCAATGGTTCCAGGGTCCAGGTTCTCAAATGTGAAATTTGCTGCTTCTTTTGGTTTTGCATTATGATAAATTCAATATTGTTGCGTTTTTAGACATTTGATGTGCACTAGGATATTGTGACTGACATTTTTCACTGTTTTCTACCGTTTTAAAGACCAAACCATTAATCAATTGATTGATGAAATCGTCAGTAGATTAATCGGTAACAATAGTGATCGTTAGATGCAGCTCTAGCTTTTCTTTTTGCCCCAAAGTCAGAGAACAACATTGCATTGTTTTATATTTCAATACATAATAGCATGTCAGTATTTTTCTTCTTATAACCGGTGAGGAGATCGGACATTCCTGGCTGCCTAGAAATGTAGTGGAAACTTGGGAAACTTTTTTTCAAAGTTCACCAGATTTCTCAGAAAAGCTGATGCTCAGCTCTGTGATTCCAGTGTGATGGCAACGCATGACAGGCACCAACTGGGTAAAAATAAGCTCTGTTTGAAAACACAAAACGAGTTTAACTTTGTGTGCTGTGGTGGAGTCTTTTTTCATGCTGCTCTGGCTGCACTGTGTCTGTGTGGCCTCTGTGTGGCCTCTGTGTGCACCATGCAGCACCTGCTGAGCTTCAAACCTCACATGCACGTGATAATGAATCCAGGCACCTCTCGTGTGTGTGTGTGTGTGTGTGTGTGTGTGTGTGTGTGTGTGTGTGTGGTTCTTTAGTTTATAATCTGTGCACAGTTGTTCATGCATTTCTTGTGTGTGTGTTTCTCGGACTGATACAAAAACGGTTTATCTGTGCCATTCATTTTTTCAGGTTAGTCCCCACCTGACAGCTGGATGACCTCTGCAGGCCACATCAAAATCCTGCAACTAAACAGGCACCACGGCCAACTTGTCAGACTGCTGTAACTTCATCAGAGAGGTCGTGAAGGCGACAGCTTACTTGAGCCTGTAGATCTCCTTCATTCTCCGGATTTAAGATGTCGGCCATTTGCGCACTTTATCACCAAGTGTCTGCTATTAAAAATATGTCAATGAGTCAATCAAAACACACTAGAGAAAACTCAAAGCACATGAACTACATGTTGAGATCCAGCCTCTGTGTGTGTGTGTGTGTGTGTGTGTAGAGGGAAGTATAAACTGCTTCCAGGGCAACGCTGTGTGTGTGTGTGTGTGTGTGTGTGTGTGTGTGTGTGTGTGTGTGTGTGTGTGTTTTGTCTTCCGGGTCCTGCCGTTTGTTCACTCAACGACGAACAAAGACGTCGCCACGTCAATATAACAACAACAGTAATAACAATGTCCTCCCTTTTAATGGCTGATAACGTGCACGAGGACTTATTCGCCATTTGAAATGTTTATCCAGCGTTTGGAGTATCTGCTGGGGGGGGCTTTTATTTTGAAAGGCGTACACCATTTCCGTTCTGCACCGATCAGCTGATGTGAGTGTAAACAGAAAACAGAGGTGTGTGAGTGAGTGTGTGTGTGTGTGTGTGTATGTGTGTGAATGTGTGTGTGAGTGTGTGAGAGTGAGACACAGACTGGGACAGCTTAACCTGTCGTCCCCCCCCGGGTGTAGCTGCAGACGGCGGTCCGTGTGTGAGCGGCGGGCCGATGTGCAGAAGGTCGGCTGTGGAGGCGCTGCTGTAGGGCAGCAGGAAGCAGCTCCGGGGGCTTAAAACATCACATGCAGCCTCTCAGAGGGCCCGAGCGACAGCAGCTCCGTCTGGATTTGACTTGACGGGACCAGACTAGAGGAAGCAGTAAGTGTGTGTTGTGCTAATAACCAGCCTGGTTCATGTCACCTGGTCACACAGCTGCTGTGGACACACAGCTGGCATCGCTTTGCACAACATAGTCAACCTACAGCTGGGAAGATCTGAGCCAGAGCAGCAATGATTTCAGCTGTAATTCATGTTCCCCGACTGTTATGAAGACAGTTATTCTTATTTTCTCTCTGAAGGATCTGGAAAGGTAAAAAGGAAAATTACAGGACAGCAGAGGTGGAAGAAACAGACAGATTCTTTAATTGGATAAGTAGAAGTTCCACTACATTATTGTAAAAGTATGGAGCTATTATTATAAGAGCAGAAGTACTCATTCTGCAGTAAAATATCCCCTCTGACTGATATATTATTATATAATACATTAGTAGACTGGTGTTAAATAGCATTATGCTGTTGTAGCTTGTTACGGTGAGTTCCTATTAACCACTCTATACAGGCCTACAGTCACTGTATGTAATTCAGTACAACCGAGGGGTCACGTCCCCTCCAAAAGGCCACCGGATCAACCTGAAGGCTCATGAGATGATTACTGATGAAGGAATGTTCAAATTTTGGGTCAAAGTTATATTTTTCAGTAGCACTTTGCTTTTGATATAAAGAAATGATGAATAGTGTGATACAATTGTGGCTCAAACAGCTAATCGAAGACAACCATGTGAGAAGTTTAAAGGGGAGCTCTCTCTCTTTGGTGGGACCGCTGGAAAGACTCATAGACATCTGAAATATGACGAAGGAACCCAACTAGAGCCTGTGCTGTTGTAAGGAGTCACACACAGGACCGCTGTGCACAGCTTTAACAGCGTGTTGTATTTTATAATATTTCTGTCTGACTGTAGAGTAGAAAGTACAGCAGCATGAAATGGAAATACTCAAATAAATCACAAGTACTTCAAAACAGTAAAGGAAAAGGACATAATAATAAGGGAATTATAATAATGATAATACGGTTCATATATTTGCACATCATCTTCTTATTATCAGTTTTCAAAGGGCACCATCAACTCCAATCTGTTTATTCTTTGGTCATAGAATAATTGATTACTCTGCTACACTGAACAATATCAGCCAACATGTATTTTGAGTGACATAATCACACTAACACACATTTGTGAAGGACCCTTTCAAGTTAGTTATTACAGAGTTGTGACTATAATATGTACAGTACTAGGAGAAACATACATCTGTCAGATCAAACAAGGAGAGATCATATTAAACATCATACTAGGTGAACAAAAATACAAATTGAAGCAAGATTGAAGATATTGAAAATAAAAGGACACCTTGCGTGTATCCTGATTATGCTGTGACAAACAGTGACAGCAATTCACTTTATTGAGGGTGTTTCCAGTGATTTGCAGTGGAAAGACGGGATGAGTAACCGTTAGTGTCACATGCTTTTAAATCCCAGGTAAACCTGTTTCAGTGTCAGTCCGCTCAACACTTTGCAGATGTCTGATTTGTCACCTCCGAGGTTTATCAATCCTTCCTCGTAGCCATGTGACACGCCATAACATTTGCTCGAAGCGAGCTTTGCCTTTGTTGTCTCTGCATACCAGAGCTTTGACTGCAAATATAGGACGTCATGTGAGCTGTGTAAAGAGAGGACTTGTTTCCTTCCTGTCAGGCGGGCCTGGTGACTGCTACCTTTTGTAATAACTCAGATGTCCTTCCTCTCCCATCTGACTGGTCTGTCCTCCTCCTCCCTGTCTGACAAAAGGCTCACTTGTGACTTTTCCCTCACATGTAACAATAGTGAGACTTATTAAGCAAGAGATGACTCACTTTTTGTTTAGTGCTGATCAATAAATGTTAGCATTCTAAAATTGGTTACAGTGGAACTCACACACACACACACACACACACACACACATATATATAACCGTGTGTGTTTTATTTTTATTTATTTTGTCCTTTTGAAAGTGTCTCGCATGTACAGATTTCTTACAAAGTACTCAAATATTGCCTCTAGAAGAAAAGCAAATATGCTGCAGCTGATAATCCTACAGGCTTAATAGTTTTTTTTGCCATTTAGCTCAAACTGATAAGTAGAAAGCATAAACCTCCTACAGCTGCTGGATTCTTTCCAGAGAATCTTTGCATCTGTCCTTCTGAAAGCATCTTTTTATTTACAGTTGAGTCACTGAAGTGATGAGCATCCTTTCGTCGCTGTGTCTTTCCTGCGTTTTTTTTTCTTTTCTGCAGGGGACGATGGAGGAGCTGGATCCAGAGGGGCAGTTCCTGCAATACGCCCGGAACGGAGATCTGCCCGGGATTCAGCGGCTCCTCATGTCCACAATAAGGGAAGAGACGCAGATCAACATCAACTGCAAAGGTACATGAGTTACACGTGGGAATAATATCAATGGTAGTGAGTGGTGTAACACAGTGTGTGTTGTTGTCTCAGGTAAGAAAAAGTCTAACCTGGGATGGACGCCTCTTCACTTGGCCTGTTACTTTGGACACAAAGATGTCGTGGAGGAATTACTGAAGGTGGGTTTTCTTTTTTAAACGCCTTTAAGTATCTTTACTTCAGATTTAGAAAAACTGCGTGGTTAATATGTGTGTGTTGTTGCACCCTGCAGGCAGGGGCAGATGTTAATTTGCCCAATAATATCGGAGATACACCGCTGCACAAAGCTGCCTTCACAGGAAGAAAGGTACTTTAATGCATCAGCAATTTTCCATTCAGATTTTAAGTTTCTCTCTACTGTTGTTGTCTCTTTGTGGATAGTATGATTCTGTGCATGCATTTATTCATCCATTCAGTCAATCAATCAATCAATCAATCAATCAATCATCACATATTGATCAGGAGGTTGTCATGCTGCTGCTGCACTATGATGCATGTGCTACTGTCATCAATGGGACAGCACAGATTCCCAAAGATGTCACTCAAAATGCAGAGATCAGAAGTATGTTAGAAGGTGAGAGATACACGTTGTCATTTAAGAGATATCATTGAAATATATTCAATCTCCATGTTTAATGGTTTTAAAAAAATCATTCATACAAGTTGTTTATATGAGCAATAGATTCTAAAATCTTCCTACATCTTTTCTTGTCAATCCCATCCTTTCCTTGATACCAGCGGCCGAGAGGACAGAGGAGAGGAAACTGGAGGAGGAACTTTTGGAAGCTGCGCGAGAAGGAGACTTTTCAACTCTGACTCAGCTGGTTAGTGATGCTGATGCCTGATCTTCTACAGCCAAAGATCTGAGGCAGAAAGTCTGATCCATCATACATCTTCACTCATAATAGTGTTGAGTGTCCTCAGTTACCATGGAGGGGAAAAAAGGAGTGTGTTTGTGAGGTAGATCAGATTGATTAACCATGCTAACAGCGACTACAGTAATGTACATGTACTTGACTGCATTCATGGTTCCAAGAGGATTGGCCCCTGTGATCCCCTGACTTTTCTTTCAGTGACACCACAAGGTTGGCATTTGTGGTTTTAAGGGAAAACTGTCCCCTCTGGATTTAATTTTGATAACTTTGGTGATGCCTTCAGTTTTCCATCTTTTTAAAATGTACGTCCAAAAAATATCCCATCAGCCTCAGCTGTACATTGTGCTTAGTAATCATTAGCAAATAGTAGCATCCTAACACACTAAGCTAAGATGGTGAAAAATGGTAAACATAATGTTGAGCTTGTTTGCATGTTGATGTCTGCCTCACCGAACCATCGGCAAGTCTTTTTTTGTACACGAACTGACAGTTAAGCGCTTAATCGTCTTCTCATGCTTACAAGCCCAGACAAGTAAACAGGCGATAACGCCCTTTAAATCTCAGAGACAACAACACAGTCATCCATGAAAACCTCACCAGGAAAAGACCAAAGGAGTCCCCAAACACACAAAATGACCACTGGTAGTCAAGTTTTGAAAATCCATTGTTAACTTGCAGGCATTATTCCAGCTCTTGAACACAGAATAAAAAATCAATCAATGAGTTGTGCTTCAGTTCTTAGCAGAATAATTAAGACCTGCAGGACATCTGGGACGAGACAAACCATCCGTTTTTGTCCTGTGTGTTTGCTGCAGCTCAGCAGGAAAAAGCCTCCAGACATCAACTGCACAGATCTGTTGGGTAACACGCCGCTACACTCCGCAGCCTATCGAGGCCAGAGGCAGTGTGCGCTGAAGCTGCTCAAAAGTGGAGCCAGCACCATCATCAAAAACAAGAAAGGTGAGGCCCATCAGGCAGAGCTGGTAATCAAAAATGACTCCTGGCTTTAGAGGAAAAGACCAAAAACAAACCGAACCTAAACACATCAAATGACGGTGACGCTGTTGGCGACAGTGGGTGTGAAGATGAGAGCCACAAACAGCGTAGAGCTGGAAAGTCATGAGAGGTGGACTTACACATTGTTGGTTTTAGTCTTTTCATGGGATTTGTTGACGGTAAGAAAACTGTCAATCAATGATAAAAAGAAAATCACTCAAATAATATAGAATTACACCAGCTTTATTCTCACACATTTCTTCAAGGCTGCGGCTTCTCCCCAAAAAGATTACTTTGGATGTTGGGGAAGAGACAGCAAGAGCTATAATGTTTAGCTATAATCCTCACAGTGATTATTTTTGTTTTTGATTGTATTATTTTTAATATATAGTGGTTATTTTTGTGAGTTGAACGTGATTATCAATGCAGAATTCTTGATATTTATATCAGTTGTTCAGTCAGGCAGTGTTTTTGTCCCTTTGCATGTGTGATCTGTTGTACTGAACACCCACTTGTCTCGTTTGTCCACAACTCACAGGCCAGACTGTGTTTGAGTTGGCGAGTGATTCAGCAATGAAGCAGGTCCTTGAAGGCAGCGTTCATCGAGTGAGTGCTCCGCTAATAGTCGGCTTCTTACAGTTACTTTGAATTGTTATTTGCTTTACTCTCTTCATTTTTCTCATCTGTGTCCCTTGCAGGGTATGACCCGCAATGTCAAGAAGTTCGAGGGACTCCTCTGGAAGGTAAAGTCCAGGAATTATAATCTGTGGTGGCTGAGAGACAATGCACATTACAGAGAGGAAACACAAGCACATGGAGAAAGTGTGTACGGTGCATTTATAGACCCTACTGCATATACAGAAAAGTCAAGAAAACACGAGCACACTGCAATATGTTTAATAGTGTGTCTTATCTCCAGGTTATGGCCAGCAAAAGAATACCATTAAAAAGGGGTTCAGTTGGGTATTTAGTCTTAGAATTAAATTCACAAAACTTTAGCATTTAGTAACCAGTAACAATTTGAAAAAAATGCACATACTGTATTGCATAAGGCAATGGGCCACAAAGTCTGTCACTGCTACTCTACAAAATACAAGCAGTTTAGCAGCACATCAACCCAGTCTTTGCACCTCTTTGTCATTTTGTTGCTACAGCGTCTGTAGAGTCAGCGCCAGTGTGATTTTCATGAAGATTAGCGTTACCACATTGTGCAGCGTGCATGTGCATGCCGTCTCAATTGTTTTGTTTTTGTGCAAAGAATGAAGGACACAACTCTGACACTGACTCTCATAGGCTCAAATGTTTTTTTTTTTGCTTGCTTTTATTTTGAAAAATAACAATCTTGATCTTGTTCTCGTGATTGAAACCAAAAGAATGTATTGAAAAGCTGAAAATGTCTTCAGCCAGGTTCAATGGGGAGTGAATCACTACACAAGTGAAATGGATTTGGACAATGATTAGTTTACTGCGTCAATAAACATAAGGACAATGACAAGTCAATGACCTGCAATATGGTTGACAGGCAGCAAAATGAGGGCGTCACATCCACAGTGGGAGCTACTGCAGGTTCATTAACAGAGTGATGGAGGGGTTTTTGTGCAAAAAGAAAAGTGAAGAATAATATGTACAAACATGCTGCATGTAGTGTGATAGTAGAGCCTCTCCACACGGCACGCGTGACTCGCGTGGGAGTAGCACAGGCATTACTAATAACCTTAATGAAGACTTAATGAAAGTAGCCGTCATTCATGTTAATCACACCTGAGCTTTTCCTGCTGCGATGTGTCAAAACGTCTGCAGTGGAGAAGTAGTGAACCACAGCTACATTTGCTTGCCTCCAGTTCTAATGTTGAAGTGAACTGAACCCCAAATTGGGTGTGATGATGGGGTTCATCAGTGCAGGGCAGGGTTGACAACCTCCCATCAGTTTGTGAATGTAGTGTTAAAGCTTTGAGAGGCCGAACAAGGCACCATGCGAGAACAGTCCATAAACCATTCTGTGTGATGACAGCAGTTAGTGTCATTGTCAAAGTGAAATGATAAGTGGCCTCTTGGGAGTATGAGTGGCTACTAGAGGGAACAGGAAAATAATTTGTATTCACAGCATTGACATGTTAGCACCTTTTAGTGGATAACGTGGGTTTTTTTACACATCCAGTGGACACATTAGCATTCCTTTGGAGTCGTGTTTGTGTCCACTTGATTTTATTTATTTAATTTCTCTTTAATCAGACAGCCTCACTGAGATTAAATACTCTTTTACAAGAGATCAAGCAACATTCACAGAAATACCACAATCAGTAAAATAGATTATTAGAATTAGACAACTGCACAATAAACAAGAACAAGAAGGGTATGTAAGATTAAGCATATAGTGGATCTGTGCTGTAGTTATTAGATTTAAATGAGAGAAGAGATGTGAGGTGGCTTCAACAGTGGTGCTTTATAAATGAATAACATGAGGTGGTTCTTTCCTCTTGCCTATAAGGAAGTCCATCTAACCTTTTGGTGCAGAGAACAATGAGGAGTACAGACTTTGTCATTTGTGATACAATGTAAGGCACCTTGATAAACAGGGTGCACACACTGCTGAAGAGTTGATGTGGCAGCATGACAACACAGAATATCTCTTTTGTCAAGGACAGACATGAAGGTTGACTGCACAATAATTTTACAGTTGGAAGAAGATAGATGCTCATTAGCTCATCTTGATCTTTTTTTTTTTTGAGTCAAATGCTGAATGTGAACTTCAATGATGTCTGCTGTCAAGCCAAGCTCTTAAGTGTTTCTATAAAGTAGCTGTAGCTGAGGCTGATCAAAAGCTTTAACCATGGATGATCTATTGGTAATATGACCATAGATATTTGTTTGATTTGAGGTGGGAGCTGTGACTGTGGTGAATCTTTAACATTGGTTAACACTGACTCTCTTTTGAGCTCTGTTTTGGTCTGCACCAACCCCTGAGGGAAGTATGTGGCTCTTTAGCAGCTAAATGTTCACCAGCTACGTTCACCAGCTAGTTACCAAGTGTACTACAATATAGGCTGTTGTTAGAGATGCTTCAATGAGAAAACAGCAAAGTTGCAGCCAGAAAACCAAAACAATGTGCTAAAATGCCAAAATGCTCTGAAAATGAGCCGACAGAGTCGGGTGATAATTCTCTGTGGGTTTATCGCATACATGTCAGTAGCCATATGATCCTAATGTGAAATGATTATAAATGATTATAGCAGCTTTAACCCTAGAGCACTAACCTAACAGTTAGTAACACCATCACTAAAGTCGGGTATATTTTACCTGATAAAAAAATACTTCTCATCAAACTCTTCTTTTATTTTCCCCTATACAACGTCTCATAAAATGACCCTATAAAAAGGCTCTAAAATTAGTGAAAAATTAGGGAATCGTTAAAAAAAATAATGACACACGATGAAAATCATGTGACCACAATCGTGTGGGTGAAAATCACCTGCCGTTAGTGTTCTAGGGTTAAGGATTAAAAAAACAACAATGAACTAATCCTGCTACAAGCACTTTTCCTCTCTGCCTTCTCCCGTTTTACAGGGAGACATCCCCCGTTACAATAAACACAGTCACTGTGGTTTATTTTGAGTTTTCCCACACACAAACTCCTAATGTTAGAAATACACACAAGCACACCAACAGCTGAATATAGTCCCAGTTGTAATTACTGCCTGCATGTTGATATGAGTACTATTTAAAAGTCAGAAACTGGCAATTATGGCAGATTCTGAATTACATGCCTGCTGCTTTGGGAGACACTAAAAATTGACTTACATTTTCACTACCTGCTGAGCTAATCGGTTAGAAAACCCAGACATAGCTCACTCACGTTTGTGTATGTTGTTGTGTGTGTGTTTTTAGCATTTGAAATGTGTTTCCACATGCAGCATGAGTCAAATTCATGAATGCTCTTCTGATTTGCTGTACTTTCTCACGGTGCTGAGCTCTCTCTCTCAGCCACCACGAAAATATCAGGAAAGGCTGAACAATATGAGAAATCAATGACAAATCAAACCTCTTGGGTGTCTTCCCGCAGAGCTCCAGATTTTTCGGGTGGCGCTCCTACTGGGTCGTCCTTCAAGATGGGGTTTTATCGTGGTACTCAAAACAGTAGGTGTCATCTCTCTCCTTGGCTCAGACGTGTGAAAAGATCTCTCAGCAACAGATAAATGGAAGCACTGCTCATGTTTGATTAGAAAGCTGCTGGGTGGAGGTGACAGATAAATTAGTTTAAAAAATAGATCCTCCATTCAAAATGTGTCTCCTCCTTCTCTCTCACACAAAGATCAGATGCAGCTGCCAATGTCAGAAGGCAAGGCTGTAAGTCCCTCACACATGCTCACTGTTTGGTAAGCCTACATTTAAGAATTTCACTCCATTTTTTTGACTTATTTTGTTAAATTCCTCTGAGTATAATGCTTGCATGGGGGATTCTTTCTCATGCTCTCATTTCCAGATCCGAGCCAAAGATAGCTGTTTATTTACCCTGAAGTGCTTCGACGACAGCGTGCATCACTTCAAAGTGTCACCTAAAAATGACCCAGAAGCAATGAGAAAGGTACGTCAAAGTATTTTCTCCTCAGACACTCCTCTAAAAGATCGAGTGCTCTCCTGACCTTCTATGACAAATTTATTTCTAATGCAATAACTGCCCTAAAAAAAAGCTAAATAATCTCCAAAGCCATTCTCTAATTTGGGTTTTGGAGGCACCGCCTGCGAGGCATCAATCAGCACTCAGCATGAACACAGGAGAACCAATCAGGCTTCAGGTCTTTACCAAGCCGCCTCGCTGCTCTGTGACAGAAGCTAAAGAGCTGTGAAACTTCATAATAGTTTAATCCAAGGTCATGCTCTGTTACATGAGTGATCAGTATCATGTTCAGTTTTCATGAGGAACCAAAGAAGGATCTGCGGTTGTCTTCCAGGCGTGGCTGGACGCACTGGAAGAGCACTCAGCTTACAGCACACACTACTGCTCCCAGGAGCAGGGCAGCGAGGAGGAGGAGGAGGAGGAGGAAGTGATGTCACTCGGGGAGCTAACAGACTCGCTACAGGTGGCTGTAAACAACAAAATCCATGATTAGCATGTCAGCATAATGATATGTAGTGTTTTCTCTGAGCTACAAAGTCACCCTGTCCTCCCACCCTGCACTGTTTTTGTTCATCTCCTGTCATCTCTCTCATCTGAAACCAGGCGGCAGAGGGCAGCCATAGGAAACTAGAGAAGGAGGTGGCGGCTTTCCTGTCCATGCTGAAAAATGATGGGCAGGCAGAAAGTAAAACCTTTTATTTTGATGTCAATTTAGTTTTTTTTCCTACTCTATATCGTGATATGCATGGCAAAGGAGAAACGTCACAGACATGAACAATGAAAGAGTGGAAATGAAAAGATCTGTGATTAATATTACAGGCATCACCTAGCAGAGTCAAATGCACAGTAATGAAGGAATAATGTCTGAATTCCTCGTAATTAATAGTCTCAACTAGTCTGAGCTTAAGTAACAACAACTCTCTGTGAGATTGTGAAAAGAACACTAAATAACTTGATCTTCATGTTAGTTTGTACTGTTTTTAAGCAGCTTCCTTCGTGCCTGTTGTCCCTCACTGATGTTTTTGTCCCCTCAGGGTTTCCGTGTGCCATACTGCAGAAAATGCAAGAAATCTGTGAGTTGTCCAGCGAGACCAGCTCCAGTCTCAGTGTCTGTCTCAGCCTCTTCTCCAGACAGGAAGGGGTAAGTGTCCGCTTCCCTGGGCCAGATATGTGTCTTTGAATGTGTGTTGGCAGCTATTAGTCAGGGTTTTTATCCATTATATCTATTAAACCGTTACTCTCCACAACAAGTGGAGCACAAGTGATTGTTATGTAAGTTCACTCAAATTGGTGTGAAGGTTTTACTGCCAACCCAGTTAAACAGCTGTGAATGGGATCTCAGCAACATGAAAAAATTGTTTTGATGTCTGTGGATTATGAATCCAGGACATTGTTTCTGCAGAGAAACAGTTTAACTGTCTTCATGCTTTCTGTAGAGACCATGAGAGCTACGAGTAAGATAATATATTTCTCTGTGATTTGAGTGAAGTGACCCATTGGAAAAAAATGCAGTTATTATATTAAGAACATTAAGTACAAAAAAAGAGTTTCATAAGAAAGCACTGACACAATTCACACTTCTTTATGAAAGCAGCTCAGTGCGGAGCTGTGATTATAAGCTGCCAGATGGGTTTTCTTTGTGTGTGTGATTCAATGGATTTGATGATAATGGAAGGATTCAGTGGAGAGATTACATCCCTGCAGGAATTGATGGGCACCACTTATAACTAACAACAAGTGCCAACTCTGTGCATCATTCCTGTAATAATGTAAAACGTCACATACAGTACGCAGAATTTGACTAAAGACAGTGTTTATGTGATGATTCACGTCATCCATTTCCGGTTTTTAGTGCAGGAGGCTCCTTCCCCCTGAGGCTTGTCGATGGGTGCTCGCAGTAATTCAGATGGATTCTGAACTTTACTGAGTGGTGACATTGCTCTACTACTATGATATATATTGTAAGCATGGTCTCAAGTCCAGCAGCACTCTGGTTCAGTTGCTATCACACACAGCAGCAGGCATACAATGCTCAATAAGGGAAGGTAATCTGCATAAACTCCTGAATGGCAATAATTGAACTTTTACATCATAATAGTGAAACAGAACATTTTCTGGAAAAGCAAAAAAAAAAAAAGGACATTAATGTCTAGTTTTGGCTAATGCTGACATGCTCACAACGACAATGCTCACGCGCTGATGTGTAGCAGGTATAATGTTTACAATGTTCGCCGTCTTAGTTTAGCTTGTTGGCATGCGAACATTTGCTAATTAGCGCTAAGCATGATGTACAGCTGGGGCTGATGGGAATGTCACGGCTCCATCTAAAAAGTCAGGAGTTGTTCTCAAACGTGAACGTGGACGCGTGTACCAAATTTCATTTCAATCCAACAGTTGTATGTATGTTTCACGCAAAACCACAAATATCTACCTCATGGTGGTGCTAGAGGAAAGGTGATTAGGATTCATCCTCAGTGGACCATGAATCCATCCAATAGTTATTGAGATGTGTTGTTTTTCTTCTTAAGTTGAGGGGAGGCATGTGGTACAAGCTATTATAGGCATTATCTGGATTTAATGCATGTCTATGTAATATTTTGAACATTGCGTTCAACACTCCCAGCTATAGGGGTTAGCTGCCACAACATAAGCACTGTGACAAAAGCTCTGACAGCTCACAGAGTCACATAGTCTCACGGTATAAATTTTCATATCCACACATGTGCAAGTTCTTTGCATGTATATGGTTGTTTATATGGCTGACAGTTTAGCATATGTGAGAAAATGTGACCCACAAATCTAGAAATGTACCAAGGAAAAGGAAATGCTGACAGACAGTTTGTGTGAAGGGTTGAATATGAAGCAATGTGATGATAAGGCATAAAAAGTCTAAAAAAGTATATCAAAGAGGGCATGTCAGATTTTTATCTTAATCTTAATCCCCTCTCTTAGTCTTGAAGATCTAAGAGTGAGGGTGTCTTTATTTAGCATACCTATCACAGTTTCAGTTGTCAGATATCCACTATCTGACATTAGACTGAGAATTAGTCACTGTCATGACCTTGCTGATTGTTCTAACTGATGTGTAGTAGTGCTGCAGCTTTTGATACACAGCAGTGTTTGAATGCAGTGATGAATGCATGCCTGAGTTGCTTACTATACAAATCCAGGCTGTTCACATGATAATGCTTCCACGATAAAGATTCTGTCCTTTTATACGAGCCATTCAGCCTGTCTGACAATGGTCATTTCCTGCATCTGAAACCAGAAACGCAACCATGCTAACGTGGACAGAGTGTGGATTATTAAAATCAGTTTGTCCCCCCCCTGCTCATGCTCACTCACGCAGCCTCATCTCGCAAACAGGATAGTTAGATTTCTCAGAATGGTGCTGCTGGTGCGCACAGAGGCTGCCAAAAAAAACCATCTGAATGTTTCAGTTTGCCAGCCAGTCCAGCGCTTTCAGGGTTTACACCTGGGCCGGGCCCCGATCGCTCAGCTGTGCAGCCTTTTCGAACTGTGATGTGCAGAGGCAGAGCGTGCGATAAAAGGCTCAGAGGATCTCAGAGTTCTCTGCATGAATAGGTCTCAATGGGAGTAACTCAAACATGTCCTGTATATCTCAGTCTGCACGTGATAGTATGCAAGTCTGAATGGAGCAACGGGATCTGCGCTGATTCCCCCTGGGAGCTGAAACACTTCCAGCCCCTGCAGCGCTGGTTTGCACTTCAGCACCACCTGTGGTTAAGGTTAAGCAGCAGAAATTTCCTCTGTAAAGTTCAGTTAATCGCACTGACAGCAAGTCTGTCTTTACACGTCACTTACAGCCACTTCCCCTTGTCCACTCCAGTCCTGGTTACCATCTTGTGTAGATGATAATTTAACATCAATCTTCCCTCTTGCGTGTCTTCAGCAGTATTTACACTTCATCAGACCATCAGTGGAAACAGCAAAGTAGGATTTTCAGAAAGGTGCAGCAGAAAAATGAGCACATCTTCATATTATCAACACTAATTTCTTGTGTAAAAGGGTTTGGCTGATAGTTTATATGCAAGTCCATTATCCGTCATTTGATCCCCTCTCCACGGCGGGAATCATGTTCTCTGGCAGGCCATGTGAGACGGCGCCGTCCAGGCAGCTGCCCTCCATTACAGATAAACATGGCTTGTCCCTCTCAGCTCCATCTCTGTCTCTCTCCGTGGGTCTGATAATGAGAGGATGGTGCAGAGGGGAGGATCGGTCCGTCAACGGGCCGCTGATTTGCAGACCTACTGCCATCACAGGCGGTCTGATAGTCACACACATTCATCTTGTGTTTGTGATGAGAGTCCGAATAAAATTTTGGTAGCTGTGAAAACGCTTGTTGGTCACCAGTTATAAAATGTGGAGGATAGAATCCATGTTGGTTTATGTGTCTTTGAGTGATTAGTCTCTGTCTGTTTGTGTGTTTGTGTGTGTGTGTGTGTGTCTGGTGAGCTCAGGTGCGCAGCCTGAAATTGGAGCAGGAGGTAGAGAAGAATAAGATCCTCTCCGAAGCACTGCAGACTCTCGCCACTGAGCACCACGAACTTGAGCAATCCGTCGTCAAGGGATCTTCACCGCGGAGTGCCCTCAGCGAGGATGAGTTCCACGACGCCGTGTCTGGTGAGTTGACAAGTGATCAAACACGCTCAGGAGATGCAGGAGATTCTGTGACAAGCTCCCGCTCACCCTCGCCGTTCTGTCATTCACCTTTAGGACACTGGAATACTTTTTCCTGCCGGTGAATGTCTTTGGTATGTTTGCCGCTCCTCAAGCGTGACATAAAACGCAAGTGTTGCCTGGTTGTGTTGAATTAACTTGGAAGCCTTTTCACATGAATGAGTGTCTTTGGTGTGAAAAACCTGCATAGTGTAGTGACTTTTCAGGAAAAGTGCATGAGGATTTTTTTTTAAAAGTTACTAAAAAAACTTTTACAGGAGTTTGTGCTTGTTTTAAGTTGTGTATTTCTAAGATGAAAACATTTTTATCTGGTTTGATGCACATGTAATGACTCCTTATCCAACCAGTTCTGTAGATGTTAAGTGGATATGTCAAGGCTGCACGGGAGATCTGCATTCATTGTTGCAGAGCATGATGGCACATTTTTGTGAATAATATTTAATAGATTGTTCTCCTGATTTATAAGCAGTTCACAATCAATTAAATAAATAGAAATAATAATAATGAATAATTCTAAATGGAGGAAAAAAGAAAGGTATGTGTATGTAATGTTTTTCTACAGTGTACACTGTATATACAAATGCATAAATGGAATCAGTGTATATTTTGAAGTAGAAATGAGAAGAAATGTTTTGTTTACTTTCCTGACTTGAACTTGAATTGATATGAATCGTGCCATGAATATGACAAGAACTGTTCAATGACCCTGAAGTTTTCGTCATTTGTACAGTATCGATATTAGAGCGCAAGCGTTACGCGATTTTTGATGCACATCGAAAGAAAGCAGATGATATCGGTCGATATTGATTTCTTTACATAAATATAACATAAACTAACATTTTTTATATTTTGGAGGATCTTGGAAGAATTATGACCACGATGTGTGCTAAGCAGGACCGTTAAGGAAAGGAAAATAACCTGTCACTGCTCTCTAATGGACAAACTATACAATGACGTCATTCAATTCAGTTCAATTGTTTTATTGTCATATACACAGATAAAAACAAGTTTCACCGCACAATGAAATTCTTGCTTTGCCCTTTCGCCTTCAATGCCGCTTCAGGATTTAAAAAATAGATAGATAAATAGAAAAAGGAAGGAGATAAATAAACAGTAGCTATACAAGAAAAACTGTATACAGTTCAAGTGATATATATACAATCTTCGGCATTTCTGAACTGCACTTTTGTGTTACTTATTGTCCGACACGCAGAATACGCCGATAGTGGAAGGTGTTCATTAAACAAATATCGTCTGGCTGTCAGTTATCTGTCTACCTCTATCAGGCATGTGTGGACACTAGCTTTGTTATCAGACCATTAAAGATATCCACAGGTGCTGAATAGTGTTTTCATTTTGGTTGGTTTAATTTTATTATGTACCTCTTTTGCACAGCACAGCTAGATTTAATGAACAGTGACTAGAACCATGTTCAATTATAAATATGCTGACTTTGCCTCTTTTTTATTTTGACTGCATCTTTAAAAAGCGTTTTCTCTTTGAAATCTCTCCTTCAGAATCGGACTCAGAGCTCTCCCTGAGCGGCTTTGAGACGGTGGCCAGCCATTCCTTTGAGGAGGACGAGGAGGAGGACGAAGGCTCTGTCATGTTAAGCAGCCCTTGCAGCAGCCCCACCAGCATGTTGCAGGAGGATCACCATGGCAACGAAGACGAGGCTCAATCCAATGGGATCACAAAACACAGGTCAGCGGTGGCGCATGGCCCCAGCGATTCTCTAAATGGGCCGCTGACCCCGCCGTTCTGTTTTTAGCCACCTCTCATCAAAAGCTGGCCAAACCGAACAAAGAGCCCATCTCCTCATATCAGACCGTTATTGTTGCTGAAATGTATCGTAAAAAGTAATATCACGCTGTTATATTTCCAAACCTCCTCTGACTGTTTTCAAAATGGTCTCTGTTTTTCATTTTCGTGTACTCCCTCAGGTCTTTTCCACTTCATAGTGTGAATAATTTAGAGCCAGGTCCAGCCTGGTAAAGGAAAAAGAAAGCGTTGAATTGAAAGAACTGAGCTCTGTGTTGGAGCTGTTAAATATTGATAAGGTCACAGTGCAATGCAATAATCACTCTGCAGTATGATCCCATGTTGGCTAATCCCTTTAGGCAGCTTTGGTGTGCAGTTCAGACTATGTAGATGTATTTTAAATTCAATTATGCCACGAACACCTCAGTTTGTTTTTTACATGGCTTATGTGCTTGTGATTTTACCTGATTCATGTATAACCTTTAAAACTTACTGAGGATAGTCAGATCTGACTGGTAAGTGTTACCACTCGTACGAGGCGTCAGTGCTGCTGATGGACTGCTGACCACCTTTGATACCGGTGTTGATTGTCTCTCTGGGCTTTGTTCCAGTGTCACACAATACATTTCAGCCTTTTGTTGACTATATTCACTTGAATAAGATATGACGCGGCAGCTATTATATGTCTGCTACATTTACTCTAATGAAAAGTGTATTTTTAGAACAGCAGCACAAAATTGATGCACTGTGTAAACCTTTTAGAGATGATCCAGCTAATTTGTGTGTGTTATTTTAGGACCAGCTTACCTGCACCAATGTTTTCGAGAAATGACTTCAGTATTTGGAGTATCCTAAGGAACTGCATTGGAATGGTAAGAATGATGTTCATGTATTGTTTTTATCAACCATGCCAGCAGCGTGGCTATGCCACTGAAACATGTTGGTCAGTCAGTCCATCACTTTAGACCAGGGTGAAATATCTCAAGAACTACTGGATGGAGATTCATGGTCCCTGGAGGATGAATCCTAATTACTGTGTTGATGTGAGATTCAGTCTCTGTACATTTCTGTACTTCCAGATTAAGCCATGAAAGAGTTCAGGCACCGTAAATCTTATGTGGAATGTCAGAAATCTATTATTCTTGTTAATCTTGTACTTGAACATAACACTTCTAAGGCTTTGTTTCTTTTTGGCCCAGAGAAGGATAGAGTGCAACACTACATTTACATTCATTCATGTGGCACTTGCAGCAACACAGAAATGACACTGTTCCACTAGTACAGCATGTTTGAAGACCAGTTCTCCTTTGGGCCTTTTCAACATGAGTAACACAGTTTCAAAGGATCGCCATGTGATTGGACTTCATTTTCTCTCTGTTATAAAACCTGGCCCCTCTTTTCCTCCTCGTGTCTTTTTTAGGAGCTCTCCAAGATTACAATGCCGGTGATTTTCAACGAGCCGCTCAGCTTCTTGCAGCGTCTTACGGAGTACATGGAGCACACTTACCTCATTCACCAGGCCAACACCTCCTCAGACTCTATTGAGAGGATGAAGGTAGTACATTCTGTAACACCCTGCAAATCACTTAAATTGCTTCAAATACAGACACATTTAAACTGGATTATATCTGGATTGCTTTTGAGTTTAGTGTGCATGATTTGGAGTGTGTGTTTATCTGCTGTCGGCAGTGTGTGGCTGCGTTTGCAGTGTCCGCTGTGGCCTCCCAGTGGGAGCGGACAGGTAAACCCTTCAATCCTCTGCTGGGAGAAACCTACGAACTTGTCAGGTGAGTGAGACAAATACAGCTCACGATCAACTCTGATGGCACATCTCCGTCCTCCAATGTTCCCATTTTGATGCCGGCTGTCTCCCCCGCTCGTCCCAGAGAGGATCTGGGCTTCAGGCTCATATCGGAGCAGGTGAGCCACCACCCCCCAGTCAGCGCCTTCCACGCTGAGGGCCTGAAGCAAGACTTTGTGTTTCATGGATCCATCTACCCCAAACTCAAGTTCTGGGGAAAGAGTGTGGAAGCGGAGCCGAAAGGCATCATCACACTGGAGCTGCCCAAGTAAGAGCGTCTAGCAAGAGTTGTGACTCAAAAGCTCGTCTGAATTAGTGTTTTGTCACACATGCCTACTAAGATTTTGAACTTGTGCATTCTAATTAAAATACTCTACTGAATTATTATTGCACTCCTATAACTTAGTCAGACTCATGATGGATGGTCTGTTTTACTCCACACATGCTTCTTCCTTGTCAAAACCTGCTGCCTACATTACCCACAATACTACTCAACCACAGACTGTTTGGCTGCAGAATTGTGTTATTCTAGAAGCGAGCCTCCACACCTCCAGAGTTGTTTCATTTTCAAA
This sequence comes from Pempheris klunzingeri, assembly GCF_042242105.1. NCBI lineage: Eukaryota > Metazoa > Chordata > Actinopteri > Acropomatiformes > Pempheridae > Pempheris > Pempheris klunzingeri. The sequence continues at coordinate 8,348,181 of NC_092017.1, forward strand.
CTTCTTCAGACCCAACTAACACCGACTCAAATGACATCATTTGAGGCAATTTATTAACCTTCACGCAGCTCTTTCTAGAGCCACAAAACATTTAATACTACTTTTCCCTGATAAATAGTGTTTCATCTCCAGGTGCAATGAATCCTACACATGGACAAATCCTACTTGCTGTGTTCACAACATCATTGTGGGCCAGCTGTGGATCGAGCAGTATGGAAATGTGGAGCTGATCAACCACAGGTAAGAGGACAAAAAAACACCATAGTCAGCAAGTAAAGTGACACATCTGCATATTCATAAAGTAGAACAAGTCTGATTCAGTTGACATGAATATTTTCAGGACATTTTTGAGGAACCAACAAAAAGGAAAATGTAGAGGGCCGAAGAGGAAGTTCAGTATGACTCAGACAGCAGAAAGCGATTATATGCTGATTTTCTCTTTTTTTCCACCCAGAACTGGTGAAAAGTGCTGCCTCAATTTCAAACCATGTGGCCTTTTTGGCAAAGAACTGCACAAGGTTGAAGGATATATTCTGGATAAAAGGTACGGCTTCCACTCATGCATGGCATTCAGAAAAGTAGTTTAGCATATTCCTCAAGGTTCCCATATTTTAGAAACAAAGATAAGCAGTTTAGCTGTCACCGCCCTGAGCCCATTTACAGAACCCATTACAAAATCAAACCATCAAATTATCAATCAAAGGTAATAATTCATTGCCATCAAAACCCAGTCCTGAAAGACACGGGCTTTGGTGCAAAATGAAAGTCTAATGGAAAAGATGAAGTTACAACAAAAACACATAGAAGGGAAAATGTTTTCAGTTAAAAATGGAGGACAGGCTGTTTCTAACACAACAGAGCCAATTTACAAAATATACTAACAGCACAGTAAGATACAAGCAAGTCGTGTAGCAAACAGAGAGGCTGATAATAGGTAGAGAGATGAGAAAATCTTGTTTTTTCTACACAGCACGATGTCTGATGTTGCCGGAGCCTATGAGTCTGGCTTTTTTAACTGGGAATGTTTCTTTTGGCTGAAATTCAATAGAGCGAAGCCACACATAATAGCGCTCATTTTGTCTTCATGAGCTTTTGTTATCCATATCAGCTGACGCACCAGGAAGTGTTTCTGCATTTGAGCCGTGACGCTAAAACGGACTGAAATCATGGGTGCATGTTTATGTTTCCCACAGCAAAAAGAAAATGTGTGCTCTCTACGGGAAGTGGACAGAGTGCTTGTATGCTGTTGACCCTGCTGCTTTCGAAGCGCATAAGAAAAGCGACAAGAAAGGGGCAGAGGAGAAAAAAGGCAGCAAAGCGGTATGAAGTGGTTCCTACAGAACAGCAGGGAATCGCGTCACTTTATTATTATGATTCAGCGTGTGAATAATGCAGCCTAATGACTAAGTCAGTGAAAAATATCATTATTTTTCAAGCCAAATAAAATGATAATACCATGAAAACATCCATAATCACTTTTATTCTATCAATAAATGCTATAATAATGCATCTTGCTGAGAGCATGATTGATATTAAGACTTTTAAGTGCAGCATTATGTCTGTGTGTCACTGGTGTTGGTGGTCAGGGATGCAGTGAGGGTCAGGAGGAGGTTCCCTCTCAGGCTGCTGACACTGTGGAGATGATCCCTGGCAGCCAGCTGCTGTGGAAAATCGCACCCAGACCAGCCAACTCTACACAGGTCTGACTGATTAACAGCCTCAAAATCAGGATGTGTCTGTAATGTTTCAGTGTACAAAATTAGTCTTTTGTTTAACTGCAGATGTACAGCTTCACAACCTTTGCGATGCAACTAAATGAGCTGCATAAGGAGATGGAGGGAGCCATTCCTCAGACGGACTGCAGGCTGAGGCCAGACATACGAGCCATGGAGAACGGCGACATCGGTAATGATTGTTGGTGGCCCACTGGGACTGAAATTTATTATTTTTTAAAAGAATACTCTCGCTGCAATCTGAAACTCCACAATGCTACTATTCAAACAGACCTCGCCAGTGAGGAGAAGAAAAGGGTGGAGGAAAAACAGAGGGCTGCTCGCAAGAACCGCTCCAAATCTGATGAAGAGTGGAAGTCGAGGTGAGGTTGTGAGTGAAACTGGACAAGACAAAGTGGCTTTCATGCAGCCAGCTAACGCAGGTCACACAGGAAGTTTTTAGTCTGACTTCATCAGTGTGCTTAAAATGGCAATGATATTTAATGATATTTAATATTAATAAAGTGTGAACTTTGTCAATCCAGATTATTTGCTGTTTAACTTTCCAAGATGAATAGACAGAATTGTTTGAAATTTTGGGAAATACATTGATTTGCTTTTTGATTACAACGCTACAGTCTGGCAGCCAGTGTGATGTCTTTACAGGCCAGTTGTCAAAATGAAATGCAACAAGTTACTTAGCGAGATTTAAAGGTGCAATACGTGGATTTTTTAAAGATCTTTGAACAGAGTCAGGCTAGCTGTTTTTCCATGGTTGCCAGTCTTTATGCTAAGCCCATAGTCCGTGGAAAAGAAGTGGACGTGGCTTTTGGATCTGAAAAGTGAAGCCAATGTTTAAGTTACTCAAACTTGCATTTATTTCCAATGGCCAGCAGGGGGCGAGTCTTTGAGAAAATGACACCACTTCTCACTTGATTTATTACCTCAGTAAACACTTTGCTAACGTTTAAGTCTCCAGTTTCAAGTCATAAAAGTGTAAAATAAATGTATAAAATTGTATAATAAATATAGAAAATAGATGCTAAACCTAGCTACACTTAAGGGCGGGACTACATTGTTACCAACCAATCAGAAGCAGGGAAGAAAAACTCTCATGTCATTTAAAAATCAAGATGGTGAGTTTAAAAATGCCAAACTTAAGGCTTCAGAGGAGCAGTCCACAAAGTGACAGCAGCAGCACAGAGGCTTTGTCCACCACTAATATTCAGTCTGTGGTAAAGCTAACCAACAGCTGACTATAGCTTCATATGTAGCGCACAGATGTGAGAGTGTTAGCTCATCTAACTCTTGACAAGAAAACAAATAAGTGTATTTCCCAAAATATTGAAATGTTTCTTTGACTTAATGTAAACATTGTCAGCTCAGGTTATCCTCTGTTTGGTTTGCTAAACTCAACTCGCATTGTTGTAAAACTTCATATGTAGTTTGCATTATGGCTAAATATACAGTTTGTGCCTTTAATGCTGCAATTTTTTATCACCGCTTTCTAAACTTTTGCATACTTTGAAATCCTCAAGCTGAATCTCCATTTCACCTTCATCTCTCATTTCTCTGTTACATCCTCGCTTTGATGTTAAGGAGTCCTGCCCTGGGCCCAAGGTTAGAGCTGCTCGCTGTTTGAATGATGTGCCTGAAATGTGTGATGTGATCAGCAGATGACAACTTGCAGCCTCAGAGTTCCCGAGCACGTCTGACTGTGTAGATTTAAGTCTTATCTCTATAACTGTGTCCTGCCTTCTGTTCAGATGTGACAGAGAATGACTGACGATAGAATCACAGTTTGAAGACACTGTGATTAGTCTGCTTCTCCGTCCACCAGCATGACAGCTCCTCTTCCTGGCACTTGATGAAATCACATTTCCCTCCTGGCTTTTTATTCAGCAAAGATAAAACAATTCAAAGCTCGTTTTAGTCCAGCGAATCACCACAACTGCCAAGTCCCATGTAATTTACCCATAACCTTGTGCTGGTGCATGCCTGACCTTCTTACTCTACTTTCCCTGATCTGTTTGAGTTATGATTTTCTGGCTGGTGTCATGTTCATTTGATCTGAGCTCAGACTGAATGCTGATGCGTCTCCGATGTGCTTTCAGGTGGTTTCAGCAGGGGCAAAACCCCCACACCAACTCCCAGGACTGGCTCTTTTCTGGTGGATACTGGGACAGGAAATACAGCCATCTGCCAGACATTTACTAATGGACACAGAGAAATCTGCACCACACAGTGTCCTCACTACGGAGCAGCATTTTTTAAAAATGGAATATCTACAGTAACAAGCAATATGCAAACAGTGTACTTAAACGGTGTGGCCTTAATCTGCTTAATGATGGTAAAACTGTGCATTAAAATGTTAATAATTAATGTTTAAACATGAAATGTTAAGTTGTTTGACGGTAATTTGTAATGTAGCATTTGTATTTACCAAGAGACCAATTGTTTCTGTTCATAATGGACTTTTAGCACAGTGGAGAGGTGCTGATGCACAGGGATTCATGATTTTAGTGTCTGTGTGTTGTCTTTTAAATGTTCATAATAGTGTTTTGACTCTAAATATATATATATAAAATGTGTGTGTGTGTGTGTGTGTGTGTATATGTGTATATATACATATATATATATATATATATATATATATACACACACGCACACACATAATACATGAATATGTATGTTTGTACTTTACAGAAATTCAACCTTCAGCAGTCTCATCACGTCATTCACATTTCCTCTGAATTCAAAAACCACTAGTAGTCCGTTGATTTGAGGTAGATGTGGTTGTCATTTCTCTCCTGATGTATTTTGCCTTGTTAAAATGTGAGGCTGACAATACACATACACAGAGGAATACAGTATATTTTCTATGTCAATATTACACCTGAAGAATACAGTTTTTCATGTTTTCTGCGTCTGTTGCATTTTCGCTGCAAATCTAAAATGTGTGTATTATACAACCTGTCAGACAGACTAAACATTGTTGACCGGTGGCTAAAAGGTCACTCTTTAAGGTTATAACTGCTGAATTTTAAGGTGTTTTTTGCCTCCATACATTGCAGCATTGAAAGTATTTTAGTGAAAGCTGAAATAAAACACTTCAGTGCATTCACGTATGTTTTACCATTTATTCGAAGTGTGCTTGGGATGCAAGACAAAGTATGTTACAGCTGAGATGGCAGAGCTCTCTGAAAAGTTGGAGCACATATGAGGTAGACCTTCATGTGTTAGTTTTATTTAGTAAATTACATCAAGTGTTTGATGCTCTCGTGTGCAGTTAGAAGCAGCTTAGTCGAAGGAGGCTGTGCTCTCTGATCGAGGGACAACCAGAGGAGGTGGAAGAATGTGTGTTAAAATGTTTTCAGTGGCTGAAAGAAACAAAAAAAACCCCCAGAGGAACAGACAAACTGATGCAGAGTATATGTGCGAATGGGGGTGTGAATGCACATTTGCATGTGAATGAAGGGAGCTGAAATTGAATCTCTCACACAGCTATCCATCACAAAACAAAAATGAGAAGAATTCCTGGTAAAGGACGGAAATAATTAAAAACTTATAGGGACTTATGTGCAATTTGTGAGCTGAAACAATAGATACGCCTATTTTTTTTCTTTGGTTAAAGGTTTAAAGGTTAAAGGCTCCAGTGCCTCATTAAGCCGCCATTTCAGCCCCGCCCAAATATTCCTAAACACAAAAATCATTTTCTAACACGTACAGTGAGTTTGGAAACAAACCTCTAAATTTGCTTTCCACAGATTTTCTGTGTCCCCATTCAGAGCCCCAAAAGTGCTGCTTGCAACATTTTCTGAGTATGGCTGCTTGTAGTGCTCCCAAGAACCGTTTGTCCCATCGACTCACAGATGTCCATGTTTGGTGACGGTTGCTGAACATGTTTTAGAGAAGTGGTGAAAAATCAGATTTTGACCAAATTCCAAGTAGCAGTAAATCGATGTAGACACAAATGTATGCCTTACATGGATAGATTTGTCTGGATCCACAGAATCCAGGGCTTCATTTCAGTAACAGGTCCACTTCCCCTCTTTCACTTCCCATCAGCCCTTGGTATTGCATAACAGCATATGTCACACAGAGGCTACATGGAGAGCAGAGGGAAAGTTGGTGTGGGGGGGTGAAAAGGAACACACCTGCCCTTGTACTCTTACAGCCCAAACTATCTATTTAGGATGCACCAAATGTATAACTGCAGTGCACTGTGGGTGATACACACCTCTGGAATGACGATTGTTTGATTTGTTTGATTTGCTCCCTCAGCTCTTCAAGGGTTGATGTCACTTCTACTGTCTGTCTACTTTAGACAGTTCAAAAGTTATAGGCCAAATGGTAAACAGCGCTTGTTGTTATTGTGCCACCATCTCGCTGAATTGCACCGAAACACTGCACCTCCTTGGTTTGTAGTACAGTACCAAGTGTGAAGTCGATTGGATAAACAATTCTTGAGAATATCAAAGAACACACACACACAGATTACTTCCTTTATAGTGACATTAGATGCATTTTCACATAGCTTTGTGTATTATTTGGTGGAGGAGCAGCCCAGGCAGGCACTGCAGTAGCAGAACTACCTACTAGCTTTGCTACGAACAGGTTAAGTTTTCTCCAAATGAGATGCACAATGAATATAAAATTTAACAAATGGTGCACTAATGTGAGCTTTCAGTGTTGCAGAAATTACAGTAGATTTACCTCTTTTATCTATTTGTCATTTATTTATTTATTTACCTGTTTAATCTATTTATTACTTTGTTTCTTGGAGCTGAATTTTGCAGTTTGCACTTCGCACATATCATATTTAATTGTTAAAGTATTCTATTCTGTATAGTTTCACTTACTTTGCACACTTCACCTCACACACTGTGACACTTTTCACAAATTTGTACTTTTCAATCTGTACTTTTTGTTTTAAAAAGGGACAGACTATTTGATTTTATTGTATTTTATTGTGTCTAAGTTTCTGTTCAATTTTGTATTTCAGTATTTTGTATTGTTGTGACTTGACCTCTGTACTGCACTCTGGCACAACAATTTCCTCCGGGATAAATAAAGTCATTCTTATTCTTAATGTACGGTAGTTTGGTTGAACTGAGACTAATGTGACCTGCAGACTGTTCTTCGACCGTTTGGTAGTTTCTCTAAGTGGTTAAAGTCAGACCTCTTGTAGCTGGCACACAGTGCTGGTTGGGAAGTTAAATGGCTCACCATTGTAGCTGCTTTATATGTGTGTTACATTCATCATCTGTTTGGTCCTGTTCAGGATCACAGAAGTCTACAGCCTGCAGAAAGTGCACCCTGAAAAAGAAAGGATGCATCCTGGGCATGTCATCGGTACATAACAAAGCACACAGAGACAGACAGATGGAGGCACACCTGTGGGTAAGTCTCCAACTCACCTGCTGTGCATTTGAGAGCTGTGATGACATCAAAGCAAGCGAAGATGACACACGCCACAGAGCGTGCGCTGCTTTTTGATGAGCTGCTGGTGTGACTCCTACAGATGAGGGACAGGTGATTTTAATCTATGCAGAGAGACACGCAATGCCAACAGAGATACTACCTGTTACCACATACAGAGAGAACTTTGCTCAGAGCAGATTGAATGAATACGCTGCATCTGGCTAAGCACTCCATCTCATGGTCAAAAGTAGAATGTCAGATTGAATATTAAACCCGTTCAAACAGTTTCAGTGTTGAGCATGTCATGTTGTAACGCTGCTCTGAGGCCGACACTGATGTGTCTGCTTGTGTCTGCGGAGTGTTCCTGTGTTTTGGCAGTAAAGTGGAACAGCAGCTGTCAGTCTGATACTTGGGGGTCAAAAGCCACATGATGTTTGAGCTACTGAAGTTTAAACATCATTATGCCTCTATATGGTGTTTTAACACACAATAAATCACCATTAGAATTTAAACAAAGAGCTGTACAACAACTGTACAACTGTGATGTTGCACTGCTCCTTCTGCTTTACATGGTTAGCTTTAGTGAAAAGACCGGATATACACACAGCAATGTGAGGAAATGACAGATGACAGACGGCCATGAATAAGTCAGTCTCTGCTGCTGTGTTACCGGGCAGCTTTAAATAGGATTGCTAGCAAGTCACAAACATGTCACATAGTTTTTGCATATAATTTCTTTCACTGCCTTGCCGCCTTAGCAGTAGATGGGGTGGATCATAGAAAGGTACTTGAATTACTTTTCATTTTTAGGTTGCTTTCTGCATCACTATTGCAGAGTGAAACAAATCATGTGCAATTAAATAATGCCCGAATTAAAGAGTCGTAGAGTTAAAGCAGATTTATTTTTAAGTACCCACGGATCACAATTAAAATGAAAAAATATAGAATTTATTAGAAAATTGCCAAATAAAAAAGTCAGAGGCCGCCAGTGTGATTTATAAATTATTAACACAAACGATTAATCTAAAAGCATATTTCATGTCTTTACTGTGATTTTCCACTTAATTTTTACCATGGACAGTGTTAATAACACAGCACTGCAGAGACGTTACTGTTTGGACCCTGATGTTCCCAGTTTTTCCTATAAATTCCCCTTTGAGTTTGAGTTTCACAGTACATAAAACACTAATATGTGATATTATTGAATTCTGTTTCAGTGCTGTACAGATGCATTTAATTTGAATCCAATCCATTTTTATGGCTGCACTGTTGCATCAAATATAAGCGTAGATGTCATGTGCAGCATTTACTACACAATTGTTTCACATTACATTATTTTGTTGGGTTATAGGTAACATAAAAAGCATGTTCACGACCAGCACATTGACCACATAGTGCTCGCTCGCTGTGTTGAAGCTGGCCCTGGATGCTATCAGGCTAACGCTGGTGGCTCTGTCCTGCTCTGTTGGATTTGGATGAGTTTAGACTCCACCAACCCCTGCTAAACTCGATACATGAGATATTGTTAAAATTAGTCAATCAACCCTCATCCTAAATGTCTCCAATACTCAAAATTCAAACAATAAAGCATAAATCTAATCTCTGTCTTGCTTGTCCAAATATTTCAGCTCAGCAGTGGAACTGGGTCGTGTTAGAATTAATTGACTTTCATAATCAAACTTTTCAAACTTACAATTCTCTCTCTTTACTTCCATGTCTTCTCATCCACTATTGAGGGCTTTTTTTAGAAAGAGATAGAAATGAGAAGGCAAAAGGTTTTGGTCAACTTCTGTCAGAAATCAAGAGCCACTGGATTAGTTATTTTGAGTGATAAATCTGTCACTGGTATCAGTTGGAGCTGCACGTGCCGTGTGACAATGAAAAGTTTGACATTTGTAGCAACCACAGCAGCTAAAGGGAGTTTTGGCTCCACAAGTAATATGTTCAACAAAGCCTGTCTGCACAATATGGCTTTGTAATAATATCAAAGGGTCTGTGGGGTTAAAAAAGATGGTGCATCTTCCATTCATTACATGTTCTTAGTCTGCAGGGCACATATTGATGCTCACAAGGTTGACCACTGCGGAGCCTGTCTCAAATGCAACACGGCTTCCATTAAGCTTCATGTTTCGCAAGCAGCCCACAAATGGTGAAGCCACCGGGACTCGGTTTTGCTTTGTTGTCCCTGAATGGAGAAAAGAAAACACAGAAAGAGGAGAGCATCACACACACTCTCACAAATTGCAGAATTTTCTTTAATGCGATTCTGTGATGAGTTTGATGATTTTACCTCCAATGTAAAGTGTGTCCAGTGAGTGCGAGGTGGGTGTGAAGGGGACGGCTTTCTGCTCAGACATGGAGTCCACCACTAGTTTAACAGCTCCGTGTAGTTTGGAAACTGGAGGACGATAACGTGAAAATTTAAAATTCAGAGCCACTCATGTGTTATCAGGTCTGTGTGATGTTGTCAACATGAAAAGTCGTACCTGTAACCATGTGAAATTTCCCATCACAGAGGCTCTCACGAGGAGTCACTGAGACACTGACGGCACCGTTTCCATCATTCACTTTGACACCCACCTGGTGATAAAAGGTTATAGTGGTTAAACATGATGTTTCAATCACTTGTGAATTGCTGCCTGGTCAGCTGTCATTCATTCAAGAGTGAAAGGTCTCACCTTGTTTTCCATTAAGAACACATTAAGGCTGGTCTTGCGATTCCAAACGTGGAAGAGAAGACCTGTCAGGTGGTGAGGACGCACCTCGAAGGTCAACACAAACTGGGAGCCGACGTCAAAGTAATTATCTAAAACCGACATATTTCACATGAGATTTGAGGTCAGTGTTTGGTGTAACTTTCACTCAAATACTGAAAACAGAATCTGGATCTGTGAAATTTGTCAAACCTAAGATGATATGACCGCCACCAAAGTATGTCCCCATCTCTGTGCGCCCATCAAAGCAGGGTAACATTTTGTGGCTTGCCACAGGTTCCCCAATGACGGCATCATTCATTTTGAAATCCCGTATGCAACCAGTAACACTGTTCATGGGAACGATGTGTCCCTGAGGAAGGAGAGGAAGAAAAAAAGGGTCAATATGTAAACAAACAAAATACAAAAAAAAAAAAAATATGGGAGCATATGCAACATCACTATTGGATGATACAGACTTTTGTGGTTTTTCTCATGGGATCCCCTCCCAGATACACAGGGCCGTGCAGGTCTAAAGATGATCCCTCATTGTTTGGTAGATGTCCATCAGTCACACGGATCCCATCGACCAGCAGATGAAAAGTGCTCTTCTCCACACTGAACTCCACCTGCACGCATGCAGACAACCGATCTAGATAGTGTTGTACTTGCCAAACCCGTCATTTTCATGTACCGCACTTGTATAGCGCCGTTCTAGTCCTTCAACCACTCAACCACTTCAAGTGCTTTTACAGTACATTCACGTTCACCCATTCACATACATTTTCATCCACTCGTGTCAGGGGCTACTATGCAAGGAGCCATCCTCCTCATCAGGAGGAGCTAATCATTCACCCACACACTCACACACCGAAGCCACAGCCTTCAAGGGCAGTCTGGGGTTCGGTATCTTGACCAAGGACACTTGAACATGCGGAGTGGAGGAGCCAGCCAATTAGTGGACCCACTCTACTGCTGGAGAGTCTCAACATAAGCATTAGCTTATCCTAACTACAGCTGATACAATCTGCGAGAGATGAGTGTCATTTCAGCTATCAACTACAAATTTCTCCTGTGTGTAAATGAGGACTCAACAGTCCTGTGAATTTCAAACGGCGTTCATAGTAACCTGTGTGGTACAGGAAAGAAAAGCTCGACAGAGAGGGCCCCTGTTTGACCTTACTCTGTGCCACTTCCCGTCGTTGCTCTTCTCCTTGTGCTGGATGATTCTGTTTTGCCCAAGTGACATCTTGATCTTGCCATTGGCCACGTACAGAGCCAGCAGGGGCACGAGTCCTCTCCCTGCTACATGGAGGATCAGCCCTTTGGACGACTTGGTCTTGATGTCAAGAGAGAAGTGAGGCCTGAGACACAAGAGAATACAGCTCTTTTACTGTTCGTGTGAATGAATAGATGGATGAAATGAAAAAATTAAGAGAGGTTTTTATTAGACAAATATTTCTACATTTTATTATCACCTGTAATTAAGGTCCTGTTGTGGCAGGATATAACTGAGCCAGCTGCCCTCTGAGAGCTGGTATTCACCACGGCTTGTTCGCCTGGGTCCACACTGGCTGCCTGCTGGAGCCTGAATGTAGCGCACAGCAGAGAAATGACCCTCATCTCTTACTAATTATAAAAGCAGCATAATTATGATGTGCTGTAGAAATAATGACTTGTTGGGCTCACAGGTTTGTGCCTCTGGCGCCTTTTCATCACAGGTGCTGGTAAAAGCTTGGTGTACGGTGGAGGGTGGAGGCTGCACAGGCCAAGAACTACATCTCCCATCAGTGAAAATGAGCTTAGATCAGCAGGTCTAAAGTTCTGCTCCAGCCTGTGTCAGATTATATTTTTAGAAAACATGAAGTTATGTTATTGTAGGAGAAAATGACAAATAGCTGTGGCATTACAAAATGTGAACATGCTTCCAAACCTCCTTGTGTAAAGGTTAGCGATGCAGCCTTTGAACCTCCTCCCTTGTACATTGTGCTCCACTGGCCAGCTATGGGGTGACTGTCCCTGAATCACTTTGACATTATCAATGCTGAGTTCCAACCTGAGAAAATGGTTCAGAAATGTTTTTAAATTTAAGATAAAAGTACAATTGTTGACAAAACGTAGGACACGTCTTACCCTGTTGGCCTCCATACTGCACACACATAGTGCCAGCTCCCATCGCTGTACTTTTTATCTGACATCAGGGTGAAATTATTACTATGAAACACAACGTAACCACCAGCCAGGGACAGTTGGAGGTCGTGGACAGACGTGGAGCCCTGCAGAAGATCAGAAAGTAGAAGACAGAGCCATCTAGATCTTCAGCTTTTGGTTCTCTTCTGGACGTGAGGCATGTTTACCTGAGCGCTGCTCCTGAGAAGAGTCCCGTGTCTGTGTGTGCTCCTGAAGCCCAGACACACTCTGAGCGGCTCTTCACCCCCGACAAACGGGGGATCGACAGACAGAGCTGAGTACAGCATGGCTGAGCGAACACCCTGCACAAACCACAAACACAAACACACCATCTCTCAATTATTGTAAAGCAAGACTGTGGCTCACTTCTGACAGAAGGAATTACACATTCTTCCTTTTGTTAAAGTTGAATTCATAAACAATAAAACTAAACTAATGACTAATGAGTTAGCTATGAGACATAGAGCAGCCACGTATGCTGGTCATCTCCTTTTGGCATTTTACCAGTTGTGAGACTGGACATCCATTGCTGACACCTATGGTCCTGTTGTACTCGACGATCTCAGCATCCTCTGTCAGGTGATCCACACATCCTCTCAACGGTGGAGCTGTGATGTTGTGTCTGAGATTCAAAGGTGTGAACAGACAGAAAAAACAGTGCAAAAGGCTAATCTGGTGAGCTAAAGCTGTGAATGCTGCATGTATCTGTTTGGTTACCTCAGTCTGAGCTGTGCTGGTAGACCCCCGATGTAATAACTCTTGTAGTTTGTCTGATTGTGACCTGTGGCGATGCGCTTTGGTCCATAGTGCACAGTGAACGTGTCTGCAATGGTGATCGCAAACAGTTTGTCCTGAGACAGGACGCTTCATTTTAGTGGAGCAGAAGCAAAGGCGTGATTTCATGAAGCTAGCGCTGCTCGATGTTCATTATGTAAAGATACGAGTGTTAAATCATCTTACAAACAGAGACACTTTTTCAGCACTCTGAACTCTGAGCTCTCTGCCTGCTTGCTGCCCTCGAAGCACCAGGAAGCCTCTCTCCACAAACACACAGAAGAAACACTCCTGTAACAGATAAAACACAACATCTGTCATGCTTCATACCAAAGACAATGTTCCCTTCCACTTTCTTTACAGATAATATCTAATTTTCTGTTTTTAGAGCAGAAAATTATCATCCGTTAAGTGTTCGACTGCTTCCAGAAATCTGTTCAGCTCAGTTAGAAACATCATACCTCATTTCCAATGTAGAATAACAAGGCGTTTGTCTCTCGGCTGTTTGTGTGAAACTTGAATAGTCTTCTCTTTTTCTTGTAAGGCTTCTTTATGAACGCCATGCGGTAACCTGTTCCCTCATAATAATCAGACACCTCTGACTGGGGAATCCTACGCAGATAGAGAAGGATTTCATTTTAATCTGACCATTTTTAGTAAGAACAGACCGCCACAAGCTGAGGAACATTTTGAAACTTCTGTTATTCTTACATGATAGGGGGCTGCTTTGCATCCATATTGACGGCATGCTTGTAGTTAAACAGACAAACAGGATCGTCGTTGATGTAGGAGAGTTTCATTGCTCCTCTGTAGTTGGGGTAATGCAGCTCCACTGGAGGCTACGGGAATCAAAAGAAAAGTGAATAAAATGCAAACATGTCATGAATGGAGTTCACTGAGCATAATTTCATGAGACTGGACCATATTTTCCTGCGCAGTAGATCGATGATTACTTTTTCCCACAAAAGGGTGGTGGATGGTCTGTATGCATGCTAATTCACAACAATTATCTTTGACTTTATAGTTTGTGACACTTATTTATCTGGAAGCTCATTTCGGCCAAGGAAAGAACAATATACAAGAAAATAGATAGATTCTTTTTCTCTTGGACTCCTAGCAGGATCATAACTATAAGTTAGTGGTCCAGCATGTGCTTTTGAATATACATTTAGTATTTAGTAAGTCTAGTTTCTAAATTATTTCCCTACACACTGATTTACTGGGGTGTCCAACCTGCAAAAAGTCAAAATGTTGACTTATCATCTCGTAAATTAAACGTAGCAAGTCAAAATCGTGATTAATCATGAGCATTTTGTTCTCAACATTCCCTATTTTTATTTTTTTGGAGGAAATGAGCTGCTATCATTGAAAGACACTCTGCAGATATGCTTGTTTACTGGTTAGGGTTTGGGGTTTTGGATGTTGTGTCATACCTAAGACACCCACTGGGTGCCAATACAAATCAATAAAAGCCTTGTCTGGCAGAAGTGTTTTCTTTGATTTAGTGTGAAAAGTAAAAACATGCAGGATTAATGAAATGACAGCAGTGACTTGTTACTGTAAAGTCCTCGGGATAGCCGCCCACGTAGAAAACAACACTGTCTGGATCCAGTTGGAGGATGGTGGTCATCGTGTTTGGAAGGTGACGTTTGGGAGAGAGACTGACGGGCGTCTGTGATGTGAACTTCTGTGTGATGTTAACTTCAGTATCTTGGTAAACTCTGCAAAAATTGTTGGCACACACAGATAATCTCCTCTTATTAGATGTGGTGGAGGAGGAAATGCTGAGGTAGAAAATCATCTTTACTCTCTAAGCTTCTGTATGGAGTACCTGTGGAAGATAACCCTGTCAAAGTCTGTGGAGTTCACACTGGTGGTTGTTATTTGGCTGGTTTTCACCTCATGGACAACTCCTCCCAACTTATAGACACAAAACAACACATTATTTCTAACTGCCATCCCAACGTAGTCTCCCACACCCTGAAAATGAAAGAAGAACATGACAGACAATTAAAAAAACAGATATTTTAAAAGATTTTACCACTCAATATCATTTCCTGTTAGCTGCACTTGGTACATCAGCTGTGTTGCTATACTTAGAGGAGGAATACTCACATCCTTGTTGCCCAGGTAGAAAACAAAGAAGCCAGCATGTCTGTGTTTGTCCTGGCGTCGCTTACGCCTGTGGTCGGCCTTGGAGGGATTGTTTTGATGGCGATTGAGAAGCAGATCTACAGCTGTAAACGCTTTTATGTCTTCAATGCTTCTTGGAGGACGAAGCTCGACGTAAACTTTTCCGTTGAAAGTGGTGGCAACTGAGAGCTGTGAGAAGATTGTTACATATACATGATACATGAAAAGGTGTTTTGTCCTGTCCTGACACTGTGAGAGCGGTAAGAGTAGAGTAGAGAGGAACTACAGAGTCAATTGATAATTCTTGACCTGTTTCAAATACAAATGGACATTTTACCCTTGTTTGATGTACCTGTCTACTTGCACACATGCTGCTGGTGCACCCATCGTGCATGACCAGAGCCTTCCACAAAGCTAAAGCTAGCAAGCTAGTCACACAAGAATTGAGGAGAAAGTGCAGCTAAAATTTAAGTCAAGGTAACTTTAGATTTGCGGCAGCATTGGCCATTCTTCTCATCACGTCGTGGACTCATCCTCCAGCACTAACTTTAGTAACTTTTGCTAGTTTCTCCAGCAGTGCAGACTCTGCCTTTAATAAACAAGTTTATTACAAAATTAGTAATTTACCCTATTAACAAAGTTTCTTGTCTCCTCTATCACGTCCTTGATTCTCCTGATGCTTTCTGACATGTTGGCAGTAGGAGGGACCTTCCCGCTGAGAGCCTCAATTTTAGTGATTTTGTCTCTCAACACAGGGAGGGATGTGTTCAAGTTTGTCACTGAACAGACAGAAAACAGACAGAACAAATAAACTGTGAAGTTGTAAGATACCAGTGGCAAGATGAAATTCAATGGATCCAATAGTTTCAAAAAAGGAAAAAAGGTGGTGGCTGTTTTGTACCGTTAGATACTCACATGCCTGGTCTGCATCAGTCAGTATGTCATATGTATTCACACTGATATTGGCTGCAGCTATTCTTTCCACTTCCTGGCTCATATTCCTCAGTCTCTCTGTTATGTCACTGACTGTGAAGTTGGACGCAGACGCAGCTGTTTTCACAGACTCTATCAGGACTTCTGTGTCATCTGAAATCAAAAGACCACCATGATCCACCGTGACCCAGGTACAGAGCGTAATCCGCCATTTCATGTCTGTAATGACACAAAAACCACCAACCTCTTTTGATCTTTTTCAGGTCATCACTGACGGCTGAGATGTCCATTTTCTGTGATTCGCCTTCTTGCTTTTGCTCATTCGCACGATCTTTGTGGGAGTTGATTGTATGTGACAGCACTGCTCAGAAACAGGAAAGCTTTTCACTTTGGTGCATTCAAAAAATAAGTAGAATGCATCTGACTTGTCACCACTGATGCTGTTTACACACTTTCAAGATCACTCTGAGTCTTGTTGGCTTCTGTCCATACACAAGTTGAATTCTCTTTGAGTGCTTCAGCCCTGTGGAACACACCTCCTTCCTCCACATCCTGATTTATGTAGCAGAATAATTGTATTATTTCTAATCAATATTTCTATTATCATAATTTTTTTATAATCATATTATCATTCAGCACTACTAATAGTACCTGAGTTACCTTTAATGTTTGATCAGCAGCCTCTATGGATTGATTTGCTGCCATCTGTGCCTTTTCTGTGGTATTTATGATGCTGTTATAAGCTCCTGTACCCAGGACACTGAGCGGGTCAGTACTGTTGGTGGCATCATGAAGCACTCTGCAACAGCATGTAGCATGGTGTTAATCAATATTGTATCTATCCGCTTTCTGCATTTCCTCTGCTTCACACTCACTGTTGTAATTCTGCTGCCAGTCTGCCGAGCTCCTCTGCATGCCCCTCGGCCTTGGTTACAATAGCCATCTTTGTCATCATTTGAAACATATTATTCAGCCTCTTAAATAGTGCCAGCTTGGCACCATCCAGCCGCGCTGCATCATCCTCGAATTCCTGCGATTTACACGCCATAAACACAGTTTGCAAACTTCAAAACTCTTCTAATGGAACCGTGGCGGTAAAAGATGCCTGCTTACTCTTTTAATCTCCTCAAGCATTAAAAAGATGTGGGTAATATTCTTTAGCAGCTCTTTAGTCATCTCAGTCACAGGAAGGAGTGCTTCTTGTTCTCTCCCCAGCTGGGCCTGAAGGTGCTGCCAAAACGAACAAAGAGAGGTGATAGCATCTGCATGACACCACGGAGTGTGAAATGTATGACATTACCGACGGCAGCTGTCTGTCTCATCACCTCCAGATGTTGCAGAGTAGTACGACTTTTCATGTTAAGGCCCCGTGTCGTGTTAACTCTGTCCCCTGCGTCTGTCAGCAGCCCAGCCACCTCCCTCAGAGACGAGCCTGAGTCCATCAGAGAGTCTGCAGTCTGATTTAATACTGTCTGGTCGTTTCCCACAGCAACTGTTTTGTTATTCCTGATCATGTCCCACACTGAGGAGCACACACAGATATGGATTTTACATGTTGAGTCAGTCTAGACAGTTGCATTGATTAATTGGTTTATTGTTGTGTAATTGGTGTTAAAACCTACCAGCACTCCTAAAGCTCACTATTTAACATGTTCTACCTTATTCTCTATGTGGAGTCACTTCAGGAAGTGCCTGACCATCTTTATCAAACATGCTGTTTTGCAGATTTTGTTGCCAGTTTCCATTGAGCTAAGCTAACAGGTGATACAGGTGAACAGCTTCATATTTAGTGTACAGATATGAGAGTGATACTGGTTTTCTCATCAAACTCTCCAAAGAAAGTGAATATACGTATTTCCCAAAATGTCTCTAATCTCTAATCTAGATTTTTTTTTATTCCTCGTGAGAAGGCTGCTGTTGTCAATAAAACCTAGAAGAGAAGTGATAAACAAACTACTTGTATTTGTTATGGAGGTTCCAGCTTCAAAAGTTGGAGATTTGTAAGTTGTTTAAAGTGGCCCACCCTTGATGAAGTGCCCTCCACTTCACATCATTGTGAAGTGAACGTGGTTCGCAGTAGAGAGAGGAGCCAAACACTGGCGTGATGCCAGAAATCAGCCAACAAGTAGATGAATGGAAAATCTCACATTTGAGTGCCTCGTCCTGCTCTCTGCCAGCTGTGTCTCTCTGAGCAGAGCAGCCTCGCACTCTCATTTCCTGCAGAACGCGCTGAGCCTCCTCCATCATCCTGCCTTTGTCGTTTTCAGAGAGAGTCACTGACCCTCCAGGTTTCATCTCGGTTGGCTGCTTCATCAAATCTGACAAACCACATTAATAGAGACACTGCTGTTCATGGCACCTCTGTGGCTACGGCCCACTTTGACCTAACCAAGTCTTGGGCAGGAAAATCAGGAATCATCTACTGGTCTGACATCACTTAACAAAAAGTATTAAAGTTAGTCGCTTAATAATACATAAAAGATATATCAATGTTGAAGTGATGCACCTTGCATTGCTGTGAGGAGAGCGTCTGCTTCAGAGTGAAGATCCTCTACCTTTAACTTTGTTCCATTCACATTCTGCAAGACATTCTCCAGAGGCGACACAACTTCAGGCACCTGGAAAGTTGATAATAATTGTGTGTGTTTTCAGATCAGTTTTTATACATTAAGACTTTACACAGAAGAGAGAATTAATTCATAAAACACAGCAGTTCATCACTTTCTGACATATGTGATGTCTGTCTGACACATGATGAAATAAATAAATAAGTAAATGAACTGATTACAGTTTATAAAAATACCACCTGCAGTATCCAAACAAAAATTTACATTTACAAATTTTGCAAAAACGCAATTATCCTCCTTAACTCCTGCTGGAGTATCAGTTTGATTAACCGAGGAGGATTCACTGCAGGTACCTCCTCAATCAGTTGACTCAAGCCAACAGCGACAACATTCACATCTGCTTCCAGCTGTTTAAGCTCTGGATCCAGATGTCTCACAGCAGCGCCGTACCTCCCAACCAGAATCTACAAAACAGAGGAGGTGAGAGGTACCCCGAACACTGAAAAACATTGTTGTGCGACACAAATATAACAAAAGTTTTTCTTTTGGTAAACTTTCTTTGCAGGAGATGTTTTTGAGGGCAGTTCGTGACTGCACACATGGATGCTTGAAACCTGCACGGACAGCACCTTGGCTTCAGAGATGCTGGCTCCCAGGTGGTGCAGCCTGGAGAGTGATCCGGCCCCATTAGTGATGTCCTGCAGCTGTTGCTTCAGCCGAGCCAGGACATCATCCGTACTCTCCAAGTCCAGCAGTAAGGCCACAGTGCAGCTGTCACAGTCTGGCAGTAAACACCAGGAGACAGTAAAAAACACAGAATACTGTAATGTCTTGGGGACTGTGTTTAATTCTTCATATTCATGACTGTGAGATGAATGTTCAGCAGAAAGTCACCTTGGCAGCGATCACCACAGCTGCCGTTACCAGATGTGATGCACTCTGTTAAAAGGAAAGGATATTAAAGTGAATTATGTTAAGATTAGTTTACTTTCTACATGTTTACACCAGAAGGCCTGCAGCAACGCCTGCAAACTTTCACATCAACGTGTGTATTTTTCCGGCTGGAAGCATCAGGCAAAAAAAAGGTCTTATTGGTTGCATTGTGGGAAATGTAGGCTCAAGTGTTTTTTGGTTTTGCCCATTCTTTTAAAAATCTGTCTCTTGTGGGTTCTCCAACTTCATGGAAATCCAACATTAAATCACACACCTTTTCAAAACATAGCATCTACAAGAAATTGTGGGAAATGGCTTTTGGTTAGTGTTAAAAACATTCAGTATATTAGGGGAACTGATGGCTATGACTTTCTATTTCACTAAAAGCCATTTTATTTGCCTGTATTTGTATGAAAAATATGTTTACCTCCAGTCAGAGAATCACAAATGTTCCATGTGCCGGTCTTGCAATTACAGGGCTTGCAGCTGCCTCCGAGCACCACTGGATTACCGTAGTAGCCAAATGCACATCTTAACAAAGAGAGGAAAAACAGAAAGGAGAGCTGATTTTTAGCTCTTATATTTCTAGTGTCAGATCTTGTATATATGGTTATGTATATATGTAATTCACATGCCTTGCTGTGAATAATGGACAATAGAGGTTATGATGCAACATTTTAGTGCACAGATAATTATCTTGATTATGCAAAATTATGCCTGTGTTTGGCGGCAGACACACCTCTCACATCTGGTTCCACTGTAACCACGTTTACACAAACATTCAGTCACTCCTGATCCGATGTCCAGACAGGCCAAGGCAAAACTATGGAGAGAAGGAATAAAGATTTTTGTATGGTTACAGAGCAAAAATCAGTTGAGCTTGCTTGAGCAGAGTAATGAAAACTGACTGACTTATTCCATGTAAACGGGCATGGACAGGCACGGCAGGTCCTGCTGGCTGGGTTTCCATAGTAACCCTCTTTACAGCGCTCACAGTGGTCCCCAATAGTGTTGAACTTACATTTCTGGAGGTCAGGTAGATGAAACACAACATCAACAACACGTGCCATGTCTGCTTTGGCCCACAAATTCCAGAAATGTGCTGTAAATCAAGAATTGAACTTGTGACGTTGGGTTATATTAAACAGCCTAACATTAGATATAAAACAAAGTGAAAACAATTAAGGTGCTTATACATTCAGTGGTCAGATAATGTGTGTGCATGTGTGCGTGTGTGTGTGTGTGTGAACACTAACCACACACTTCCCCGTAAGCTCATCACACTCAGTGGAGAGTCTGTTGCAGCTACATGGCACACACTGACCCCTGCGCGGTCCAGCCCACTCTCTGTAGAAGCCAGAGCTGCACTTCTGTACAGATACAGAGAGCTGAACAGTCGACTGTGGGACATTTTACACAAGCAAACACTCCAACACCAGTGACCTACTCAACATAAACCCATTATCATTAAGTAATCACGCTGCACTTCAGTGATTCATTGCAAGAGCATGCGAACTTCATCTTATTAATTACACACAGTATCAGATGCATTTGCCGCTAAGAAAATTAATCGTCTCTGCTGGTCTGAGTGTAAATCAGGGTGTGACATGCAGGCAGAGAGAAACACACATGGTACACACTGCAGAGAGTGTGTGTTTGGACAGATACATGGACATTATGTACCCTGATGGCGGTTTGGAATGAGGGTCTACGATTGAGTTTAGGATATCGTAGAAATTATTTTTATTCCAGAAACATAATAAATGCACAGTGGTGGAAGAAGTATTCAGATCTTTTACTTAAGTAAAAGTAGCCCTACTACATGTACATATGAAAATACTCTGTTACAAGTAAAAGTCCTGCATTTAAAATCTTACTCAAAAGTACAAAAGTTGTTGTATCAAATCATACATTAAGTCCATGAGGTAAAAGTAATCATTATGCAGAATGGCCCATTTCAGTGTTATGTATTTACTTTATATGACTACATTATAAGATTTGCCTCCAAATTGAAGAGATGCACAAGTATAAAGTAACCTAAGATGGAAATATTTGAGTAAAGTGCAAGTTACCTCAAAAATGTACTTTATAGCTTAATACACTCATATCAGAATAAAATAAAAAATTTTAAAAATAGGTCAGAAAACAATCTCATTCATGAAATGATTCCCTGACTGCATCATAATCTCCACACTGGGTGTGAAACAATAGAACCGTATTGTGCAGCAGAAAGCCCAACAAATAGCTGCAGTACCTGAATGATAGCACCTGCTGTCTGGTTGCTGAAGGAGGGATCACAGAATTTTTTCGAGCCGTGTGTCTTCTGTTGGATCAGAGGGTGTCTGTCATGCCGACACTTTGAATGTTGGTCAAAGGAAGAACAAACTGGAGCAAAGCAAAGCAAAAGCAACCACACTGCACTGCAAAGTAAATGCATATTCCGCTGCATTACGAGCTGTTCTGAAAGCCATGTGAGACTTGCAGTGAAAAAGCCTTCCTCTCCTTCTCTCTGAGTGCTCCTCCTCCTCACAGGTAGGTGACCCTTGGAGCTTCTTAAGTGAGACACATCAAAGGAAAGCCGGATGGTAAGAAACAGTGAGTGTGGATGAGTGCAGGCTGGTGCACAGTTAGGCTCAAGGTTCACTTAGGTGTGGTTGTACTTGCTGACATTAAGGCCTTTAGGACGCAGTGGGGAATGTCTGTGAACTGTGCAGAGCAAGTGACAAATACACTCGGGAGAAAATGTTTTTCCACTTTATTATTATTATCAGTCCAGAAGTTAAAACATTCCACTTTATGATTGAAAAGTGTTTATGATGGTAAAGTAAAATGTAAGAATAATAGGCCACAGGAAAAAAAACTGAAACTTTTATTGCATTGAAAATACAAAGCACCATTTTATTTGTTGAGTCTTAAACAGATTCAAACTGAGGCCTGAATCACTGAGGACACCGCTGTGCCCCCCCCCACCACCACCACCACCACCACCACACCTCCATCCCTCCCCATCTCAATATGTCTTTTCTCTTCTTTCTATCAAATACAAGATAATGAAAAAACCAAAACAAACAGTCAAAGCTTTGCAGTATGAATATATAACAATAACAGTTAAAAACAGTGAAATTCACAAGCAGGGCACCCTGATGTACTTTTTATTGGTTTAGTAGGCTACATGAATGGGATCATATGAGGGTAATGAATAATTACAACTCATTTGTTAAAGCGAGACTGTGACTTGTGGAACAGTAGCTACTGTGGCTACAGATGATAGTTAGAGTCTTGATCACACTAGAAAGAGCTACATTGTGGTGGTAATTATGAATATTTAGAATAAGGATTGTGAACTTGTGTAGCTTTTGCTACCCTCAAAGGTCAGCATTGTCAAAATGGCTATTGGTTAACTGCACAAACTCACAGGTCAGAGTTTAACTCAAAATTACCTGATGATTCCATTTGAATAATTGATTTGACCGCCCATTTTTTAGAGCAGGTGTGACCAGGCCTTTTGGGATAATGCTAAATGATGAACTGTTTAGCTAAATTGAATTAGCTACAGAATCAGTAATACACTACTGTAAGTTTACCAGACCAAGAGTGGCTGAAGTTGAAAAATTCCTGAGTGTATTTTATTGCTTATAAATGCAACTTCCGTCCAAACATAGTGTCACTGTCATCATTTAAATTGCAGTTTTTCATATTTTGTGAGTTTGACCAATCAGTAAAAATTTTGCAAGGCTAACTGAATTTCTGTGTGTGCATACTACATCCCTGAGAGAAGCGGTGTGTTCACTGTAAAAGAGTCTTTGACCTAAACGTCTACAGTGTCAGAAAGGTTCAGCAGAGGATTCAGGAAATAAGGCTGTGACAGAAGTGCTTTAGAGATAACATGGGCTGTATCAGCAGTGACCGATGCTGTTTCCTGACATCCACTGACAGAGTCCTTATCAGAATCATAGAATAGGGTACAAGGCATAACTCGCGATGCCACAAGTGTTTCTGCCATCTCGGATCATTCGCATGTAGCCGCCTTCACCCCAGCTGGTACCCCAACTGAAGAGAAAGATCAGCAATTCTTATTAAAACAAAACACAGGAAGCACTTTCACAGGTGGTAGGCCTATATAGCAGAACATGTTGTGTTTTTGTTTTCCTGGGGTTTTCTGACCTGTTTTTGATGATCCAGTAGTCTTGGCCTCCTTCAGAGCCGTAACCAACCAGCAGCACAGCGTGACTCAGATTGTTAGGATTACAGTTGGGTTCATCGTATATTCCTGTCAGGGATATTTCAGCCTGTATTAATCGTCTGTTTGGCCACAACAACAGAGACATATTATCACCTTAATGTGTAACATTTAAAAATGTCATGTTTGCACATCCAATAGACATCGAGCAACATTATAATATAATGATAATAATATAATTTAATCACTCACACAGATGTAGTAATTGTCCTCCGTTGTTAGTATGAAAATATTAAACAACGATTGTATTGAGCATTTAAGACAGTTAACCTGAGCTGTAGAACAGGAAGCTTGCATGATCTGCATCAACGGCTACTGTGATTGGACCAATAGTTGCCACAGCATCAGCCAGTGCCTGCTCATCTCCTTTGGGTATGAACCTGTAGTCTTTGATGTGAGCGACTGTAAGTCTGCTGTCGTAGTAACAGGGTTGGGTATCCTGTTGAAGGAAATGCAGATCTAAAAGTTATCAGCAGGCTGGACACACTGTTTGAAATGAACTGTTTCACTGTTTGATGGAGGCAGAGCCACCAGGTTGAGCCTCACCACTGAGGTGTATGGGTAGGTGCTTGTCGACTGTAGTCCATTGTTGACCACGTAGTCATAGGCGTTGGCCATCCAGGCACCGTTGCAGCCATAGGTACCGTAAGATTTGGAGCAGTCCACCAGGTTTTGTTCACTCAAAGACACAAGCTGACCTGTCCTCTTGTATATTTGTCCCTCTATAGCTCCCGTAGTGCTGAAGGCCCAACACGAGCCACAGAAACCCTGTGAAGGACATTTAAAACATATAGTAGATTTAAAGGTGCCCATGATTCAGTCTGGATAGAACCCACACATAGTGGACTTGGGAATGTCCTACCTGGTCTTTCACCTCAGTGACATAACCCATGTTCCTGTAGTCGACAAACCTTGCCTCTAACTTCTTGGCATTGCTTCGCAGCCTACGGGACGAGACGGTCTTCCCTCTCTTCACGAATTGGGCGTCTATCGTGGCACCTTGCAAAACCTGGTATTCTTGTCTCGTCTACATATGGAGAACATAAAGATTGTTACAAGATATGTTATTTGGCAAATCAATTACTCAAAGCAGCTTCGCCTACCTTCTATTTAAGCCAAAGAATTTAAAAGGAATAGTTTGATAGTTTGGAAAATATCATCATAAATGTGATTTACTTTGTTGCTGAGAGGTACAAGGACAGATTGGTTCAGCTCTCATGCTTGTACAGAGGATATGTAGCAGGAGCCAGGAAATGATTAGCTTAGCTTAGCACAAACAGCTAGCCTGGCTTCTGCACAACAAAACCTACCTACCAGCACCTCTAAAGCTCAGTATTTAACATGTTGTACATGAGTATTTCTGTGCCAGTAGCAGTGACCACCTGGGCAGAACAGCTAGCTGTTTCCCCATGTTTCCTGTGTTTGTGCTAAGCTAAGCTAACTGGCCAATAACTGAATATGAGAGAGGTATCTATCTTCAGATAAAACTCTTGGCAAGAAAGTGAATGAGTGGATTTCCCAAAATGGAAAATGACTGCATTCTGTTAAGTGTAAGATAAAACTTTATGTTTTCTTCAAACACTCTGGAAACACAATATTATGTGACTGTGACTTTGAGATTGTGCACAGTGGAGCTGTTAGCATAGAGAGGAAAACACTGCTCCTTACTAGGTCTCCATATTTGTTCATGACCATAGCGAACGGCCTCAACCCCATGAAAAACCACTGATTATTGTCTGCAATCATCCGCTTGTTCTCCTCCCAGATGACCCTTCTTTGCATGTCGTCCTGTAAGATGAAAACAAAACACATGACCTAAGTGACTCAGAGTACATGTGCACTCATGCTGCTTGTATCTTAGACGTGGAGTCCGTCTCACTCTTTCATCATAGGCTACGCCATTGCTGCTCTTCCAGATCTCCCACTCAGTCAGGACCGCCTCATCTGAGTCTGACGCCACGTGCCGCGGGCCGCACAGCAGGACAGAGAGCACAGCCGCTCTCAGCAGGAAGCTGGCCTGCTGGACTGCAGGGGACAAGAACATCACAATAACATTTCTTGTTTGCAGCTATTTCAAAAAAAAAAAAAAGTAATATTACAGCTTGTTAATTGTTCTCATTTACAGGCATGATCAGTGGCATAAATATTTTGACACCTGTGTTTAGATGCCAGTTATTATGCTTACCCTGCCTGCGTTGAGTGTATCAGAGGATCAACTAACTTCAATTTTAATTCATATTTAATTTTGATATATGGCATTTATCAGTGTCATTTATGTGTCAGAGTATTTTCTCTGACACAAACTACATAACTGCCATATTTCCAGTATCCTTGTCCAAAATGTACCATTTTAGCTAATCAACAGCAAAAAAACGTGCTCTGAATAAAGAGCTATGTCCAGACATTTTTGTCCCAAAATTGCTAACATGACCATCATGACTGATGAAAAACATTCAATATCCCTGATATTTAAACTATTATAAATGAGGACAATCATCTGCAGTGTTGCTTCGTGTACAAATTAGTTTAAAACTTTAATTAGTTTAATTATCAGAGGTTGTCCTCTCTTAAAGTGTCAGTGAAACTTGCCACAGACTTGTGTCTGACTAACTGAACCTTAAGGCCAACATACTACACTCGCAAACATCAGCATCTGTGTAATATAACAGATAAAAATCCTTGTCCAGCTTACCTGCATAGATGTGAGCCTGTTTTGTTCCCATGGTCTCACAGTGTCTCTGGACAGTCACACAGCAGCAGACTCACTCTCAGCCCTCCTTTTATAGCCTTGCAACAAGTATCTGTTTCCACTATACTTTTCAAAATCCCTAAATCAACACTTATGCCAGCACCTGAGAGGGACATTAGTCAACAAAAATAAGACGCTTTCCCTGCTCCTCCTCTATAATTCCTCTATTATCATTCAGAGAGAGCTAAAGCTGCAATATTGTAAATCCTTCAAATACCGGTTTATAATTGACCATAACACCTGACATCAAACTTTCCAGAAGAGGAAGACGTGCACACTTAAGTACTGCCACTAGGTTAATGTAAAAAATACACCATAACAAGTATAAGTCCTGCATTCAAAGTCCTACTTAAGTAAAAGAGCAGTAGTAGTAAAAGTAGTAGTAGGAAGTACAATCAGAAAAATGTATCTTAAGCATCAAAGTGAAAGTGAAAAGTGGGCTCTGTGACTGACATATTATTATATATGGCATTAATAGATTATTAATATCAGTGTGTAATCAATATTTGACTGCCATCATATGTGAAGTGGAGTAAAAAAAAAAAATACAGTCATTTATTTTGAGAGATGGTGGAGGAGGAGTATCAACTATCACCAAATGAACTCTGATAAATGAAAACACTCAGTTAAAGTGTGGCTCTCCCCTCACAGGTGACACTGTGCGGGGCTCTGCAGCGCCCTCCAGCGGCCGTGCGGGGCTCCTGCGGGCGGCGCTGACTGCAGAGGCAGAGCTCAGCTGACCGTCTCTCTGTCTGCTATTATGTCGCCAACACCCAAACACAGTGCGGCAAAACAGGCGAGCGGCGCTCAGCATCGTCTCTAATGAATGAGTGCGCGGGAAGAAACATGAGTCACGCGTGAGGTCTGCAGGATGTCTTTTAAGGTAAAGCAGCCTTTTGCATCCATCATCCGCACAGCCCGGCTGGGCCTCCATGAGAAGACAGATCACACAGCTGCTTCCTCTTACTGTGTGCTCAATTTCGGGGTTTAACCAACGAGGTGTGATCTGGAATTAAATTGGCTGTTTAGGGACTTTTATTGCAATCATACAGTCCTCCTCTGTGTTTGTGCGTGTGGGTATCATATGGCCTGTGGTCCTGCCTAAATTTCACACCTGCACTGTGTGTGTATATAGATGCGTAAAAAAAAAACTGTGTGAAAGAGTGGGAATGTGTTTGGTTATTGATCATTTGGCACACCTGACTGATGCCATTCACACCCAGACACTTTAAACCTAACAGCCTGTACACCTCTGTACTGTTTACTGTCATTCTGCATAATACTATAATGGTGGTTTGAGGTCAGTGGCTGTTGTGTGTATTTACCCTCCAGAAGGAAACACCCCTGGCTAATGCTGTGTTTTGGGCAGCGAGGAAGGGGAACTTGGCTCTTCTTCAGCTGCTGCTCAACAGCGGACGCGTGGACGCAGACTGCAGAGACAGTGTACGGACGCTGCATGTCCTGGCTGCTCAGCTGCACGCTTTAACCATAACCCACCTGTGGTAGGGACACAGAGAGCTTCAAGCCTTACGTCTGTGGTGCATGTATGTGTGTGTGTGTGTGTGTGTGTGCATGTGCCATCACTATTTATTTTAAGTTTGCTTTCCCATCATATTAAAGGGTGAGGGTGTAAAACTGGAAAATCAGCCGAATTTAGCAGCTCCTTTTCACAAAGTCACCCCCAGTGCAACGCTCATAATTGCTAACTTATCTTTGCCACGTTTCTTTTCAGTTTGGAACGACGGCTCTGATGGTGGCGTCCTACAGCGGCCATTATGAGTGTGTCAAAGAGCTTATCATGCAAGGAGCCGACATCAACTACCAGAGAGAGGTATGATGGGAAAATAAGTGGCTAGCCCCCAGAAACGATGACAAGACTTTTCTGGATCACACACAGTGAATCTGGAGTCATGTCATCACTGAGGGGTTACCAGGC
The DNA here is from genome assembly GCF_042242105.1 of Pempheris klunzingeri. Taxonomy (NCBI): domain Eukaryota; kingdom Metazoa; phylum Chordata; class Actinopteri; order Acropomatiformes; family Pempheridae; genus Pempheris; species Pempheris klunzingeri. The sequence goes on from NC_092017.1 coordinate 8,376,465, forward strand.
AACCAGCAGGAAATCACTGCTCACAGCCAGGAAGTAGTCTGGCACTTCATTGTCAGAATTGACATATTTCCGCTTTTAAACTTTAAATTGACAAAACAAACTTGAAATAACATGTTAATTAGTCAGCTTTAGAGGTGCTGGTTGGTGATTTTTTTTAACCTACAGGCGGAGCTACGCTAGCAGTTTCCCGTCTTTGTGCTAAGCTAAGCTAACTAGCAGACGAATCACTGCGCCAAGAAATAGTCCGGCACACAACACCCCCTAACGCTAATCCCCCATAAAACACTGAACTGCTGTTTTTACACTTCAGTTTTTGTACATATCAAACACACGAGTTTCCTCTCTTTGTGCTAAGCTAACTGTCGTCTGGCTATAGCTACATATTAAGAGATGACAGTGGTATCAATCTTCTGCAGCAACAGCCAATCAGCGTTTCTCTCCATGTCCGTGTCATACTATCCCTTTAAATAAAGCTTCTGTAATGTTGTATGTTTGTAGTCTGGCTTTTAGAAAACACACAAGTACACATATGTCATAGTCTTGGGTTCTTTTTTTATCGTCCTCCCCAGACAGGTTCTACCGCCCTCTTCTTCGCCTCCCAGTGCGGCCACAATGACGTCGTGAAGCTCCTCTTTGAGTTCGGTGCCTCCACTGAATTCCAAACAAAGGTATGCAGCAGTGCACTGCACAATGATGATGTGTCACAGTCTTCATCACTCTGGGTGTGATGAAGACTGCTGCAGTGCTGTCATCCCAGACTGTGATTCAGAGTGCTTCATGTAGAGCTAAAGAGACAGAAAATCAGGCTGCTTTTTGCACCCCAGGGAGCACCCGGTGGTGCCTGTGAGCTATTTTCTCACTGCTGACTTGTCTTTTCTTGCGTCCCCTCGTGTGTTTTTTTGTGTCAGGACGGCGGCACGGCTATCACCGTCGCCTCTCAGTACGGACACTGCAAGGTGGTGGACACCCTGTTGAAGAATGGAGCCAATATTCATGACCAGCTGAACGTGAGCCCCAAACACCTTTGGCCTCTTTTTAGACCTGTCAGTGCCTCTGTCTGTCAGGAACGTGATGGTTAGTTGCACACAGTGACCCAGCAGCTGGAATCCGGCCTCTCAGGTTTCTGCAGAAAGCTGAGTCAGACATGACTGACATTTGGCAGGATTACTGTCTGTCCTTAGGCTGGGGAAAACAACCTGACTGCACTAATGTACATTTATAAAGTAGTAATAACATAAGATGTCTGTTATTGATTTGCTCAGCCATAACCTCTTAACTCTCTTTTAGCTATGCATCTATGCAAAATATGATTGCTTTATGTTTCAGGATGGTGCCACCTCTCTGTTTCTCGCTGCCCAGGAGGGTCATGTGACTGTGATTCGTCAGCTGCTTTTATCTGGTGCCAAGGTTAACCAAGCACGGGAGGTAATGTCTTCGCCTCCTCAGCATTTTGAAGGATTTAAAGGACACGGTCACACAGGCAGTCGCACACACAGTCGCCTCTTTAGCTCACAGCTCCTCTTTGACATCCCATCGGACGATTCTCATGCCCGCCGCGACTCTAATAGTCTTCTTTCTTTTCACGTCCTCCCTTTTGTGTCCTCCACGTCTCCGCATCTCCTCCTCCTACCTCCCATCCATGTTTTCCTCAGGATGGCACTGCCCCCCTGTGGATGGCAGCTCAGATGGGTCACAGTGAGGTGGTGAAGGTGTTACTCTTGCGTGGTGCAGATCGGGATGCCGACAGACAAGTATGTAGTTTTGGAATGAATCAAGTACATAAAAATATACACAAAGGGATTTTTGACTGGTGTCATTCAATTCTGTTGTGTACTGCTACCGCTGCTTTGACTGAATTTGTCAGAATATCTCAAAGTTTGAACATATACAGTAATTTAACAACAAGTGAGCATCTGCTGATGAGGACCGTGTGATATGGTCGAAAGCCTTAGGCCACGTGAGGAAGAGGACTTTGAGTGGAGATTGTTCCCTTAAATAACTGTATGCTTTCTCTGCTGTCTTTCCAGGACGGCTCAACAGCACTATTCAAAGCAGCTTTTAAGGGACACAACAGCGTCATCGAGGAACTTCTCAAGTTTTCCCCTGCAGTCGGCCTTCTCAAGGTAGAGGATGAGAGAAAATGTTAAATGGGAAGATTGATATCACTCTCGTGTCTGTACAGTAAATATGGAGATGGTTAGCTTAGCATACAGTAACACGGTCAGTGGCACATAACCTCCCGTCAAGCCTGAACATGTTTTAGTTTTAGTTTCAGTCTTTTTGTACACGCTAAGCAAATGACATATAAGATGTTAATTATGGAAATTTATAGTTGCTGGTATGTAGATTTATTTTCAACTTTGGGCAGCGGCGTGCTAGCTGCTTCTCTCCATTTCCAGTCTTTATGCTAAGCTAAGCTAACTGGCTGCTGGCTGTAGCTTCATATTTATCGTACAGACATGAGAGTGGTATCGATCTTCTCATCTAACTCTAAGGAAAAAGGGGAATTAGTGTATTTCCCAAAATGTCAAACTGCTCCTTTAATACTAACCCTCTAGCACTGGAAAAAGAGCAGGCTTATATTAGTTAATACCTTCAGACGACAACATCTCTCCATAAGCATTATGAATACATATCTTTTTCTGCTGTCTTCAGAATGGCTCTACTGCCCTTCATGCTGCTGTCATGGGTGGAAATGTTCGAACTGTTCTGCTGCTGCTTGGGGCAAACGCAGACCCCACGCTCCCCAACAAGGTAAGGCACGGACATTTGAAACATGAGATGATAAACACGAGTAGATGACTTCAGCTGGTGAGCTTTTTCTCATGTGTGTTTTGCAGAACAATGAACTCCCCGCAGACCTTACAAAAAGCGATCGCATCCTTAAAGTTTTACATCCAAAAATCTTAAACGGAGACAGCTGATATCCCTCCCAGACTCCTGCCTACATGCCTGCCTGTACTACACTGACGATGTGCACTGAAGGGAAAAGAAAACAACAACACAGTGTCAAATCTACTCAACTACAATATGTACTGTCCACGGTGCTTGCTTTTGAAGCTGTCATATGTTGAATAAAACCTGGACTAAACCTAGAGCCACACAATGTGCGACCAAAATGCGTTTGTCTGCCATGTGTATCATCTCCCTCATGCTGTTGATCCACATTATATGCATTTATTTTTGTTTACCCCAGGTGTTGTAAGATTTCTAGATATTTTGCACACTTTTTATTTGCCTTTTTAATAGATGTAATAAAGTGTACATTTGTATCTCAATGCCTAAGTGGCAGCGTGCATGTTTATTTAATATATGAGGATGAAGTAATTTTATTTTGAAAAGCCACAGACGTAAAAGTGTATTCATGCATTTCCATACATGCAATATACTAATTATTATTTCCCCAATCGAATAATTGTATATTACATATTGAAGTAACAATATGATTTAGTTAAGATGAATAATATTCACTACAGGTCAATATTTTCAGCCTGTCTGACTCCTATAACTAACTTGTATTGTGGTTTAATTATCTTTCCGTTTGTCCCTCACAGTGAAATAATTAATTGGAAGTATTCACATCTATTCAGCGACTTTGAATGATTATAATTGATTTCTGAATATCACCCGTATCGCCTCAGGGCAGCTGCCGAAGATGACAGTGTATGTCACGTGACCACCGCGGAAGTGATAGTCAACTTTTTGTTGACGCGGAAGAGACACAAACATTCAGGATGTTTTTGCGTTTAAATTTGATCCAAAATTAAATCACCGCTAACCGAGAAAACGGAGGACGGAGGAAGTGGGTTTATAGTTTTATCTGAAGCGACAGACTGAAGTTTGACCGACACCTTAAACCCTGATGGCAGGTGGTAACTTACAGGTGAGCGATAAAGTGACTGAGCTAGTTTGGTAAGACCGTTTGTCCTCAGGAGAAACCTTAAGTCAGCCTGTTAAAGTGCGAGGATTTAAGCATAAAGATGAACTCTAGCTTGTGTTTCCCCTTTTAACAATCATGGCAACTAACTACTTTTACCCAAGTAGTGTCCTCCTTTGTACTGTGCTACATTTAGTTTTAGTGACTGGGTGTTTTTGTGTTTATGCCTTACACTACAACACATATAATGCACAAGTAAAACACTGTACAGTGTTGTAAATAAATTAATGGTCCCCAACCATTTTAGCTCGTGACCTCTTATGAAGAAAGCTGTGTGTTGATGTCTCGGATGTCAAGGAGTTTTTTTTAGCAGACAATGTAAACTTCTACAAACTGATCAAATGAATCACTATTTAACTCACAAAAATTGAATTAGAGAACACAATAAATAAAGTATCAATAACACACTAATCATCCTCAACCCCTCCGATTTATTCTGTGATCCTTTGGAGGGGACTGACCCCCTGACTGACTATACACTGTAGAAAGTAGGTAAAACAACCTCAACCAGACACAACAGTAAAATGCTGCATTGACGATCTAATATACAATTAAGTACTTTTACTTTTTTGACTTTCAGTACATTTAGCTGTTAATACATCTGTACTTTTACTTATGTAGGATATGAATGAAGGACTTTTACTTGTAATGGAGTATTTTCACTGTTCAGTATTGGTACTTTTATTTTAGTAAATGATAGTATCCCCCTTCTGGCAATCATTATCACAGCTTTATACGTTGCATCAAGTTACTTTATTGATAGTAATTAATCATTCACTAATTTGTAAATATTTATTGGATTTCTATAATTCATAACAGCATATTACCAAATAAAAAGCATAAACACCAGCTAAAAGGATTTTCACAACCTAGCAACCCAAACGTTGTTGTATTAATCCCACCTAACTGCAGAGAATGTGTCAATTGATTATTGACTATTAATGAACACAGTAGTTACACTTATAAACCTGTTACCTGTTAGTAGTTTCCTCATTTGTTATTTTTCATGTTCTCCTTCATTTTCAGAAAGCTATAGATCTCGCCACCAAAGCTGCAGAGGAGGACAAAGCCAAAAACTACAGCGAGGCCCTCAGATATTATCAGAATGCAGTGGAACACTTTCTTCATGTTGTCAAGTGTGAGGAGCTTGACTTGTGCCTCCTATCAGTGTTTGATTTCTTACAACATCCGTGCGAATGCAATTGCTTAAACGCCACATCTGTTCGACACAGCTCGGTGACCTAAGCTGCTCCCTGTGTTGCAGACGAGTCTAAGGGCGCTCGAGCAGCGGAGTGCATCAAGGCCAAGTGTGCAGACTACCTGGACAGAGCCGAGCAGTTGAAGGAATATCTGAGGAAGAAAGAGATGAGTCCTCCGGCCAAACCTGTCAAAGAGTCCCAGTCTGATGATAAAGGGTGAGATTCATCAACAAGGCTGGAATGAGTCCACATCCCAGTGTTTGTTGCTGACATGTTTAAATTCAAGCTCATGAGGGCCATTCTGTGCAGTATGATATAAACAATATAATTTGGCTCTGATGATATTCTAGTTATGTGAGTCTTCCTGGTTTTGATAAAAGTGCCCAGTGGAGTTTTATGTAATGTTCACATTTAGTCTGACCACAGTGCATTGTGTGTATTTTTTAGTTGATGTGTTGAATACATTTCCTGCCTCGTAAAACATTTTCAAAGCCAAATGTTTTTAACATTTTTGAAACCTGCATTGCTGTGTTTCTGTCATGTTACCACTATATGCAGATCATTTGAATAATGTAAAACCTTTAATGTGCCACTCGCTCATAAAAACATTGTTCCACAGCGCTACTAGTGGTCAGGAACTCCTCAGGGTACCTTTAAGACCCTGACACACTAAACTGACTTCATAGAGCAACAGTTGCCTCACGTAGCTTGTGTCTGGTCCAGCGTTTGGTCTGCATTAGTCTGTATTCGTCATTCAAAAAGGGAAACCAGAAGAATAACAAAGAAGCATTTGTATACCATTGTCACACCACTCTTGCTGATCTTTCCCACCGATGGGGTCCATCGCAGATTCGGCATGCTCAGCTGGCCGAAAAAAAACTAGTGCTGACGAAAACTAGGGCCACAGATGCTTACCTACAGCCTGACATTAGTTGACTGTCACCTGTTTGACTGTTAAAGGTTTTTCTTTCCTTGAAGGACCTGCTGCAATCTTAATGACAGGAATGACTGCCAGAGATCCATTTAAACCAACATAAACTGTAATTTATTATTAGAAACGTTAAACTCAAGTTTTGTTGAAATGATTATGGTTTTGCATGTTTCACTTAATGTGAATTATTAACTGAAAGCGTACTAAATGAATGCTGTCTCTATTTTCCCTTTAATTTAACACTTTAGTACATTGTCTTTATTTTAGGAACCTCCACGAGAATTTGCATTTTCATTCATATCCCATATCTCTCTCTAAGTGTTACTGCATTGCCCTAAAAAATGCAAATCATTGTTCACTTCAGTAAATTGTTAATAATCGTGATTAATTTCAGGAGTGAGAGTGGTGATGGGGAGGACGCAGAGAAAAAGAAGTTCCAAAATCAGCTCTCAGGTGAATGACTGACACTGCAGCTCACAGCCGGATGCAGCAGTTACATTAGATGTGGAAAACATTATCACTGCGTAACATTTCAGGAAAGAACCAATGCTTGTCAAACTCGTCTCTCTCACAGGTGCCATTGTCATGGAGAAGCCAAACATCAGGTGGGACGATGTCGCTGGACTTGAAGGAGCCAAAGAAGCCTTGAAAGAAGCTGTGATCCTTCCCATCAAATTCCCTCATCTGTTCACAGGTACTGAGAACAGGAGCCAACTTTAAACCTCCTGGAAATGAACAGCATTTGATAGCATGGCATCTGTTCGTACAGGAAAGCGAACTCCTTGGCGGGGGATCCTTCTGTTTGGCCCTCCAGGAACAGGGAAGTCCTACCTGGCCAAGGCAGTAGCTACAGAAGCCAACAACTCCACCTTCTTCTCCATTTCCTCCTCCGACCTCGTGTCCAAGTGGTTGGGGGAAAGTGAAAAGTGAGGCCCGGGTTCTTTACGTGACAATAAAACTGCTGAGGTGATAAACTGACAATAAACACCTATTGTTTCTCCTCTGTCCAGGCTGGTGAAGAGCCTGTTCAGTTTGGCCCGAGAACACAAGCCATCGATCATTTTCATCGATGAGGTCGACTCCCTCTGTGGCTCCAGGAGCGAGAACGAGAGCGAAGCAGCGCGCAGAATCAAGACAGAGTTCCTCGTCCAGATGCAGGGTGAGCAAGAGGAGATCACCTGAAAATCTGAGCCAGAATAGCAGTGCGCTGTCCATGAAGTGTGAGAAATGCCTTTCTCCTCTCAGGTGTTGGAAACAATAATGAGGGAATCCTGGTCCTGGGAGCCACAAATATACCGTGGACACTGGACTCAGCGATCAGGAGAAGGTTAGTTGACCTTAATTGTGTAAAAATAATGCCTACGCTTTCTTTGAAAGCTGGAGGGAAAAAATATTTTATAAATATAATCACAAATATCTGTGAGAATTCTTGATTATTATTCTCAATCATAATCAATCCTTACCTGCTTTCTAAAAGTGATGAATTTATCTCTCGTGACGCCAGTCTGTCAGTCGGACGGTTTGTCCACCACTTCGATCAGGACTCAGACATCTAACTATTGGATGAATTACCATGAAAATGCGTCATTCATGGTCCCCAGAGGATGTCTCACAATGACTCCCCTCACTTTTTATCTACCGCCTCTACGAGGTTGATATTTTTAGTACAGAGTGAGATGTCTCAACAACTATTGGTTTTGTTGTTGTGAAATTTTGTGCACATGTTCGTGTCCCCTTGAAGATGACTTGTACTCACTTTGGCGATGCTCTGACTTATCACCCAGCGGCATTATCGCCTAATGACATTCCCATCACCCTCAGCTGTACTATGTGTTCAGTGCTAATTCACAATGACACTGCCTGTTTGCATTGTCACATAACATTTCTACCATATTTTTAATAATTAAAACATCAGGTTCCTTATCTCTTGCCACTGGAAGGTGCTCAGAGAAGCTGTCAGCTCGATTTCTTCGTAAGGATTGAATCGTTAAAAAGCAATCGACTCAATGATTTAATCTTTTGTTTGTCTTAGGTTTGAAAAGCGAATCTACATTCCTCTGCCCGAGGAGCACGCCCGATCCTTCATGTTCAAACTGCATCTGGGCTCCACTCCCAACAACCTGGCAGAGGCCGACTTCGTCACTCTGGGCAAGAAGACAGAGGGCTACTCGGGGGCGGACATCAGTATTATCGTTAGGGACGCCCTCATGGAGCCCATCAGGAAGGTTCAGTCAGCCACTCACTTCAAAAAGGTAAAAACAGGAGAAAAGTTCCCTGCGCTTGTTATCCTACATGCTCGTTCCCTGAGATTCCCATCAGCCGTGGGTGGACTGTGTGTTTAGTGCTAATTAGCAAATTGCCAACACATAGGTATGTTATCATTGTTAGCATTTAGGTCAAAGAACCTCTCTGCCTATTACATGCTCACAGAGCATGACTGTTATCGTTAGTCTTAGTTTTTAATCACTGTAAGTGTCTCCGTCGCTGTTTATGGCATTTCGAGTACAAATAATTGAATCACTGTGTAAAATCAAACCATTTTCTTTTCTAAATTGTAAGGAGATAATAAACACAGACCTTGATGTACACAAGTGGAATGGTCATTGTGCTCCTTGAACCCTGGTGGACACTAGATAGATGTAACTTCTTGAAGAAATAATTACAATAGTTTCTCATTCTCATCCTAAACTAGTCTGTACAACACTTTGGTATCTAACTTTCTTTGTGTCCTTATGTCTGTTCTCCCACACACAAACACACGCTCATTAAGGTTCGTGGGCCGTCACCGAACAATCCCGACGTCGTGGTGGAAGACCTCCTGACTCCGTGTTCACCGGGTGACCCCAGCGCCATAGAGATGACGTGGATGGACGTTCCTGGGGAGAAACTTCTAGAGCCAATCGTGTGCATGGTAAGAAAAAGAGCTGTTATTCGTCAGGTAGGAAGGCATGCGTCGATCAGCACTCACTGAGGCCTCTCTGATATTTTGCGTGCAGGCCGACATGCTGAGGTCGCTGACAAACACCAAGCCGACTGTGAATGAGCAGGATTTGGAGAAGCTGCAGAAGTTTACAGAGGATTTTGGTCAAGAAGGCTGAGAACACCCACACTTTACTACTCATTAACAGGACTGCATCTAACAATTATTTTCACTATCAGTTATGCTTTTGATTATCTGACTAATCTTTTGGCCTATAAAGTGTCAAAATGATGGAAAATGTCCATCACAGGTTACTGGATCCCAAACATCTTAGTTTCTTAATGTGATTATTGGTCAAAAATGCCCAAAGTGAAGCAACAAAAAAGCAGAAATTTAGGTTTTAATGTTTGCTGTTTTTTTTCTCGAAATTCATGATCACAATCTTAATTGATGACTTTTTTGTCGACTGATCAATTAATTAATCGACAGTTTCAGCACTATTTATCACAAATTTCTAAATCCGCAAAGGCTCATGTTTACACCTGAACATTTGTAACATTTCACATCTCATTTTACTTGCTGATTTTTGTTTGAATATCTCAAATCAAAGATAATCTATTTTTTTTAAGAAACATTTTCCACCATCACTGTTCTACAATACGTACAGGACACGGTGATGCTGCTCTGGGTGAACGCACGTTTTCAACACAAAATACCTCTACATATAGTCTGAATGGGGGTTGTATTGCACTTGAGTTTTCGGGGCTTTTATAAATGGTAATTTTTTAAAGATATAGGTATCTTTTTACTTTATTTCACTTGATATAAAGTTTTTCGTTACCAGCTTTGAATGGGACTTCTGGGGCTTCTATTGAGTTACTACATTTTACATGAAACGACAAAAAAAAACATTGTCAATTAAATTCTGATCAACTTAAGCTACAATGTCTACGCACACATTTATTTTGTATACCTCAACAGTTTCCTCTCTCAGACTTGGGCTTATTAGCCAGGCACTGCATGTTCTGAATAACTTACAGATACTGTCTGATTGGGTGTGAATTATGCTGTAATTTTAAGAGTTTCTTTTCAGGTTGACGGTGGTGACATATTGGTTACATAAAAAAAAAAGGTGTTACGTGGTCATTTGCACTTGTGTTGTTTCCTGCACGATTGTGTTCTGTGAACAAAAGTCTCAGGATTAAATAAACAACACAAAACAACAACAAAAAAAACACAGGAGTCATTATTAACTTAGTGAATACATTTAATTGTTAAAATACATCTCTTAGTTAACTGTTATATATTCTTATTTTAAATGCTGGGTAGATCATAATTTAATTAGTACATTTGATAAGAGAAATATAACGGGTTAATTTCACATCTTTAAGCAATATTTAGACCTGTAGAAAAATGACATCAATGTTATGCTGCTCGCACAAGCTGATCGTTTGCTAAAATGAAATAATTTGGAAAAAACAAGTCTTGTACATCTTCTGTTTGTGTCATTAATAATGATTTACCATCTTTGTTTGAGAAGCAGGCCAGAAGAGCTTCTATTGAGCAGTTTGCTGCTTCAAAGTGAATAAATGTGGTTATAATTAAGACGGAATAATGGGAGAAATCTGACAATATTCAAGTCATGTGGAGTGAAAAATAAAAAGTTCCAGGCCATTTGAAATGTACCTTTATCTTAAGAGATTAACCAAGTCTACTGAAATGAAAACCAAAATATCAATTCATACACGTTTCAAATGAAATGAAAAGTGCAATCCAACAGCTGCCAATGAAAAAAAAAAAAAAGACCTTAAATAAATAATGCGTGCAGATATGAGTAAGCAGGAGTGACGTCCCTTTTCACATCAAAGCACATCATGTAAATGCCAGCGTCTCTCCAAGCAGGACAATCTTAGTGTTGATGACAACATCAGGCATCCATCACAACCAGACTCCAAACAAATGAGTACCTCAGCACGCTACGATCTACGTGATTATTGCTTTGACTGCGTGTGTCTTTACACAACCCTCATCTCAGCCTAGCCTGCCCCCACCACAAATAACCTGAGGAGCCGACTAAACACTGCATATTCACAACCAAAACAGACGAGTGACACATGTAAAACAAATAGAAAAGGTACAGTACGCAGAGATAAACATAAAACCGGTAAAAACAAGAATGCACAAATTCATGGCTTTTAAGGTAATTCAGCAACGATAAAAGAAGAAATGTGCTCCATGAAACAGAAACAAAGAAAATGTACATAAGGAGTAACATGTTTCCTGTCTTAAGTGAGAAACTGCTGTGTTTTTGGTCAAGAACGTTCATATTCAGACGACACATGGGGGAACTGCCACACAAGGCATATGAGAAAGTGCTAACAGTATTTGCTGTATATATAGGACACATACAGAGTAATTCACTGCCCATCACAATCATGCTTCATAGATGGAAGTAGCCCAACAGACACATTTCACTCCAACTCATGTGATGGCACAGAGAAGAGGCCAAATGCTGCAAATACGGGGGGGAACGCTGTGCTACTGGAAGTACATTGATGAAGACACTAGAAGACAGAGAAGAGAGAGCCGAGTGCCAGACCAGTTGCTGCTCCAGCAAGCATGCCCAGAGCCACGTCTCCTCCGTCGTCATGCTGCCGTTCCCGAATGACAACATGGTTCACTCCAGGAGCAGCGTACCCGCCTGGGAAGAGTCACAGACACATGGCGTCAGCGTAGTCATTGTGAGCATGTTAGCATGCTGACGTTTAGCTCAAAGGTGTGTCCGAGTACAGCCTCGGAGAGCTGTTAGCGTGGCTGTCCACTCTTATGTTTTGTTAGACAGATGAAATGAGGAATGCTCAACTCATAATGTTTTCTACATTAATTGTTGGAGATTTAAAAAAAAAAAAAAAAAGGAAAAAGCTTGCATCAAAGTGTACACTGCAATACAAAAACATTACATTTTTGAAAGTTATTGTTCTTCATGTCACTGTCATGTCACAGTTTAAGCAGTTATTTACCTTGGTACTGGTAAGGATAAGCGACGGCGTAGGGCTGCCCATCAGCAGAGTATACAATCTGCGTAGCATGTGGCGGAGGTGCACCGTAGTCTCCATACGGCCCCGGGGCATAAACCTGCTGGAAAATGACAGACAAGAAGACGATAAAGACTGTTGATCCTCTATGTGATGCCAAAACCAATAGTGCTCTTCAAAGATTTGTTTTGGTGTTGATGTCTCAAATACTGCTTGGTGGAGCTTCTGAAAACACTACCATTGGTACACCAGTAGATGGTAGCAAGCTCCAACCTTTTCTGTTATGTTGTTTTGTCATATGCATGCTGCTTGTGCCTTTTACCTGAGGTGGTGGAGCATATTCTGTGTAGGGGGGAGGAGCAGACGCCATCACTTCCTGTGCAAAGCCCATCTGAGGAGCGGCTACAATCTAAAAATAAAAAACAACACAAATGAGGCCATCTTACTTGAAAGATGAGAATGAACACCAACACCTTCTACTAGTTGAGGTTACCATCGTAGAGCTGTGATGAAAATACACCTCAATACAATACAAGAGCTGTATCATATAAGCAGAAACATCTGACCTGTTTATCTGATAAGACATAAACATATACGGGCTGATTTTACAGCTACTCCCTGTTTTTACTTTGGGAAACAAAACTCAAGTAATTCAAGATGAAGTAGAAACTCACTGCATTAATTCTGGCGTCCTGAAGAGCCATGGTCCATGCCCTGCAACACAAAGTGGAAACCATGTCATCTTGGATGGAATAGAATGTCTACTCTGAAAATATAAACACAGAAAACCTACAACACAGAAACAAAGAGAGGCCAAAACATCTCATCAAAGTGGTACAACGACAAAGCATGCGAGTGTTGTCTTACAGAGCATCATCTGCGCTGTCTGCGCACAGGCTGATGACCCGTCCATCTCTGCACACTATCTGGAGCAAGGCATCGCGTGTCTTCCCCTCCGGCGGGTTCAGCTCTGAGAAGCAACACAGCAACAAATAAAGAGGGGACACATTTAGGAAATATGAACAAAAGTCAATTCATACCGTAAGTGTGAGCCAATGGTGAGTACCTTGACATGCAGCAGAGTTGCGGATGTTAATGCAGTCGACCCTCATGTGGATGTCATCCTCCATGTCACACCGTTGTTGGTCATTATAGAACACGAGTCGTCCATCAGCCCACAAGTCAAACCAGTTTTTTTTCCACCGACGCAGTATGGTACCTTTAATGAAAACATGCCACAGTCAGGCTGAATCTAGACTGGATTTATTTCATACAGGATTTCACATCATGTCAAATATTATAGCATCTTTACCATCTGAGGCAGTTCTTATTAAGATACTGTCATTACACTGAGGGGACCATACTCACTCTGTCGATGAAGCCAACCACTCTTTACCATGGCCATCTTAGAGGCAGCACCTAAAACAATAAAGTGCACACACACTCATCAGTCAGTGCATGTTATGAATGAACCAAACTAAGGACCGATGACTGGGCGTGGCATGGCCAAATACACCTCGTGACTGCTTGCTAGCACTATTAGCACAGGTTCACATTGATATCACAATTTGTCACAAAATAAAAGAAAAGCGATTTTTAAAAAAAGTGAGCAGTGATGTTCTCAGCAGGTGACTCTGATCACTGGTTTACAGTTCAACATACAAAAGTCACAATAGCGCATTAAGAGGTTTGACTTTGTAACTGAGTGAAGTTTGACACCATATGGTTCTTTAACACAACGTTTGCAGAAGCTAACGTTACAGTGTCAGTGCCAGGACTTTCTCTTTTTGATTACAGGTGAACTAAGTCGGTCATTTATGTTGGTAGCTAATGTTAGCTAACCTAACGGGGACAGATCACGGCATCAGGTAACAACAGGCCAATACTGAATAGGTCGTCCTCATTTCTTATTAATACAAGTCGGAATGCGGACAAAGTGTTGATTACTGATAATGTAACGTTACACACAATATCCCCGTACTAGTCTGAGGAAGCTGGTGAGTTTATCTTGCGTGTTTCCTCTCTGATACTAAACCAAGTTAGCTAGCGGTAGTTTACGTTGTTTGTACAAACATGTCAGAAGCGAGCTGATCTACTAGCTGTTACCTCACAGTGCTCGTAGTTAGCCTAAACACTTAACTGGTCCTTATAACGGAGGGTTACAGTACATTAATTTGTAAAAGTAGCGTGTAAATTGGCTACTTACTTTGATTATTTGTATACGTTTGGATAAAGAATAAGTCTTTCGTCAGGAGACAGCAGACACGGAAGTGAGATCCACAAAAACAAGACGATGCTCTCCTCGGAGTCAAAAATCCTGACCGATAACCGGAGAGAAGACGGCCTGTCAACAGCCGTGATGTATGGCACCGTTAGCCCCGCCCCCCGGAGCATCCTCATTGGAGGGAGCATCTTTGGAGAGGGAGGTGTTTGTTTTGAATGACGTGAGCAGTCAGCTGACAGCGCTGGAAGGTGCTAGCAAACACAGTGAGGGCGCGCTCGCTCGCTCGTGTCCGGTCTGTCCGCCCACATGGTGGACTGTGTGTAGAAATATACCCTAAACATTAAATGACTGTCTTGGTATTCAGAATGTAGCTAATTTGCATTGAGTGATCTTTCCTTGGGTAAAACCGATGTTTCCTCGGCTGTGTAAATCGCACACTGGGACGGAGTAGATTCATTAAATTCAATCGAATAAGGTGCATGTTAAGCAGTATTTCGCCCTGTTGCAGCGTAAATCATGTATTGATATAAACATTGAGTTAAACTGACTGATCTAAGGAAGGTGATGTGTCTTGTGTTGAATGAGACTTGCTCACATGCCGCCCTCCGCTGCGCATGCGACTCACAAGCTCACACAAGCAGAAAAGTTGTATCCTGTGCAGATTCAGAGTGCATGTGTGCTGGAGGGAAACTGACTCTGCGCTGATCCGGTAGTGAGGATCGTTTCATTGCCGCCCGGTGAAGTCTGCAACTGAAGATATCTCAGATCAGATATCTCCAGTACACTGTCCAACGGGCGACCCAGGGTTATAAAACAAGCCCTCCGGCCAACGGATTGAGGGCTAACGAGAATAGCGCAGAAGCTACATAGCTAACCTGAAATGGCGACGGCAATATACTTGGAACATTACCTTGACAGTGAGTATCTGGGGACGCACTGTGCTGGCGTTAACATATTGAACACAATGCGTCTGTTTGAGGTTTAGTTTTGCTCAACCGAAGACTTTGTTACTTGGCGGGCAGCTGGCAATGTGGTGCGTTAGCAACTAGCTTCGTTTCGCTGTTATGTCACTAGTTCGCTAGCTAACTGATTAGCACCGTGAAATAGCCTCTGGTGGAATAAAGTTGGACAAATTGTCCATGTCTGGTGTCAAACTCATTCAGAGGTTGATTTAAACACCAGCTGGTCAAATGTCACACATAACAGAGTTAAGGTTAACCGCCTGCAGTTAGCTAGCGGCTGGTGTCCCTTCGAGTTGTGTCACATAGAACTGCTAGCTAGCGTTGGGTGACTAGCAACTAAGCTAGCGATGTTTTCATAAGGGTTAAGATGTTCTAGTCTCACACAACACTGTGAAACTTTTGAACTGTGTTTGTTTTGGTCAACATCTGTGTCAGGATAGCGGGCACCATGTATTTGCAACCTGTTGATAACCGCTTTTCCCGTAACCAGTTACGCGCCGGGGCGGGGTGTTTGAACTGCGTCACACAATGTAACGTTAAGCTCGCAGGCTTTGACACACTTGGTGGACAATATGTCACCGTACTGTGGAGCCAGCGGAGCCATGCCTCGGTTTCTACCTACTGTTATTCTTAACGAGGTATTTGTAGTGTTAAACGCCCGACGGCACATTCAACGCTTAGTTATTTTGCACCCAAAGCAGTCAAGTTCGTGGCACACAGCTGTCAATAATAAACAATAAATGCTTGTTCAATGTCAGTGATGGTGGATACACCAAAAAATACCTTTAAATTGGTACTGAAATGTACATTTCATTTCAAATTAATGCATTTAATTTCATCACAATAATTCCATTTTATTTTGTGATGCAATAGGCGTCTAGTAGTTTTGCCATTGATCTCATAATATCCACCCGCCTGTACCCCAGTAGGTGCTCATGCCTTTTAATTATTTGTATATGGGGTTTTGTAGCAGTCAGTTGTAGTTGTGCTTCTGGGCAGTAGATTCAGCCATATTGTAAACATAATGAACTAGAAGAGGCTTAGTAGCTCCATAGAGCGTCTGATCTAATTTTAATATCAAAGTAATGATTATTGCAGGTTTCATAGTTTAAAAATCCACCATATGGCGGGCTATAGTGAGGACATTCATGGATGTTAGTTGAATTTTATCAAAATCAGAATCAGAATTACTTTAATAATCCCAGGGGGAAATGTGGAGTGGAGTGACCCTACATCAATTAAAGTGGTTACAATAATTGCAGTGTTGGGGGTGGACTGTAGTCCTCATTCTTATGTCACTGCTCTCTCTAGGTATTGAAAACCTACCATGTGAGCTGCAGAGAAACTTTACTCTAATGCGGGACCTGGACAATAGAACTGAAGGTGATTAATTTAATCTTGTAAAGTTATTGTCATCTCAGTGCTATGTGTACTTAACATGTGAAAATGTCTGCTG
The DNA here is from genome assembly GCF_042242105.1 of Pempheris klunzingeri. Taxonomy (NCBI): domain Eukaryota; kingdom Metazoa; phylum Chordata; class Actinopteri; order Acropomatiformes; family Pempheridae; genus Pempheris; species Pempheris klunzingeri. The sequence continues at coordinate 8,393,129 of NC_092017.1, forward strand.
TGAGAAAATATCTATTAGCTATAATAATTGAAAACATCCAAGCCACTCTGCAGTGTAGTGTTCTTGTGTTGTACCATAGTAAAGGTTTAAGAGGTAAATAACCAGTTTGGTTACACCAAGTGTTGTGCCATCAGTACTGTTTTCCCAGCACTGTGATAATCATGCTGTTGTGCAGAAAAGAAAGGAGAGATTGACAAACTGGCTGAAGAGTACATTGCAAATGTGAAGAACCTGGCGTCGGAACAGAGAGTGGAACACCTGCAGAAGATCCAAAATGCCTACAGCAAGTGCAAAGAGTTCAGCGATGACAAAGTCCAGCTTGCAATGCAGACGTATGAAATGGTCAGTACGGAGCAGCTCTCCCACTGTTTGGTAGTTTGATAGTCAATATGCCAGGAATTAGTGTTTTTAAATCTCACTTTCTTGTACTAAAGTATATTTCTAATATGCAAATGAAACCATACAGATGGTTGGCCTCTAATCTGTATGAAATGTTTGTACTGCAGGTGGACAAACATATCCGCAGACTAGATGCAGATCTGGCACGGTTTGAGAACGAGCTAAAGGAGAAACTGGAAATGAGCGGTTACGAAAGTACAGAGGGAAGAGCACTGAAAAGTAAGTGGGGTAAACAAAAGGCTTAAAGGCGTAAGACATTGCAAAACACCCTGATGCACGTGAATGAATATTTTCCACAGAGAGTGAGTCCCGTGGGCTGAGAGAGAAGCGTGGATCCAGGGGAAGAGGAAGGAAAGGCTCAGACGAAGATTCTCCCAAAAAGAAAAAGATGAAAACCAGGTGTGTTTGGGCCGGTGCCTCAGTCAGGCCAAGTGTTTACGAGACGGCAGCTTCTGCATCATACATTTATGTCAGACGTGAAGCTCTTGCTCTGTTGATTCAGATTACCAGTGACTCAGTCATTCTCTCCCCCGTTTTAATCATGTTCAATTCTAATCCTGCTCTCTGTGTTACGTTGGCCTTGTAGCCCAGACCGGAGCGACGCTCTCCTGCCTATGCAGCCATCCGACGTGTTGGACATGCCAGTGGATCCCAATGAGCCCACGTACTGTCTGTGCCATCAGGTGTCATACGGAGAGATGATTGGATGCGATAACCCTGATGTAGGTTTTCAGTGCTTCTTTCTTGCTAAAATGATCCATGATGCGTTTCTTTACTCTCCCAACCTCTTTGAGCGCTCGTTTAGGCTAGACAGCCCTAAGACTGATCTTGTCTTTCATTTCAGTGTCCGATCGAGTGGTTTCACTTTGCTTGTGTCGATCTTGCCACAAAACCCAAAGGAAAATGGTAAGAACTCTGAAGAAGTTCATAGGATGTTAACCTAGAGTTGCTTAGATTATCATTATTAATGCAGATGCCTCGTTATTGTCTTCTTGTTTCCCTTCCCTCTCTCAAACCTCTCAGGTTTTGCCCGAGGTGCACCCAAGACAAGAAGAAGAAATGAGAATTTGTTTTTTAAACATTCATAACTACCTAACTAACGATGTATGTATTTTTGGTGTAGTTTGATAGACTACACACACACACACACACACACACACACATATATATAAAAAAAATATATATATATATATATATATATATATATATATTTCAGTTCCTATAACTCTTTATAGAAATGGTGGGTCACACAGCTATTTTAATGGTCTAATCTGGATTCAAGCTCCACTTGTGGCCCCATCAGACCCTCAATATACGTTACTATGCCTGTGTCATTGGATTTAAGACGGCTGTCTTTGCCCAATAGCTTTAAAATAATGAATTCAGCTGTATATTATTTGTGTACTCTGGTTAAATTAGTCTGGGTGGAGGAGTTAAAAAGTTGCACAAGCTATTACCAATCAGAAAGTCCTTCCTCTTTAGTCCTATGATGTGTATATATTGTCCTTACAAACTAAAACCTGGACTGTGGCTTTAGCATACTTGAAATGTCAGTTTTATAAAGATCTATTTTTTAAACAAATTAACAGCCTGCTGAGAATTTACAATTTCAAACACCTAAATCCTTACCATGTGTTGGCGGTAAGAGGAATTACGTGTCAGATTTTCAGTTACCTACCTCCTTTAGGGATTATGTCAGCACTGCATAAATGACTGCAATTGATACCAGTGTAAAAATGTTTTTGATTAGCTTAAACCAAACAAGCAAAGCAATGTAAGTTCAGTTTTTTTCAGAGATTTGTTTCTTTTTATTTTTTTTTCTTCCAAAAAACAAACAAACTGCGACATTCTTGAATGTATTGTGGTACTAGCGGTCAGTCAGTGTCTCTTGCCAACTGAATGAGATATTTAAGCACTTTGAATGAAAAATGTCCCCTGAAGAGGTTTGATACTGCAGGCTTGGTTTTATGATCTAGTTTATCTCATTTAAAACTTTGCCACAGTGCATCACTTCAAACCATATGGAAAAAAATATATATGTGTGTTTTGTATGATATAAAACAATATTTTGTGGACACAGTTTTTTCCAAAGATATATTTGTTGTATTGCTTACTTATTGGTGTACACTCAAATTAAATTTTATTTAATAGGATTCTAGCATATTCTTGCATATTCAACTGTGAATATCACTCATTTAGGTGTAAGCCACAAATAAAAGAGCCAAAGTCTTTGTATTTTGTAAAATTCTGTATTTTATATAACAAATAAATATTCACTATTAATCATGTATCATGTCATTCATTGCAGTTTGAAATAGAAAGTGTGGTGTGCGTTTAAAATGAACCTGATTCCCATATTTTCCCATTTAGCAATTAAAACAAACTATTTGATTTGTGATGCTCATGAAGTGTCAAAAAATTGTACTTGAAGAATTGAAGTGTTATGTACCTCCTAAAAGTTTTACTATTGGTGCAACGGAAGAATGCTGCACTTACAGTTTGATAAGTCAACAATAACTTTTTCTTTTCTAAAACAATGATCCAGTTACTTTTACAAATTCCTGTGCTCTTTTCTGAATGCTAATTTTTCTACTGAGAACAGTTCAACTTTCAAACAAAGTAAGAAACTGTCTTAAGTCGTCCTCAATGAAAACTACTGACAGGTAGGTCTGTGGATAATGCAGACAAACTGTAACACTGACTCTGAAGAGGTTGCTTTTCTTCAGCTGGTTTCAGTACCACAAACACAATCAGCTTTGAGTTTACAGCTATAATTTCAGGTGCCAAGACTTATTATTATTCAGATTACCACAAGGTGTGACTGAAACATACAGTATGTGTCACTGCTGCTTCCACTGAATGTCAAACGAGTATCAAAACAGTGAATTATTCAGACCAAGTGGATTTACTGCTGCTGTTGTCTGGGACTTCAGTCAGATGGTCGTGTCTTTCTATAGTCCTATTTTTCCATTCAGCCACTGGACCTGCTGCTAACAATCCACCTCTGGTCACATCCATAAGAGTCCACAGAACCACTGGAACATAGAGCCAGTTTCCAGTTCAACATTATAACCTTCATGAAGGCAGGATTTATTGACTGTTGTGTTAGACTACATTAGTTTAGATGTGTGTACCTAATAAACTGGCACCGGTGTGTATGTATATTTCCAAAAGAGCTACCCAGCATCAGAGGCGTTTATGAGTTTAAATGGACATTAAGTATCTTAGTCGACTTCCGCTGTGTCAGATTTTCCTGTTATGTCGCACAGACTCAGTATGCTGGGTCAGAGAAAGGATCAGAGAGCTCGGTATTAAAATCCATCATCTGACTCCTCATCCCAGCTGCACTTTTCCTGGGCGCTTTTGGTGAAATCCATCTCCAGGTCGTAAACAAAGCCAGGGTCGTCTTTGTGCCTGCGGTTCTTCTCAAACAGCTTGTCCATTTGGCCCTTCTTGCGAGCCAGGTCCTCATCGTCCAGCTTGTTCAGGTCTTCGTCAGGGTTCAGGTGGAACGAGGCCAGGCTGTGCTCCAGGCTGAAGCCCTGCATGTGATCCCGCAGGATGATGTGAAGCTTCTCCAGCTGGTTCTGCGACACTCCCTCCAGGTAGTCCCTGTGCCTGGGGTGGTTCTTCAGCCTTTCAGCAGCCATGCTGTAGTCTGGAGGTTAAGTAGAGAGAGGGCATCAAGGAGTGAAGCTGCTCTGTGGAAGCTCAAGGCTACGGGGTCATATTAATCTGCTAAGGGGCCCCTATTCTATTCTGCTTTTAGCTGACCATCAGGTACTGTGCACTCATAACGGGAAAACTCATTATTTACCCAAGTGACGCAGAAACCTTTTATGCTGGAAGTTTTTTAGGAATATGAATCATGGGAGCATGACAAGAACTGAAACACTTAAGGTTTTGTGTTTTGAGAGAGGATCAGATAAAACCAAGGAGGTAGTAAGGTCCTCATCCTTGCAGGGTAGACAGTACTTTAGTGCTGCACATTGCCATAAAAATGATCGTGAACTAGCAAAGAGGAGAAAAAAAAAAGTTGTGTGGACGTATGAGTCCCAAAGTCTCGCCTTACCAGAATATTTAGAGAAGTTCCGCACTGGTATTATTCTTTTTCGCATCTTTTTGGTGTCCCTGTGGACATAAACCACCACTATAGAGGGAGGACTGAACTGCACTCCGCAGCGCTTTGCCTCGAAACTCATCTTCTGTTTCTGTCTGCAGCAACCCTACTTTCAACTCCTCTCCACTATGGAGCTCTGCAGCAAAGGACTAGAACATGTCTACCTTAATTAATGCATTTTATACAATCATTACATGAACGAGTTGTTAAAACTAGCGAGCTTCATAGATTATTAGCGTTTAGCGTTGCCCGGGTGCCTGACGTTAGTCCCTTCTGTCTTCGCCAAAGCCTGCCTACATTTACAGTAAATATTTAACATTCGTATCGTTACATTAAAAAATACTGTCTTCGTTTGTCATTTATTATCCAAGCATCCCCTTTAGACATATTTATTGCTCCAGAGATTTCTCACAATGCCCGTTTATTTTTCTTTTTAGTCAGGCAGCGTCACAGGCTAACTAGAACTACAAAATGGTCCTTTAAAGATCCTTTTCCGTAAACAACGTAAAGAAGCGCACCTTAGTATTACAGTTGTAGGTTGTACTATAGTATTAGATACATAGATCACACATGCTGTATATAGCTTGTTGTAGTTCACTGTTAGCATTTTGATGTATTTCACACTGTTGTCTGCGTTGGCTTGTTTATCGACATGCTATTGTTTGGTCGAAAGGGGTAAGATATATTGTAAGACCTCCTAGCTCAAATGGATAATCACTGACTGGTTTTGTGTGTCACCAAAGCTTTGAACTTAATTTAAGTAGAAAGCAGTCTTTTCTCTTATTGTGTATAAAGAAGGATGTACAAAGTCAAAGTAATTTGACCTTTTGGGTCTGGCTGGCAGCCATACATGTATTATTACAGTTCTCACAGGAGGGTTGTGCTCTGTTTAGTTTTGTGGTCTTCACCGATACAACCTGTTTCAGTAGATGAGCAGAATGAGAACCAGTGTGGTCTTCTGAGGCAGTGGCTTGAATCCTCATCAGTGTCAGTGGAGATCAGCAAGAATGGTTTTCACAGGTATAAACATTGATGTGGTTTCAAACATGGAACAATATCCTTAAAGGCTCTGCGTGAGTGACCGATTTCTGCTGTGTTTTAGGGATGTGGTAACCACTGTTGAGCTGAGCCCTAATGTGCTCAGTGGAGTCAGAGTTTTGCTGGTTTATAGATGGCCCAGAGGCGTCTTTGTTGATCCATACCAGCTTACATCCCTGAGTGATCAAAGTGATTGGCAGGTAAGACTCATGCTCACTGAAGCATATCACATTTGCAGAATTAACACACACACACACATTTGTGTACACTATTTATTAATGTAATTATGTATGCATTCACCTCTGTAAGATATTTGTAGATTCATCCATCGACCTAGAAGTGCCTGCTCACAAAACATCAGGATTTGTCACCTATGTGTATCCCACCCATGATGGACCAACTCCCAGACCGTTAAAAGTAACAATCCCCATACACGGTCGCTACCACGAGCCCTCTTTTGATGGGACAACGTTTACAACCGTCGACATAGATCCTCCAGAGCTGCTGCTGCGGACTGAAAAATGTAAGTGGATGCATGTCTCTCTTCTCAGAAACACGTAAACAGATGTGTTCATCATATACGCCCTAAGTTTCCTGCTGGGAAATCAACATCTTAGCTGCTTCATCACAATGAAGTGATTGCTTGTTTGAATCTAAACTTTATTTCTTCCTTCTAGGTACCCAGCTCAACAGCATAGAGGCTCACGCTGTTGTGGACGCCCCCTGTACTCCAGAAAATTCAAGCATGTGTGTGTGGATTAAACTTCAGCATCAGCAGGTGATTTTCTATAAATCTTCTTGAAATCTTAGGTGGAAATAAATGTTTATTATACTAACTGTCTGTTGTTCCTGTTTATGTGTCACTTAAAAACATCTTGTGTCCTGTAGGAGCGAGGCCCCGTGGGTTTACAGTTTCCAGTTGGTGAGGGGTCTTTGGTGGTGCCTGTGTGTGGTGGAACTCTTCTAGTCACAGTAATCTGCTGTGTGACACTGTCTAAATACATGTGGAGACATCGAATCGTTTAAACACCGACGGTCAACATATCTTCTGTTTAACAACTCATGAGCTGATGCAGGAGTGTTCTGGCACCGCTATGGAGCAAAGCTTAGAGGACCTCATCCTCTGAAGTGACATGAACAGAGAAACAGTCTATTCTACATCCATCTAGGTCGCTAGTGAAGAAATGCAGATAATTCAGTTTACCTGGTTCTTGGAAGAGGCTCCACTTGCTGTGAGCAAAGGCCTTTGTTTTGGTCAGTCAGTATTGTGCAAGAAACACCTAGTTTCAGCTCAAGAATGTCTTTGGCCACAGCTCAGGTTCTTAGGATGTGTTTTATCCCAATTGCAAACAATATTTTGCTTCATTTATAATAAAAAGCAAAAATCTGCTCCATCCACTTGCTCTTTTCTGTGTGCTTTGTGCTGATTTTTGTTCTTGATGAACTAAAGAGATTTCACATCTTGTGTGAACAATACATTCTTGCTCTATTTTGTTATATCTCTGTTTTGTCAAACATAAAAAATATCTGAAAGTTGGAAAGTATAATTGCAGGAGCATAATGCTACATTGCATATGGACACAGCACCACGGACAGGGCTGGTTTAAAAAATACAGATAATCTGAAATCTGGCCTCATATTACTTCTTCTGAAACGTCTTTTATTCGGTGTGATACAGTCTGTATGTATATTTGATTTGGACGAATGGTGTAAAAGAAAAGTGTAACATGCTTTTTTATGTTTTATGTTTATAGAACAGCAAAGCCGAATTATATGGAAGGTAAATAATAGAGAAAATAGTCTTTTTAACCTCTAACTTAACTTAAGTCTAAATTCTAAAGAAGACCCCAAAGTTTCCAAAGATACCAGTTTGGGTTGATAATTATACAAGTATATGATAATGCCAGACAGTATGGTATGAGATGGTTTTTTCCCCCCAACTTGTCACCTACCTAAAGGGGAGAGTCAAAGGAAAGGACAAGTTAAGGGGTTATACTATCCATATCATATGTATTTGGGAATGGTAAATCACCTGTTTTATTGTGTAGTTGATGTCTCATTGATATGGATGCTTAGAGGTCATACTGTGGAAAAATCTTCCTCGTGGTTGCTATGATTTATTTAATAAAAGCATGTATCATGATTTAAAGGATTAAAAGTAGCTCACAGTGTGAAGACTCTAGAGCTGGTGGACAGTGAATCCACGAGCCTCCTCTTTGTATATTATGACCCCAAAATGCTTTTCGACACATTTCAACATGTTTGTTGCCTTTAGTATTTCCCAGTAGTCTGAACTGTGTGATCAGATCAGTGCAAGTTAGCTCTCAGACAGCAGACCGACTTGTCTCCTCACCATTCATTTGAAGCATTATTGAATAGGCTGGGCTGGGTCGGTAGTTCCGCTTCCCCTTCGCCATAGCGGAATTATCCAAGGGCCGAAAAGATAGAAGAAAAGTTGCATTGTAAATAGTTGTAGTCACGTTTTTACTAAGTTATTTGTGCGCGTCGGGCACCACCAAGACCCCATGTAACGGAGGAGGTACTTCTATCGGATTTAAAAACGCTTTCCAGACCGTCGCGGATCGTCCGGGAGTCAAGTTGTATTCAAGTTTAAGTGGTGAGGATCCTCCGGTGAGCTGCTGCTGCTGCTGCTGCTGCTGCTGCTGTGTCGTCTTCTTCAGCCGCAGATAAAGCAGATCTGTACCGGATAGTTTGCTACTTTGCATCTTCTGTAATGCTGTCCAAACCTGCTCTCGGCCATGCCAAGTTCTGCTAAGATAGCCTGCAACTTTGGCCGCTAGGCTAGTTAGCATTAGCTGGAAGCCTAACGCTGATCTCTGTAGAATGCAAAGCGCTGGTGTAGCTCGTCATGCTAACGTTAGCTCGTAGCTAGCACACTTGTTGGCCAAGTAGTTCATGCTAACGTTAGCTTGCTAGCCGCCCCTGTTGCTACTCATTTGAGGGGCATTTCAGAATAGACAGAAACACCGTTATGTGTGGAAATAAAGAGCTAAGTGTCGATATGTTGGCATTTTGTTTGTCCTAGCAAGAAGCTACGAAGTGTCCGCTTTTCATTTCTGTATCCAGTGAAGTGGGAGAACATCAACTTTCGCTTTTTTCTTTTATCCTGATTTGGGCTCTTCGTTTACTCCTCAGATACGACAGTAGACAAAATAGAGACTACTTTAAATACCCTTAACATTTATCAGACTCGTACTAGTGGTGTAGGGGAAATAAGCTGCACCAAAATAAGCGGTAGTTACTGTTTTCTTTCCGCTAACACCGTCTCTGCTTTAAGTTCACCTTAAACTTTAGCCTCTGCTCTCCCCTTCATTATTACTTAGATATTGTCCAATGATTTGTTCGTTCAGTAATTCAGTCACCATCTTACCCACTGCATGTGATGTTAGTTTGTACTGTAAGTGGTGGAAATTCTTAATGCAAAGTTTGGATAAAGAGATGAAGATGAGGACACTTTACACTGTGTGGGTTTCTCTGTGCTCACAGCTCCACACTGTTGATGATGGTCCCAAATGATCAAACCACCACTCAATACTCCTATGTACTCTTTGGCTTCAATAGTATTTAATTGTGTTGTAGTAGGAAGTGGTTCCCTGATTATTAGTTACCACACTCTGCTGTATATGTAACTTCATTACAGTTTACGCTCTAATTGATAATTGTCTGATTTTTCCTCCAGGTACCTCTCGGTGCTTCCTCTCTCTTCTGCTGTCAGTTCGGCACGTCCTCCCGTAGCGCATGAGCACACCCGTGCCTCACGCTGATGTGAGCGCTGCCTCGCTCCCTCTCTGTTTGCCACCCTCTCCATCCTCGCCCGCCCTCTGAGCCCCCTGAGCCTCACAACAAGCCACAGCCATGTGTGATAACGGAGACCCTGAGGATAAACCCCCTGCCCCTCCGGTCAGGATGAGCAGCACCATCTTCAGCACGGGCTCTGGCAAAGACTCGCTGTCAGCCAACCACAGCTCTAAACCACTGCCTTCTGTGCCCGAGGAGAGAAAACCTCGGAACAAGATCATCTCAATCTTCTCTGGGGCTGAAAAAGGTGAGATGGAGAGTTTGGCAGAAAACGGTTTGACAACTCTGAAGTTACTCTTGTGCTTGTGGCCTAAGCGTTGTCATTTGTAATTTCAATAATGTTTTGATTACTTTCAGGTGGTAGAAAGAAAGACAGAGACAAAGAGCGACCAGAGATCTCACCACCCTCAGATTTTGAGCACACCATACATGTTGGGTTTGATGCTGTCACAGGGGAGTTCACTGTGAGTTTCACTGTTTGCTCAACCTCACACGTACAGCTTTCCTTTCACACGTCTATTAACCGAAAGCACACGTGTACGTTCACGTCTCGGTGTGCAGCAGTTTGACACCGTGCCGTCTTTGTCATTCACAGGGGATGCCTGAGCAATGGGCTCGACTTCTCCAGACCTCAAACATCACCAAGTCAGAGCAGAAGAAAAACCCACAGGCGGTGCTCGACGTTCTCAAGTTCTACGACTCCACAGGCAACGGCCGCCAGAAGTACCTCAGCTTCTCATCTTCTGGTGAGGCTTGAAGTTAAACCGTAACATTAAATTGTTAAGTTACCTGCAGGGCACTTTGAATTCATATCAGGTTGTTCATTTTTTTTCCCAGCGGAGGGGATTGGTGTTGTAAGGTTGCTAGATTGTGCCACTAAAAGTATAGATTAAAGATTCCACTTTCCAAGTTAATTATTTCCTGAAATTACACTTTTGCCCTTTTGTCTTTAAGCAGTAACACTTTTTTCCTTTCTCATAGACAAATTTAATCAATATTATCTTTATGAGTAACCAGGCAGGGTAGTAAGTAAAACAGTACAATGTGTCAGCCTTGAAATAGAGCTTAGTTTAATCTCCTACTGCAGGCAATCATAGAGCATCTTTTTGTTTCTAACTTTGCACTTTTTTCCTGCAGAAAAAGACGCATTTACCCCAGGGCCTCAGTCTGTAAGTACTATAAGTATCGTATATAAAACACATGCTGTTTTATTTGGACTACACTGTGTCTTATAAAAGCTAACTACCCCTTTTTTCTCTCTCTAAATTAGCCTGTCAAAAAAGGCACTGAACCGTCTTCTCCGAATATCAAAGACATTGATGATGATGACGACGATGAGGCTCCTCCTCCCGTTGTGGCACCAAGACCAGAGCACACAAAGAGCGTAAGTCGCCTGCCTCTGTCAAATCAGTTTTTTGATATCTCACTTTAAGAGGCGTTCTTTGTTCTTAATTCGTTTGTCTTTTGTTGTCGTTCGGTTGTGTCGCACAGGTGTACACTCGCTCTGTTATTGACCCCATCCCCGCTCCCAGCACATGTGTGGACGGAAACGCTGCCTCCACGGCTGCAGACAGACAGAAGAAGAAGGGCAAGATGTCAGATGAGGAGATCATGGACAAACTGAGTAAATTACTAAAAAGTTAATTGTCACAGCAGTGCAGCGATTTGAATCCCACCTCTTTTACACATGTGATTGTTGTCTGGCTCACAGGAACCATAGTCAGCATTGGAGATCCCAAGAAGAAGTACACCAGATATGAGAAGATTGGTCAGGGGTGAGTGCAGATCCTCCAGCTGCATGTGGAGTGTGTGATAGAGTTTGAGTTTTTATCTGAACTATGTAGCATTGCTTTTATAATAATAATTGGGCCTTTATTTTCTCAAGAGAATCTGCTGATTTTTTTTTTGGTTTTTTTTTTTATTTTTGCATAAAGAAAACTGAATTTCCGAAGCCCACCCTCAATGACGTCACTTGAATGATGCAGACTGTTGACTGTTGTAATGCTGCAGTCAGAGAGAGCATACTTCCTGTGGCATACACTTAAGTGACTTCCTGATTCCTAGAATGGTTTTTCAATGAGCATATCTTTTACCGAAATAGAGCAGATCGATGCCAGTGAGTATTGTGAATTGCCTGAGTTATAGCTTAATTGGAAAAAAAATTGGAGATACATTTTGAGTTTGAAGCTTATGAAATCAGATGCTCAACCAGATCTTAACTATTTTATGAGACAGAGCCGAGTAGATTCTCAGTGGTGGTGGTGTTCAAGTTCTCCTAGTTGGTAATGTACAAAGAAAGCGCCATGTCACACTCTGTTGTCTGTTGATGAGTCACGGCTTAAATACATTAGTAAACTAATTTGAGAGGACTGTTTGTTGAGATGTGCACTGCAGCAAATTGCTCATCTCATCTTCTTCTCACAGGGCGTCGGGAACAGTGTTCACAGCCATTGATGTCGCCACAGGACAGGAGGTAAAGAGCGGCCGAGTAAAGTAGAGCTCATTACAAAAAATGCACATGGGAAAGTTAGTAGTTTGTAACGATAATCTTTATTCATAAAGCACCATCACTGCTTTATTTTTACAACTTCACAACAGCTGTGGCTGTAAGTGACAGGCCTGAGGTGACGGTACAGACTAAAACATACTGTAACATTAGCACATGCTAAGAGGTGTAATCAAGTTAGCAAACTGGCTCCACGCGGCTATTTTAAGTTAACGTTAACATCAGCCAACAATAGCGACCATGTGCTGCCAGTCACAGCGGACCAAGTAAGGTTGTATCAGCAAACTACTGTGTATGTTGAAATGTGTTACTGCTTAAGTATCCAACTTTTCATTTGTAATTCGTTGTTACAAAAGTTACACCGTCACTCTTGCAGTCACAATAAAGACCATGGGAAGGTTTGCAAAATTAGATATGATATGATATAATTTTAGATTTAAAATGGCTGTGAAATGGTGATTTGTCAAATGTGGGTGAGTGTAAATCTGTGGTGTTTCATGCTGATTTTTCACAGGTGGCCATTAAACAGATCAACCTACAAAAGCAGCCGAAGAAGGAGCTGATTATCAATGAAATTCTAGTGATGAAGGAGCTGAAGAACCCCAACATCGTCAACTTTTTAGACAGGTACGACTGACAATAAAGCTGCAGCCCAACAGCCATAGATCACCTAATGGTCATTATTTAAAAAAATCCAGAAAGTTGTCACAAAAGCATTGATGGACATCTGTGTGTGACGTTGTGTATTTGTATGCGTGTGTCAGTTTCCTGATGGGGGAGGAGCTGTTTGTGGTGATGGAGTATCTGGCTGGTGGCTCACTGACAGATGTGGTCACAGAGACCTGTATGGACGAGGCCCAGATAGCTGCCGTCTGCCGAGAGGTACCCGTCTGTCTTTACAAGCAGCGCCACATGTTTAATGTGAAAGTTAAAGAGAAAACAGAAGCTTCACTCTGAACCCTGTCTCCTCCCGTCTGTCTCCGTATCTGCAGTGTTTACAAGCGTTGGATTTCCTGCACGCCAACCAGGTCATTCACAGAGACATCAAAAGTGACAACGTGCTACTCGGGATGGATGGCTCTGTCAAGCTGAGTAAGTCCTGCTCTGGTGTTATCAGGAGCAGCTTGTTCAGTGCTTTTTGAGTGCCACATCCTTCCACTGTAACCATCGCATTAACTCCTCTCCATCTCCCCGACAGCCGACTTTGGCTTCTGTGCCCAGATCACTCCAGAGCAGAGCAAACGCAGCACCATGGTAGGCACGCCTTACTGGATGGCTCCTGAGGTGGTGACCAGAAAGGCGTATGGGCCTAAAGTAGACATTTGGTCACTGGGTATCATGGCCATTGAGATGGTTGAAGGAGAGCCTCCCTACCTGAACGAGAACCCACTGCGAGTGAGTGAGACCATTTCAAATCTCGTCTTATTTACATGTTGTTAACCTCCAACACTGACATGAAACAATTATAGCATCCGTACAACAAGATAACTGGTCATAACGTACATGATAAACAATCTTGATTTTATGTCAGAAAGCTAAAGAGTGAGTGACTTTTCGGATCAATACTTCGTTTGTCAGACTTCAGCATAGTTGCTGAACAACTGCAGTCTTTTAACTGTCGTGAGTCAACACAAAAGCAGGAGAAACGCTCGACGGGCATCATGAGATTGTGTCCTGCTGTTCACATGCAGAGGAAGGCACAACACAGCTGACTTGTTGTCAGGATACAAATATTTCAATCCAGTTTTTCTGCTGCTTTTGTTTCTCTTTTATATTCTAGTTGCTGATGATCATTGTTGAGTCAGCAATATGTTTACAAGGAACATGACCAATATATAAGGTTCACACACAGTTCAAGCTCGAGGGTTAAATTATACACACAGCCAAAGTGGTTTATGTACAGTATATGAATGTATGCAGCTGTGAATCAATAACCCCACCTCATTTCATACTGAACACACTGCTCTTGTTGTGTTTGCATCACGTTACAAACATCGCCTCTTCTATCTGAACACTTTTAAAATCTGGATTGAAAATCCCCGGCCAACAGTTGATTATTGGCCTTTGTCGACCAGTTACCTGGTATCACCTACAGTTTGTTTTGTGAAGTCAGCTCACTCAGCTGTAGTTAATCCCCACAAAGAGGGACGGCGAGGTCACGGCGACTGTAGAACACGAGGTGTGGAACACTCTCACAGCGTGAATTAAAAACAGATCTGACCTTTTAAATGCTGTCACTTTACCAGTTCAACTTGATTCATTCGCTACAGGTGAGTTATTTCACGGATCTCTGCGTTCCTTTTCCTCCCGTCTCTTCCTCTCTGACAGGCGTTGTACCTGATTGCCACGAACGGCACGCCTGAGCTTCAGAACCCAGAGAAGCTGTCTCCCGTCTTCAGAGATTTCCTCAACCGTTGCTTGGAAATGGACGTAGAGAAAAGAGGCGGAGGCAAAGAGCTGCTGCAGGTCAATAACTCTCCATGTTATTAGATTTTTTTTTCCATGTAATTATCATTCTGTTTAATTGAATGTGCACTTGATTCACAATTTTTTCTCCTCCTTCCCTCGTCTTTGTTGATGTTGGCCCTGGTGTGCAGCATCCGTTCCTGAAGCTGGCGAAGCCCCTCTCCAGTCTCACACCTCTCATCCTGGCAGCCAAGGAGGCCATGAAGGGCAACCGTTAGCTGATGAAACTAGCTACCCTGCCTTCCCATGCTGTGCACAGATGCGTGCCAACCATTTAGATTTCGTGCCAGACAATAGGCTGAGAGTGACTCGCCACTCTTGATGCACCAGCCTTATAAGCCCTGACAAACCTCACTGTGAAGAAGACCAAAAATACAGAGCACAACTCCACCGCTGTCCATATGAACTCTACTCTCACTCAGACGTCAGAAGACAAGTCAAACTAAAGTGCTTAGTTTCAGAGTCAGGCGTAGTTATTTTGTACAACAGATCTCCTGGTGACAAGTTAGGGCTAGGCTTGTATTTAACTTGGAATGAAGAAGACGCCTAGTTCTGTTTAGTTTTTTTAATCAACTGCCTTAAACAAATGCAAAATGTTGCCTAATGTATTGTTGATCGTGTCAATGTTTCTCTTCCCATGATTTTTACTACCTTTGTAATTTACCTTATCAGCTTGTCAGTGTCTTAGTTATTTTGATACTTGAATTTCATATTTGTCCCCCTTCTTGTTATATAGTTGGTCTCATTCAATGAACACTCTTGCTATTTCCACATTGACTCGTGTTTCATGGACATCTTCTCTTACCGTTTTTATAGGAAACATTTCAGTGCATTCTTCATCATGAACATGAGCTGTGATTGCGTCGTTCTTCGATCGCCACACCCGACAGACTTACTGTACCAGTTCTTCTCCCTGTATCATTAGTCTCCTGATACCAGAGGTGCACCTTACAGGCAAATTAAAATGTTAGATTGACAGGGTTTATACTTTCTTCTTTATTGTTGTTATTAAAAATGAGTATTGTATGTTGAACTCTGTCCTTTGTGTTCTTCTGGACTAACCAAATGCGCTTTTCTCCTGTGTATATTGTATACTTAATAAGTAGTTTGAACAAAAACAAAGTGGCCATATCGTAATGATTAGCTGTCAAAGGCTGGTAAAGACAATTTGTTGACAGTTTCTTTTTCTCTTCTGGATGATTAACAACCATGTCTGCGCACTCAAATAAATGCAACTGTCCATGCTTTTGTGATTGGTGTGCAGTAATATCACCTCTTTTTATAGATCCACACCGAGGGAAATAAATATAAAACTGGACTAATGTGAGCAGTGCAGTATGGCACTAATAACCTTTCCTATTTGTAGTGTATATTTTAGGACTTGGCCAGTGTTGGCTTTATAACTAGAGGCAGAGCAGATAGAAGTTGGGGATGTGTGGGACAGAGCTCGAGGTGTCTTTATTTTGAAGTATTGTGTTCACTGTCATTTTTGTATTTATTGGGGGCTTTTATTCTGGCGTGTTTGGCCGGAAGTGTAGCGTTTTTTTTCGGTGGAAGAGCTCGAGCTGCAGTAAAACCAGGACTAAGCTGCCATTCTATTTTCTGACCTCTGTGCGCTATGGCAGTTCACGTGAAAGACAAAGAAGCGTACCAACGACTGAACTATCTTCACCAGGTAGGAAATAAGTGAGAAGGTCAAAACGAACCGCTGTCATATCGGTAGCAGTCACGTGGCTGACATGCTAGCTACCTTGCTAACAAGCTTGCAATGATTATCTCTCTACAGGCCTCTCATTGTGTTTTATCTCAAAACCCGGACAATGTGGAGCTGGCTCGTTTCTACTCCTTCACACAGAAAACCATTGCAAGACGTTTAGTTCTTCGGCAGTAAGTTAAATCTGTCTGTTTATTATCCAGAAGCGTCTGTTTCTCCTGATCCTGCTTTTATTTTGAAGGCAGGATTACAGCAAGGCCTGTCACTCCACAGTGACGTCACTTTTACTTTCCTGCAAACCAGCGTGTTTTTTTTGTTTTTTGCTTGTTTTTGTCATGGCTGCATAAAGTTTCATGTTTACACGGACATTTATCCAGCAAAACAAAGCTATTTGGATTTTTTAGGGTTCACAATTGTTGACACAAAATAATTTTTGGAACAGATGTACCTGCGTGTTCAACTATCAACTAATACACAATACAATATACGATATACAATATACATATTGTATACAATATACATAGTAAAAGACAAAAAACAGCAATGAATTATATGTGTAGCTTAAATTGTATTCGTTTGAGCCTTGGAGCTTAATTGGACCCCCAAAACTATTTAAAAAAGAGTCACTGGTTGGCTTATTCCTTCATTATGACATTAGCACTGTAGTTTACCTTGACTCAGTCCTACAACCACCAACCTTCTCTTTTAAATACTAACTATGACAACAAATGTGTATTATTCCACTGCAGAAAATAATCCTTAATAAATGTACTAATTTGCATGTTTGAGTAATATTATTTAAAAAACTACATTGCCCAGTGGTCATAGAGCCCTTTTAAAAACAAACTCTATATTTGTGACCCATTTTAAAAGATGTACATCTTTAGTAGAAACCAAAGAGCTTGGGGATGAGAGCCACGGGCAGTGTGGGTTAGTCACATTATATTAACAGCAACACATTATAGCAACACATTATTGTTTGTTTTTTTTTTGTTTTTTGTTGAGGGAATTAGTTGACAGCAAGCAAAATGTACAAAAGTACCAGCCTTGTCCTTTAAGTCCTGATCCTTTACCTGTCCAAGCATACACAGGGTTTTCAGCATCTGGTAACTGTTGATTTTATTTCAGAGACCCATCAGTGAAGAGAACATTATGCAAGAAGTGCTGCTCACTGCTTATCCCAGGCGTAACTGCTACAACAAGACAACGCAGTGAGTCAGTTTATCATTTATAGTGATATATATTCCTGCTGCTTATGTTTCCCATGTCACCTTGCAGTGCACATCGAAATACATTTAGATTATAGATGATCAACATGTGTTTTTAAACAGTCGATTTATTTGTGTAATTTCACATATGAGGCAATCTGAGGCGACCCTTCTTTTTGACTTTGTCTCATCAGGAAAAAACCGCAGGACTCGTTTTACAGTTATGAGGTGCCTCAGCTGCGGACAGAGCAAGACATTACTGAATAATCCAGATTACTGTTTGTGGGTAGATCGTCCCGAGGCTCAGATGGAGCAACAAAAGCAGCCAGGTGACAAAACACAACTGGACACCGTAGACACAGAGAATAGTTTCCACATGCATACTGTACTAAACAAGACTCCACACCAAAGCATCAAGAATCATGTGTTTTAAAGATCAAGTACACAGGGAGTCTAAAACAGTTAATAGTTTGTGCATATTGACGACCAAATTCTTCCAAAGAGAGAAAACTTGTTACAAATTCAGATTTTTCAACTCGCAATAATGACTTGAAAAGGACACGCACTCCGTACTGACTGTTGTTGTTCATTCCTCCTCCCCCACAGATCCAGGCCCCTTTCTTAAGAAAAAGAAACCGTCAAAAGACTCAAAGCCTGGTGGGTCACAGTCTTCTAAACCCAGTGCTGCCCAGAGCACTGCCAGCACGTAGCAGCAGGTCCCCTCTTCTCACCGTCAGATATGAAGGACTTTTTCCCTTTATTGTGTCACATATACTCAGCATCAGAGGAGGTAGCTTGATACCATAATTTATGACGTTTTTGGCCTCTGTGAGATCAGTATCTTTCTGCAGTGTGAACATCTGTTTGTCACAGTGTCATTTCTGATGCTACCAACAGATGGAGATGGTGTGCTTTCATACACACAGTGCTGATAAAGTGTATTGTTTTGTTTTGTTTTTCCAAAAGAAAAATGCCATAGATGGTAATGATTTTATTGAAAACAGCCAACAAGAATAGAGAAAATTGAATCAATTTGTCATTATTGTTTTCTGTCCTTAATATTTTACAGTTTCTGTACAGGCATGTAATGGTTATCATGAGTTAAATATCTCTTGACCGTGAACAATTTGTTGTACTTTCCTAAAATGTCGATTAATAAGACAATAAACATCTGTAGTTTATTTCACATTTTCTTCTTTTCTCCTTTGTCTCCCTTTGGCACTCTGAAGCGTGTTTTCTGAAAATAAATAAGGTTCTTGGCAAAAATCCTTGGAATATGGCCCATGTACAAGAGAAGAGCCAGTGTCATGCCTAGAAAACAGAGATTCACTGTAAACGGTGTGTTCACTTTAAAAACTAACAAGGGATGCACAAGTTCCAGTTTAATTTACCTGTGAGAGGGCCCAGCCAGTAGACAACTGCATACTCTGTGACAGTGAATCCAGAACAGTAGAAGGTGAGGCCATAGGCCAAGGATGGATTCACATAAGCTGAAGTATAGCCTTTGGCTGCGAAAAAGAATGGACAAATGAAGTCTATGGTACTTTACTATACTCATTAATGATGCTTTGAGTGAGCTTGAGTGCTACCAAAGTGGTGTTGAAGACACTCATAATTTACTGTTGTGTATAAGCAGAGTTGAGCAGTGTTTCAAAGCCGTATAAGCATTTCTGAGCAGTGTCGTATTTATCAGTTATACATTTGCACTAAAGGAAAAAGCATAAAATGAAGCAGTAACCCAATTATGAACATCAGAAAACTGCCAATGAAATATTATCCTGTAAAAGAAAAAAAAGAAAATTCTCTATTTTCCTCTCTTTTATAGACTTGCAGTACCTCCCTTTGACCAAATTCATAAAACACATTCACAACTGAGAATGGATTAATTGAAGCATGTCAGCGAGGGGTTCCAGGTTATTTAGGCTAATATTTTAAGTGACAGGTAACACAGACAGGATTGACAGCATCATGTGGATGATGGTGCACTTACAATGAACCACAGCAGAGCAAGTCTGTTGCACTGATTTCCCAGTGGGTTCCTGTATTTATTTGTTTTATTTGCTAAAAGTGTTTCTTTTTATATTCCAGTGATTTTACTGCACTCAGTAAAAGTTTCTTTGTAAGAGACCGGTTTGGACCTTTTTATTTTTTTGCAGTGATGAAAAAAGAGGTGCCAGGTTTTGTTCAGACTTACCAGTATGGGACAGGAAAGTGAGGAGGACAGCGATCAGGGGCACCTGGATCAGAGCAGACCGGCGACGCAGGTTTAGATGGATGAGGTGAAAGACGAGCGTGCAAACACACTCTGTGAAAAAACCCTGAAGCAAAGAGACCAGCAGAGACGTGCTGCACTCTCTAGCCATCAGGTTTTTGATCATGTGCATGTCTGTCAGCTCCAGGCTCCAGTAGTACACAGCTACAAGAAGGGCCAGGTGGGCCCCAAGAAACTGGGCTGCAACGGCCAGGAGAGTGGGCAGGGTGGTGGCCTCCAGCTGCAGGAACCTCATCACAACTAGGCTGGGATTCCCTGACGCACCACCACAGATCACACCGTGGGTTAGCAGCACCACAAACAGTATGGTTAAAGTCACATCAGGACCCAGGCCCCCGGCCCACTGACCCACCTCCACAATGGTCTGCACCTCCAGCCAACACGCCACCAGCATGAAAGACGACGCAAACTCCAAAACGAAGCTAAAGCGTGGCCATTTTTTAAGGAGTGCTCGCACCAAGGCTGCAAAAATTACAACGGCCACGAAGTATCCGAGAGATGCGTTCAGTCCAGACATGGTTCAGATCAGTCGTCCCCTGCTGCTTCTTTTCAAAAAGAAATGAATGAGTGACTCGATAACCCTGCTTTTTTTTTTTTTTTGGCAACGTGGCACATGCAGAGACACATTTCTTATCAGAGACACGTCAGGTTTTTATCCAACTGCCACCTGCCAAAATACACATGGGCCTTTGCAAGGTCAGGTCAGGAAGCTGGCCTTCATTCAGTGGTCATCATGTATAGATCAAAACTTTGTCACATGCTTGAAAAATGCTCACAAAATATGTATTGATATCTACTGTATATTAAAGGATACAAGCCTTTATGTAGACTACTTGTTCGCTGCTCACGTACATCTGGAAGCAGGTTTCAGCAAAAACATGTCATTCGTTGGTCTAAAGATTAATCACACAAGAGAGAGAGGTTGTTCAAAGGCAATTATCTATTTTTTGTGACTTGGTGGCAGCACTGAAGGCAAATGAAGCGTCATCTTCAAATACAGCATGGGAACAAACAAAACCAGGAGTCTAGCAGTGCTAGCTGCCTTTGCTAATTAGCGCTAAACACAGAGTACAGCTGAGGCTGATGGGGCTGTCATTCATGTTTGACAGTGATTTAAAATTATGTGAAGTGAAATTTTGACCTTATGATGGAGTTATATGGAAGCTCAGGCGATCACCGAGGTAATTATGATTCACCCCCTGGGGACCACGAATCTTTGAGCTGAATTTCAATGCAATCCATCCAATAGCTGTTCAGACATTTAGCTCTGGACCAAAAATGTCAGTCTGCTGGTGGTGCAAGAGGAAAGGTCAGGGGATCATCAGAGTCAACAGGATTCATCATCTGGGGACCATGAATCATGAAGACATAATGCAGGTAAAATCTGACGATTGAAATCAAATCAAAATGTGTAGCTTCTGGTGCTAAATGGTAAGAGGATCACCAGAGCAATGAAAGTTTAACCTATAGGGACCTTCAGTATCTGTGTCATTGTCAAGATATTTCAGATATTCTGACCTACAAACGTGGCCAAAAAAGAAATTAAATTAAAGTCCAATGTTGCTTCCCCTTCTTTGTGTAAATTGTACTTTAATGTGAGCAACTGCCAGCCAGTCATAGAGACAACAAGCTTTTAACAGAGTCTGTCATAAGTCAGTAATGTTACAATAACACATAACTCTTTGAAAAAACTTAAACCACTATATTTTTTCATATACATTTCATGTGTTTGATAAAAATAGCTAAAAAAAAAAACAAGTTAAATGGTGTGGTAACATTGGGGGTGGAGGGACTGCTACTGCTAACACATTAGAGGTCAATGAGCAAAACTATGTAGGACAGCAGAACCATCAGCACTGCAAAGGCCCACAGATGGGGAGAGTCTGGTCCCTGCAGACTGCAGCGTACCGAGCTCTACCTGCTGGATTACAGTGACATCTGTCTTTGTTAAAGCCCAAAGCTGCTGCTCTTATTTTCAATATCATGAAATGATTTGATTAGTTGTCTGCTGCGTAGTATGAGAACTATTTAAATTGTGCTATGACCTACACTGACTGAGGAGCACAATCTGTCATTCAGCACAAGTAGAACTCACAAGTACGATTACGAGTCAGTCAGCATGCAGTCAGTGAACTGTTTATATTTATTTGCACTGCTGGTCTTCCATCCATGTGTCATGAGGAAGTGCTGCACAGTCAGTGGTTGCAGCAGCATGCTGAAGAAAAACAAGAAGACTTTTAACATGGTACACAGAACTGCTCCTATAGTCTTTTTAAATGATTTACTTTAGACATTTGAAATTTTTTTCTATCTCAATATATATTATATGATATTATTTTTCTATTTCCATGCCACAATGCCACCATTAAATGTGTTTTTGCCTCCATCTTGTGGTTGAATAATAAACATGACGCACTATTTCTCTACACTTCTGTTGCTCATGATAATATACAGCAGGCATTAGATGTATTTGTGACTCATAGTGTAGAGAATTGGATCTGGAAAATTATTGTAGACATATTTTGATGTCTATGATCACCCTGACACTGAAGCAGTTAAATGAAAATCATCAGCCAACATTCATTTCATCAGCCATCCTTCTTTTTGGAATGATAGCCGATGATTTTCATTTATCGGCTTCAGTGTTGGGGTCGTGGTTCAGGTGTTGCAGCAGCACAGAAAGATGTACAAATAAATCAAGAAAAGTACAACAAGTAAAACTGAGAATATTGAACATTAATATTATCTCAAGTGAGGGGACATATTGGTGTGATTAGTAGCAGCAGCAAAGTATTTCACAACACAGAGTTGCACAGCAAAATTAAATTTGTAGTCATGTCACTTACAAACCAACATAAAACACGCAGTATATAGAAATAATTACATTTAGAATAGAATAAGATAAAATAAAGAATAAAACAAGATAACATAATGTACATAGTTATTTATTTATAAGTATATACACATACACAGACAGCCAGGAGTGCAGCATAGATGAAATATAGCAGGGAGAAATATATGGAAGGAT
Organism: Pempheris klunzingeri; assembly: GCF_042242105.1. Lineage (NCBI taxonomy): Eukaryota > Metazoa > Chordata > Actinopteri > Acropomatiformes > Pempheridae > Pempheris > Pempheris klunzingeri. Next base: position 8,415,699 of record NC_092017.1, read on the forward strand.
AGTATAAAATCAGAATCAGAATCAGAATTACTTTAATAATCCCCAGGGGGAAATTGCTTTTGTTACACACAGCTCCAAAAGAATAAGAATAAACTTCAAACACAAAAGTAAAAATGTAAATATATCAAAGTATGTTTTTAAAATTATGTATTAAAAATTATTATTACAAATTATTACACAGAGGTAAATTATTAAATGAAACAGCAATATAACATAAGATATGATTAAATATAATATAATATATAAAAATGATTGATAAAACTATAATACATATTAATGAATACAGCACTAGCGTTCACAGTCTAATTGTAACTTTAAGTTATCGTAACTAATGAATGAATGTACGTCCTAACCTGTGATTGGATCATTCAGATCACGTGTATGGTTAAAAACCAGGAAGTGCCGTTGCAATCATGGATAGAATAGTAAATCTGCAGAGGAGATAACTATCTCCATCCAGCTCCTGCCTCATACTGTCCTCACCCCCTACATGTGACAGATTAACAATGTGTAGTTGATATTTTCAGCCACACCTGAAAGCACTTTGTGACAGTGAAGTAACCACAGTCCATAGATATATGGACTTTCTGCGTGGATAATATCCACTGGATATAACACCACAGTCATTTAGTCCAAAAACTCTGATGTTCAGACTGGAGGCGGAAGTTGTGAAACGTCGACGTGTGTGTGCGTGCGTGCGTGTTTGCGCGTGCGTGCGTGTTTGCGCGCGCATGTGTGTGCGCGTGCCAGTGAAGTGATGGCAGCAGGGGAAGAGCCGACGCTCAGAGAGGAGTGAGAACTTGTCGGGGATGGCGGACAAACCTCTGACGGTGTTCGTGAAGCTGTTCGCCGCTGGATTTTACGGTGTGAGCTCGTTTCTCATCGTCGTGGTGAACAAAAGTGTCCTCACCAACTACAGGTAACTGTCCCGCTAAGCGCCTGCCGAGGTTATTGACGCCCGCTGAAAAGCTGCCATGTTAGCTAGCTGGAAGTTGTGTTGCGCCTATTAGCTAGCGGCAACTTTGTGCCAGAGCGGTGCTGTAGGGAGGAACAGCAGAGCCTGGCTTACAGCAGCATGTAAGGAGGGTATGTTTTAACCTGCTAGCTGGTGCTCGGTACGAGGCTAGCTACGGTGGTGTAATGCTCACTGGGACTAACAGGGACTCTGCTCTTCCAGGTTCCCTTCTTCAATATGTGTCGGAATTGGACAAGTAAGTTGACTGCTCTCTGTTCTTGTGAGCACAGATTTTCACTCACTGAAAGTAGGCAGAGTTGAAGTATTTCTCTTTTGAATGTGTGTGTGTGTGTGTGTAGATGCTGGCCACAGTGGTTGTGCTGTGGGTGGGCAAGGCTGCGAGGGTGATCAGCTTCCCAGACTGTGATGAGAGCATACCTCGCAAGGTGAGACCATCTATCCATCTGTCTACAAGTGTTCAGTTCACCATGATCAGGGCTGTTTGTCCTCATTATCTTATATTTATGTTGGTCTCGCTTTGCAGACATTTCCTCTACCTCTCCTTTATGTGGGAAATCAAATCACTGGTCTGTTTGGCACCAAAAGGCTGAAGTAAGTCCTCATCTCTAAACTATCTAGGCTGAATTATGGTCAAAGGGAAGTTGATTCAATGTCATCATGAGCTCACTGGGCATGGCTGTTGATGTTGTGGCCAAGTTAAAGCAATTAATGTCCTCTTCCACCAGTCTGCCGATGTTTACGGTCCTCAGGAGGTTCTCCATCTTATTCACAATGCTGGCCGAGGGATTTCTGCTCAAGTAAGATTGCACATGACAGATAACCCACTTGTCGCGGTCATTCACCGCTCCTTTCACTCAGTGGGACACAGAGCCGTTCTCTTTGCACTGTAGTGGTGGCTTTTACTTGCAGCTCAAAGCAGACAGATTGAATTTCATTGCACTGCTATCTTTGACCTTCGGCAGGAAGAAATTCTCCAGGCCGGTCCAGCTGACAGTATTTACGATGATGCTCGGGGCGTTTATAGCTGCAAGGTAGGTTCTTGTACATCCAGGTGTCCTGGCTGTTAACCAGACCAGAATTAGTTCCACTACAAAGGGTTGTCCCGTCCTGATATATGTCCCCACTTAAGCTATATTGTCTTCATGGTCATTAAACACATGTTGTATATCTGTAGTTTAAGGTGTCCTGCCCCAAGCGAAGTCGTCAGTGACAGACGACTCCTTCACTTTTTTTCGTTTCCTTGTATCTCCGTTTATAGTGCTGACTTGTCCTTTGACCTGCAAGGCTACGTGTTCATTCTCCTGAACGACGTGCTGACTGCAGCCAATGGAGCCTATGTGAAACAAAAATTAGATGCAAAGGTATGTGGAAGCACCATCTGATGAATAGTAACCATTGTTGGGTTGGAGCTGTTTTTGGCATTGAGCTGATGTTGGTGAATTTAGAGACGCCAAACTGTCCTTCAGCGTCTGGTGTAAAGGAACTCAGTGTACACAAACGCCATAAGCTCGCTCTGTTAATTCCCCTCTAATTTGACTTTATTATCACTGCTCAAATATGTTTTGTCCTTGTGACTAAATGTTGTTCTGCTTTATTATGTATTTAGCATGTTTTCTGTCATTATCTTTAACAGTCAGGTTAATTACTGGTCTGTCAGAAATGGCTTGTACCTGGCTTTTTTTTTAATGACACACGAGCAGACAGCTCAGCTCTCATATTACAGCAGAGGCAGAACTGGATCCAGATTTAGTCTGTGATGTCTGCAGAGCACCATCTGCTACTACTGAGCAAGACAGAGAGGTGTGTGTGTGTGTGTGATATTGTGAGGGAGTGAAAGATGGAGCCACGTGAGCCAGAATCAGACAGATGCAAACAAGAGGTTCTAGGTAGTGCAGTGGGCTGGCCATGCATGACATCTGTATGCTAGTTAGTGAGGAATGCACTGAAAGACTTGTGAAAGACTCTCTGTTCTGGCTCTGCTTACTTTTCATGTTCCTGTTGCTCCCTGCCCATCTGTTTCTATGCTCTTTCTCACAGGAGTTGGGGAAGTATGGATTGTTGTATTATAATGCATTATTTATGATCATTCCCACTCTACTGTTGGCTCATGTGACTGGCGATATGCAGAAGGTGAGCAGTCTCTCTTTCTTTCTTATGTTCTTTCTCTCTTTTCTATAACCTGTTTCTTTATTTGTTTTCATTTAAAATTCTGAAACACATTGATTCATGTAGGTTTTATTCATTAGATTTATGAAATGTAAGTGTGTGAACAGTAGTTGAACCATCAAGTTAAGTCTCCATAGTTGGTTTATGGTGGTGATACTGATCAGCCATTGCACGGTCTGACCCTATATTGAAGTGAGTGCACCTATGTAGTGTGAGCATGGGTGTGTGCCGTAAATATGAGCTCCCTGTTTGTTGGTGAGTGTTGGCAGAGACCTTCTGGTTTGCCCAGCTGGGGCCCAGCAGCCAGACAGAGACAAAGCTGCTATTATGCACCTAGTAGAGTTATTACAGCAGCGCTCACAACCTCCCTTGACTGAATAAACTCACTTGGAGACACAGACGATTACCTTTTTTAAATCTAGTATGGAAGAGTTTGGTGTGATGTGTGATTTAAAATGTGATCAGCAGCTCTGCAGTGCTCGGTTTTCTCCCACTGAACACCAGACCAGACATGAGAGGACTTGATTTTTGTTTTTTTTTACCAAACAAACTCAATATTTTGAACTCGGAACATTTTTAATACAGCGTTACATTCCGATCTAGCTTTACTCATGATTTATGTATGTTTTTATGTGCGTGGTTTCACAAGCTGAGCTCTGCTTATTCTTGCTGTGCTTCTCTCGTCAGGCAGTGGAATATGATGGTTGGTCAGATATGTTTTTCCTCGCCCAGTTCATCCTGTCTTGCATCATGGGGTAAGAATACAGGCAGAGGCTTGTGTGACGCACACGCGTGCGCAAGCACACAGGATTGTGTTTTGTGCAAGAATCGAACATCTGGATTGCACCAAATTTCTCTAGGATTGCCATCATATCGGCATAAAATCTAGATTCTAGGCCATCGCTTACTCACTGAAGCTCACAATGAGCCTTTGTCTATCATGTTTCATCAATATTGTGAAATCTGAATTCTGGCTTGAAGAAGTTTTAAGTCTAATATGACGATATTGTTGTTTTGCAGGTTTGTTCTGATGTATTCCACTGTGCTTTGTACACAATACAACTCTGCATTAACAACCACGATTGTGGGCTGCATCAAGGTAAGCTGCAGATCCATGTGAAGTAATAATGGTTGAATATATGAAAACACGAAAAAAATTCCAAACTTAATATTCTCTCCATTGTGTGCAGAATGTCCTGGTGACATACATTGGGATGGTGTTCAGTGGAGACTACATTTTCTCTTGGACTAACTTCATAGGTTTGAATATCAGGTATGAAACAACGGGTTTACTTTCTAATGTATGTCCAAATGTCTGTTTCTAGTTTTGAGTAAAATGTCTCAACTATTGGATGGATTGCCACAAAATTTAGTGCAGACATTCATGTTCCCCGTAGGCTGCATGTAGTGTCATCATCAGGTACGTATGTGTAAAACTAATGACGTTCCCATCAGCCTCAGCTGCACCGTAAAAGATTTAAAGTTTACTCAGAAAACTGAGCAGAACATAAAAATCAGTTAGGATCTGTTGTAAAAGTTCAGTTTCCTTTTTTATGAAAAATGTTATATTATGATATAGAAGCTTGACAGACAATTTATTTATTTACACAAATCGTGGCAAAGAAGCAGCAGAGGCTTTACATTTTTAAATTCGTTCTCGCTTCCCACTGGTGCACTACTGTTTAGTCAGACTGGTTCTCCCCGAAACTGTGAACTCTGAAATGATACTGAGAGCAAAAGAAAAAGTCGCAGATATCATTGATGTGCCAGTCAGCTGCAGGAATTCATACGCGCCTGCTGGATCTTGTCTGGGAACCTGACGAACGTTCAGACCGATGTGCTGCTGCATGTTCACCTTTATACTGAGTGACACAAGCGACAACCTGGTTTTCATTTCTCACATTGCCTGTAGTCATCTCATGAGTTTGTTTTTTTTAAAAACAATCGACACACCTGATACACACCTCATTATTCAGTTTGTCCTCCTTCAGCACTATGTTACCCTACAATACATGCTCGAACATGTATTTTGCCACATTTGGTGTTTCTATACTTCTATACATAACTTGCTCTCCGTGTCGTTGCAGTATTGCGGGCAGCCTGGTGTACTCCTACATCACTCTCACAGAGGAGCAGACCAACAAAGCAAGTGAAAGCACCAAGATGGACATAAAGGGCAAGGTGGTTGTATGACAGAGACACTGGATTTTATTACTTTTCTGCTGATGAACAGAAAAACTCTACTTTTAGTACGACTTATTTATGGAGTATTTTGGCAGCCCCGGCGGGGGAACAGATGGGAATGGTGTCATGGCAACTAGCTTTCTGTGGAGCCACGCCGCCATCACGACTCTCCTGCCGCTGCCATGGTTACGAACCCTCCAGAGGGATTGTGGGTTGATTTTTTTTTTTTTTGTTTTGTTTTAGACAGTGTTTTCTTTTTAAATATTTGTATTTTGATACTGTACTTGTGAGCATTGAGAAGAAGGGAAACATGGAACCAATATTATTTATATGACAACACTTCCTGACATTTAGACAAACTGAGCGTTTAATGTTGGGATGACGAAATGTTTCCTGGACGCAGGAGTGGACAGCTGGAATAATCTATTGTGTTAAGCATGGGTGTGTACTGACGAATCGTGGGAATATTTGGTAATTGTTATTTTAAAGGCACAATCCTTATTTTTTACCGCCTTTTCTGGTTTGCCGTTTACAAGGAATGTAACTTTAGATGCCTTCTAAGCACAGTGAGATGCACTGACGCTGTTATCTGTTGCTCTGTTATCTGTTGTCTTTAGTACTTGTGTTTTGATTATTACTCGTACACTGTCATACAGACAAGCGGTAAAGACAGTGATCTAACCTCATCCTACAAACAACCAAAGTGGATGGGCAGTGGGCCGTCAGTTCCCATCAAGGATTGTGGCTTTAAATAATGTTGCTGCCTCTGGGAGATAAGTTAAGATTACAGTTTACATGTCGCTCTCTCAGTATTACAGGATGGATGTTGTGGACTCTCCAAGGCTGGTTTTGGTTCGCTCTATGCAGAACTAAAAAAAAAAACAGTACTTATAGTGTATTAGTACAAGGGGATCCATTTGTGGTTTTTTTTTTTTTCTTGACACAATGTTAGCGCACTTTTTTAAGTGAGGTCACACCTGCATAAAGGTGAAAAGGTACATTCGTCATCAAGAGTGAGATTATTGTACCTTTCCTGAAAAGTATGTTTCGGGTTTTTAAGTATTACAAGAGAACCTTGGGTTTTCTAAAACTTTTAATAATCAGGTACGAGTGTTGACTTTTTCCCTACATTTGTATCTGTTTTATATTTATTACTTTTTTTAGACTAATATTCATTTTGTAGGTCCAGTGGCTTACGAGCTGTTGAAACTGGTCCCATCTCAAACACAGTGACCATGGATTTGTAGCAGTTATGTATTTTTACATTAAAAAAAACTGATGTGACATATTCCTTGGCTTTGTTGTTCAGGTTATTATAGAGTCATTTGAACACGGAGCAGCTTATTTACAGAGAACATACTGTACTGTGGTGCTCACCCCCTAAGGAGAGGTTGTGATTAGAACATGACTTCACTAAGGTCACTATGCGTCTCCAGCTTCCTGTAACATCCAGTTTTGGTCTCATTCAAGTTACAGTTGCTATGAATTATTTATTTTCAGACTTAATATTTATTAAAACTGGATAATTCAACAATTCTGTAACTGAGGACCTGTTTGTATTTGCAGCCGATGATATACAAAAGTAGAGCAATGCCTCCCCCTTCTGCCAAAAAAATCATGAGAGTTCAGGAGTGTGACCCATTACTCTACACACACACTAGTCTGTTCACCCAAAATATGTATAAAACTTAAAGCAAAAAAAATCCACCTCTGTTATTGGCTCTTTTTTAAATCCACTGAACTGAAGAAAAGTGAAAAAGTGCCTCTGCCCTACCACTGCATCACTGAGCTGATTTAGTTTTGGTTAAACTTTCTGAGCAAATATTACAAAACTAATAAAAATTGGAGAAGATGATGAGGCAGAGAGCGACATGTTTTAATACAAAAAAAACAAGACCATACGTGTTAAAATATCTTTGATACACACCCACTACCATAAACAGCTCTGACCTCACTGGTTTTTAGGCAACTTACATTCAGTATTATACAGCTGTAACCCATTATCTCAATCATATCATTAAGAAACTGGCATGAAAATCCACTAATGTAAAAAGGTCTAAAATTTCACATCCAAATACAGCTTCAAGCTTACGCAGACAGCTGTCAAATTCAAATATATTAATTTAAACTGGAAACAGACAACTACCTAGAAAATATTGCATTGTGTTTGCCAGTCACGGGCACATAATAAGCACCTTCATCAGTCCAGTCTGAACATACAAAAGAAACACGAGAGGAGTTTCACGATCTGTTCTCGGCTGTCTCTGCCCCGATTACGGGAGCCCGGGGGGTGTTGATGGCACCTTCACTTTAGTTTAATGGACATGTATTATCGGCCGGCACAAAGGGAAACTAGTGGAACACAAGAGAGACATGCATCGATAATGTTTCATACAAGGAGGGGCCGGTCACAGAGAAAGAGAGCTTTGTTAAATGTAATTTCAACGTGCAAAAAAAGACATCAGAATATATAACTGACCACAGACCCTCTCTGCTACAAAACAAATGATGCAAAGATATCTCAACTATGACTTAAAGCTCTGACACACTGCACACAACACAGCTCTAGTGTGAGTGCAACTCAAAAATTATTTGGCTTCAACTCCAGTTCAACAACAGCCACATCGTAGCGTTTGACTGACATGGTGAGTGGAGATCTTATAGAACAAAACACACATCAGTTAATCTCCACGGCTTTGTCTCTTTAAACTCCTTCACCAATATATACAAGGTCTGATTTTCATCTGAGGCACCAGTGTACATGGCGGTCATACATGCAGAGATATCATTCAGGTCTTCAAATAGCCCCAAAGATCACTGTGGGATTTTTTTCTTCTTCTCCTCATATGCCAAGTAACGCAAACTTTATCATACAGGAACACAAAATAATCACAAAACCACTTCCCACCATGATCTTCTGGGGGCTCTGGACTATTATTACACATATTTAGACCCACATCATCTCAGCACGTCGAAACAATACTTTCTACCATCCCAAAGAAGCAGGCCCTCATAGTACTTCCTGGATTGATGCACACAATCCACTAAATTACAACAACAACAACAACAAAACATGCTCAGCAACACTGACAGTTCTGAAGCCGTCCCCACCACAGGTTCATGTCCATGTGCGGAATAAACGCAGCGTCTTCCTCAGGGGTCTACCTGTTGGAGGGCTCTCAAAACTAGTCCAATGCCCTGTGCAACAACAAAACTTGCAACATGCTCATTGACACATATCATCCAACATAAAACCCCGGTTCAAGAGTGGAGTGTGTTTCGAATGGGCTAAAAGCAGTACTGATTGTTTACCATTAAGTATAAGAATGTTTTGTTTGTTTTTTTTCATACCAGCAGCAAGCGTCCAAGGGAGCTAAAGATAGTACAAATGCTGGCTTTGTAACGTGAAGCACAGCTCCAACGGTGTTAGCATAACTTAAACCAGATAAACCTGTGACTCTGCACAGTGAACAGGCTAATAAAACTGCACCCAAACAGGAAGAGCTGGACCAAGGAGCACGAGAGCACTTTCCTTGATAAAAGATGCTTTTCTATTGCTGTTATATATAAAAAGCTACAGTGCATTGGGCTCTCTGATGCTGCAAGTTATTAAAACATCCCTCATGGTTTAGGTTCCTAAAAAGGTACCATATTGCAATGGTGATGATAAATGGAAATCTCAAGGGCGCAACCAGCCTAAGCCACACTAGGTGAAAGGTGAGACACTACTCATTGCAGAAACTCATTTGTCTCCCTACAACCTTTAAGGAGAACTGCAGCACGGACGCTATATCCTTTCATTATTCCCCAAGGCACATGAATGATAAGGCTTACCTGACTTTGTATCTCATGAGAGAGAGAGAGAGAGAGAGATAGAGAGAGATTATGTATTAAATATATAACATATAACTTACTGCTTTGATACAAAAAGTGGGATTTGGAAAGGAGTGATGTTGGAGGGACTATTTGTCAACAATTTAACAGTCCAGCTGCTGTGTGTCAGTTTTAAAGTGAGACAAGGTTCTCGGCCATGTAATAGAGACTGTAGAAGTTGCAGCCAATGCAGCAGAGGTTACAGAGCGAGGACAGCAGTCTGTACAGCCACAGGCGGCTGCTGAGGTGCCTGTATTTGACATCTGTCTCACACAGCTTGGCGTAAGCTTCGCGGTTCGACGACAGGCCGATGTCCTGACCCAAGCCGCACGCCTGCTCGACGAGATGCATGTCAGCCATGATCTCTGATGTCATCTGGCCGAACCACTGAGCGTTGACGGCCGCGACTGTCACAGACACAAAGAAGATGAAGATCTGGTGGGGAAAACGAGAGTCAAGGGATTAGAGGAATATTCTAAAATTGGGTTTTATGTGATGATGTGGAACAAATAACACACCTGAAAAGCTTCTCTGTCATCCAGCATGTCGCTGGGATGATACACAGCGAAGATGGTGAGGTTAAAGAAGGCACAAGCTGAACCCAAGTGGAGGTAGAACGGGACCAGACGGCTCTGGATAAAGCCGTATGTGTGTCTGTTCAGGTTGTTGTCCATCACAAAGCCTATGCAGAAAACAGAACAGAAGTAGTTGTTACTGCAGTGGAGCAACCGGCTTTTGTTTCCATAAAAACATTCATTCATCCTGGTCTAACAGTGACTACCCTAACATGAACTGAAATCTGCACTATTAAGAAAAAACAAGGTTATGAGAAGACATTTTCTGATGGCCACAACCTGATCTAAGTCATAGTCCCTGTCTAATCACATCGAGATATAAAGTATTACATGACGCCATGTTCATCAGTTTTTAATCAACAATTTCACACTTTCATCAGTCCAAACGCCTGATTCATGCTCTACCTTTTTTCTCTGCTCTGGTTTTAAATAGACTGTTAGAAAGCCGTGTTTGCATAAATGCAGCCAGAGTGGTACACCACAACACCAAGCGGATAAAAACATAGGGTTTGTGGTTGAAACCTGGCAGAATACTAGAGCGTACTGTGGGCCAACGTGAACTGCATAGCTCTACAGGCATCCCATAGACACACCTTGGATTACTGCAAGTTAGTTACTGAACAGCAAAAAAAAAAAAAAACAGGGTTTGGATGTAGTTAGTACTTTTATCCAATGTGTGTGTGTTTGTGTGTGTGTGTGTGTGTGTGTGGTACCAACTTGAAACGAAGGTGACCCATATCTGCATTCCCCAGTAGGTGGAAAGCAGCAGCAGCTGCAGCACCTTCACTGTGAGTGTTGGCTCCTGGTCAGTGGACATGCTTCCTCCTCAGCCTCGTTCTTCTCCAGCCTGGACTGGACTGTAGTCTCCAAAACTGCACCGTCCGGAAAGACCAGCAATGCCTTCTTTCCCTCGTCTGAAGGGCACTTGATGCCCCACTCCAGAGCCTCTGTAAACACAATCAATACGAGGATGTGACAGCATGCAACATGTTGTTGGCAAACTGGTTAGAAGTGTAAGTGAGCCGCAGTTATTGTGGGCCAAAGTTGAAGGATTGCTGATATGCACGCTGAAACTCATTGTACTGGTGCACACCTTTAGATAAGAGCACACCTCTTGCTACCGGCACAGGGACAGCCCAGCCAGCTCCCCAAACAAATTAAACAGCCATCAGATTCATGCTTTATTTCTGTAAATATCTAAATCAGTGCGGCACACTGTGTACCCTCCAGGATCTGGAAACTTCCGCATTGTTGTCAAGGAAACTGGGTCGCTGTTCTGACCTTACCCAGTGAGTAACTTCTGTGAGCCCGGAGGAGATCTGCAGGTGTGCACAGAACAACTCTCAAGCAAACAGCAGCTAACATTAACGACTGACGGGGCGGCAACCAGTCTCCAAAGTCACCTTTACAAAAACGGACTGTTTGGTAAACCAACGCCAGTTGCTAGCGACGTTATCAGCCCAGTCATAGCTGTAAAAGCACCGTGTAGCACAAAGTTAAAGTGCACAGAGTGGCAGCTAGCGTTAGCTGAAGTTAACTGCGGGACTTAGCGTGAGTTAGCTTCACTTCCACAACTAACTTGACTTGAAAACTAACTCGACTAAGTCAGCGGCCGTCACCTTTCTAATGTAAAAAGAAAACTCAGAGTCGGTACTTTGAGTGTGAGAAGAGCCTACCTGTGGTGACAGTGACTTCGGGCAGCTCTGATAGTCACCTGCCTGCTGACAGCTAGTTAGCTGAGCTGCTAACTTACTTAGCCTGTAAGTCACACCGAGAAAGAAGGAGAAGAAGAAGAAGAGGAGGAGGAGGAGGAGGGCGGAACCATGAAAAGTGCTCTGGAAACACTTTCCTGACAGCAGACACCACTGGTCCCCCCCTCAGGTTTGGTGTGATTTGTTTGGCTTTCAGATGAGCGCACAAAAGAAGCAAACTTAGGTTTACACTTATTCAATGAAGTGAAGTACCAGCTTGCTATGACTACATGCTATAGACTGTATGTGACATGCCAGCACATGAGGGGAAAACAAGGACACATATAAGAAACAAAAAGTTCAGCTTTGCACTGTGCTGTTATTTGAATAAAGCAAAGACATTAGCTGGGACTGTCTGATGGCTGTGGACCCTTATTACTATAGTGGGGTATGGTATTTATGCCCAGCAATAAATCTGTCTATCTGTCTGTCTTTTAAAAAGCACAAGAATGATTTTTTTTGCAGAAAAGAGTTTTTAATTAATTCAATTCTTAAATCATAGTTTTAGTGATAAGTGATTATTTTAATATCAAAATAGTAGTCCTTTAATTATAGGCATTACAATATAATTTTTAGATTCCAAAAGCATGTATTACAAAAGTGTACATTTATTAAAAATATGTGTATGACGCTAATGAAGTGTATGACACTTCACTGTTGATAATGTTGACTTAAAAAAAAAGGTGTACAGAGAAATATAGTCTTCAAAGGCGCTTAATTAGGTAGTAAAACAGGGAAAAGTTGCCGAACAATACAATTAAAAAAGGACAAAAATAAAACATTTTGTGCAAAAGTTGCACATATGGGCTCAGAGTCAAGCATCACATGAAATCAAAACACAAAAGTTGAAATATTCTAATTTTGTTACAGAAGTGGAAAAACAGAGAATACATTCATGACTTAAAAGCATTACATTAGTTCATATTGATAGAGGGGCCTCCGAAACACGGTCTGGTTGGTAAAACATGACAAATGTTTTAGCTCGTATTAGTCTGTGCAAGTTCCACCTTAAAAAAATCTGAGCTGTATCCTTGTGTAAAACTTTTTTTTTTTTGGTCTTAAATCATCAGGCAGCAGTGATCAGGGAATCAGTGTCGGGCAGATTTACAGATTTTGTCGTACACCTCTGGGAAGGCCTCCTTACAGCCAAGCTCCTCTCTCAGCCTGTGATACAGCTGTCCGTCAAACATCTCCCAAAACTCCTCTCGGTCCATGTACACGTCTGCGTACAGCATCTGGAACCTGCAGGAGACCGATGGCACATGTGCGGTAAAGGTGTCAGTGTAATAGTTCATAGAAATGCCACCATAGTATCAGCATAGTAACGGGTGCTCAATGTGGTGCATAGTTTTAGACGTACCCATGCACGTCTCTGACAAACTTCTCCAGCTGACGCGTTGATGCTTTGGCTTCAAAGTGTTTGACCTTGGGCTCTCCATAAGCGCCGATGTCCACATACAACTCCTCCTCTTGACCTTTGGGGTGGACCATCCCTCTGCCTGGTTGCAGCAGGAATGGACACAGCCACAGAGGATAGACCTGAAACAGCACAACACGCCTCAAGAGTTCAAGCAGGAGGAATAGCGAGCATATACTGGCATACAGTGGCTTCATCCACATCTGAATCTTACGTCGATGTCCTGGTGGAAGCGTGTGATGGCGGCCTGCAGGTGCTTCATGGGTATCAGCATGTCCTGGACCACGTGGTGCTGCTCGTAGAGCCGTCTGATGGTCTCCCCCTGGGTGAGCTTCAGCAGGGAGATCTTAGGGGGAACCATCCATCCAAACAGCCAGCGAAACACCAGGTTGTTGCCGAACGGAATAATATCCTGGAGAAAAGGGCACAAATACACACTCTGACACACACAAACAGGCTGACAGGTGACACCAGAGTGGCTCTCTGTGACGCACTGTGCTGTGACTAGTGCTGAAACAATAAATCAATTAGCAGAAAAATTCCCAAACATCTGCTCATATCAGCTTTTCAAATGTGAGGATTTATTGTTCTATGTAATTGAGTTTTGGGCTGGTGGTCAGACATCAGAAGTACTTTCAAGATGTCATGCTGGCAACTAGAAATATGTGATGGACATTTTTTTTGCTTCTTCCTTGTGCTTTCTAGATTAAATGATAATGACAACAGTTGTTATTTGCTGACCTATTGGCTGAGACAAGATAATCTCTAGTGATGTAGCGTCAAAAGATTAAAATAGATAACTGAAAATGTGCAGGGCTTCCAGTCACTCAGCTTTCATGGATCATGTGACTGACAGGCTGTAACCTGATAGGACAGAGGTCAGGCAGATTCAACTCAAACTCAATTGATCATCTTAAGTAGCCCAGATGCTCAAGTTTGAGTGTTTCGTGTTGAATCTTAGAGTCTGAACTAAATCAGAATTGAAATGATTGAATAATAATACATTCATTTAATTCACTTGAATAGCTTTTCCATGAATCTAAATTTGTGATTTCTGAGGAAACTCCAGTTTTAAAACTACACACCTGAAATGACTTTCTGGAAATTCCAAAGAAAGGAATTCAAACCACAAGATGATGGTAAGATGGTTTTTATGTGAGTCAGTTTTTCAGTGCTATAAACACGGTTTAATATTTGAATTCCAGCATTAATTATTCAGTAGTGATTAAATGAAACAAATATGTACTCTGTTGTTTCCTGGGTCCAGACCTCTGGATTTGCCCACTCCTCTGACTGGTCTTGCATAATGACATGACACAGCTGCTTTTTGGTTGAAAAACAGTCGGTCCAATGAGCGCTGCAGGGTGACTAACGATTAGCCAATCAGTGCCACGGGTGGGACTAATGCTGATGCCAGGCTGTGCGCCGACATCCTAGTCGGTTTTTCCTTTGCTCCTCTACACTGTAAAAGTATTTCAGCACTGGAAAGATGGTCTGTTATTCAGTAAAAAGGGGCAAATATTGTTGGAATTGGTGCTAACAGACGACCAGAATACACTGCACTGCTTTCCTCACTAGCTGGTGGTGCTCAACTCTGGGCTGTAGCGGCCTCTTCCTCCTTTGCAATGTATTCAGGTTCATATAAGTAGCCCCAAATGTCTGATTCCAGCATGAAACTATAACAATTATTTTCTTACAGCGGGCAGACAGAATATTCAGAGGTAGGAACTACCATCTGTAGTTCGATAAACAGAGCTAAAGCCAGGAAAAGTCCAACAGATGAAATATGTCTCACAGGAAAGTTGAGCATTGTTCATTTGCACATATGACCCACACTGTAATGACAAAAAGCTGGTTGTAAATTGGCAGTTCCCCTTTAAACCCCTGGCAAAACCAGTATGTGTGAATGGAAACACATCAGGGTCGACTTAAAATGGCGTTAGATTCAAGTGGATACGTTGGTCCCCTGTGACTGTTGATGGAAAATCAAATCTCAGCCACAGAAATCAGTGAAAGTGAAGAAAATGTCAGACTAAAGACGGAAATGGAGCGTGACCAGTTCTGTCTGATGTCCAGCTAATTAGTTTCCGATAAAAGTCAAATCCTCACAGCCTCTCTTTGTTTCCACATGTGTGTAAACCTCTGCTTTGTCAACCACAAATCTAGAAATGAGCAATGTTATTATATTTTTAAGTTTTTGTTGTCATATGACTTTAAAATTAGAACTAGTTCAAAAACAGTCCAAATCTTCCCTTGTGAGATTTATGATGATGGAGCATCTTGCTTTTTATGACATGAAAAGGCAGATATTACCTCCCTCCACACCAAAATAATTTTGTACGTATTGCTGTTGATTCTGCAGTGGGTTTTCATGACATAATGTTGAATTTCTATAAAAGGATTAAGTTTGTCATAACTAGACACTGATACAATTCAGTTGCACTGCTCTTATGTCCCACTAGAGGGCGACCATAACCCTCCACCCAGTGCCAGGCGCTCTCTCCTGTCACCATGCCCAGCACATGAGTGATGTCCATCACCAGTGGTTGATTAATGATTCAGTCGGGGCATCGCCCTATTTCAGTCAGACTTTCCTCTGCATCATCTACAAAACCCTTTCAAAAACACCCAAAAGCCCAGAGTGAGCTCCTCTGTCAAAGCAATACTATGCATAATTCATCACTCCATTTGCTGCCACAGATGACAAAGGATGCCAAGCACTTCTCACTAATGGCTAATGGTGTGTGTTTGTGAGTACAAAGTGTGAGCATGCGAGCATTAGAGTGTAATAAAGAGAAGAAGTTGATAAGATGACGACGAGCTAAAATCTGGCAGATATATGCAGCCCTTTAATGTAACCCTACAGCTCATGGAAACAGCCTCCGTAACGTGTGAGTGTGTGTTCAGTGAGTACCTGAAGCTCCCAGAAGATGCTGCGTGTGTGTCTGTGATAGTACTGCCTCAGAGGAATGTATTCAACGGCGGTGTTGTCGTCTTTCAGGTAGCCCTCCACGTGTTTAAAGAACCAGGGTTTAAAGTGCAGCCCGATTCTATTAATCTGATTTCACACAGGAAAAAGGGAGGTTAAATGTGATCAAATGTGAAAGCAAGTCAAGTCTGAGCTGAAAAATTATACCTTATCGGGCTCCGCGTGGTTAGTCATGGTTCCCGTCATGATGACAGCAGTGTCCAGGCTGTACTGGATGCCCTCAACAAATGTGTTCTGCTTGTTCTGCGATGCCTCAGTGAAGCGCTTACAGATGTTCTCCAGTCCTCTGACTGGCTCATAGTGCAGCTTCACCCAGGGCTTAGCCGGGACTATTTTAATCTCAGCTGCAACCAAGAACCCCAGAGTTCCACAGGACCACGGGACGGCGTGGAAGAGATCCAAGTTCTCCTCCTATATGACAGAAAAAAATGACTCCTCTATTGGAACAAGCAACACCAAACTGTGCACAGATCTTTGAACACTTGGAAACAGTGGAGGATCATTTCCACTGATTGAGACACATTATGCTCATTTTTAGGTTCATACTTGTATTTGAGGCCCCTATGTTATATGTATGTATGTTAACATCTTGTAATGTTGGAAAAAAAACGTAATTTTTCCTATACTGAGCATATTGCATTTAGCTCGTGCTTCTATAAGCCTCCTTCTGAAAAGCCCAGATTGGCATTGCCCACCAACCTTTCACCAGCTCTGCAGTCTCCACTCCAAAGGGGAGGCCCATTAGCCGACAAACATGCTAATGCCAAGTTCAGACTAATAAGCCAAATAAACAGCAAAACTACATAAAACACAGCAAAACGTACAGCTTCTAAGACTGACGCTGGGTCATGGACAGCTGATATCGCTCCATCCTTGAGCTTGTACCTCTTATAAAGCTCGTTAAGAAAGCAGTCTTGAGTAAAATAACGTTTTACAGACAGATTCCTTTTTTGTAGTCGTTTTTGCCACAATAAACCAGTAGTCATTAATGGAAACAGCTGCTGATGTTGGACACTTTCTGCTGCCAAGGCAGACAGGTAAAGTCCAAGTGGTCTGTGGTGATGGTGACGATGTTACCATGGTGATCCCTGGTTAAACATGAGCCAACTTTGTGATACTGGAGAACCTGAGTCAAGCTCAAAGATGCTGACCCACTAATCACACACTCAGCACTCACCTCAGTGCAGCGGACTAAGCTGCCATCAGCTAGAACCAGTTCATATGCGACACAGATGTGCTGAAAGAGCCCATAAATATGAGAGGAGGATTCAATGCCAGTGCCCATCACCAAACCACCTGCGAGAGGAGAGAGAGTACAAGATTTGTTCTCAGTAATCAATATCTTGCCAGGTGAGAGCGACAGCGGGACATCAGAAAGCAGCGTGTGCCTGCAGGGAGTGAGTATGTACTCTATGTTCCTGCCTGGACATCAGGATAAATGAATGTACTGCGGCCTGATGGGAAAACATTAGATTGTTGATGCGCAGTTTATGGCATCAGGAAATCCATTATGAAACCCGATCCAGGGGTGCTTCCAACGCTGCAGCCATTTCCTCCCAGTTTCACCATTTGAGCTACAACATCAATCCGCTAACACAATTAGAGAAGTCGCTGAGGGTCTAAACAGGATACAGTGATTGATGCAGGAGATGCAGGACCTACATCATCGAACAATAATCTGTGGAAATCACCAGTGCATCTTCTCTATTTCTAGTAACTAGAGAGCCATGGATGGTGCCACTCTGTGATGATTCCCCAGGAAATAATCCTCAGTATTATGGACAACATACCCACAGTGAGGTCATCAAGCTCGGGCAGCACTGGCAGTGTCCAGCCAATAGAGTTAAGGAGAGCGGTCACCTGACCCATGTTGGCCAGCGGTTCAACTCTCACCACCTAAGAAAACAAACATCTGCCATCAGGCTGACAATACAAAATCCAGCCTGGTGCATTTTTATGAGTGAAAACTGAATCAGTTGTAATTTGTATTGGCTAATATTGGGTTGACTGGGTTAAATGTTGAGATCTGGGAACAATTAAACAGAAGTCAGATGGGGTCAAAAACACAGGCAGTCAGACAGTGTGAGTCCATGTGAATGGTTAGTTCCACAGTTGGCTCCTTGCTCTCCTGCCATCAGTGTATGAATGGTGTGTGAATGGGTGAATGTGGATGTAGTGTTCAAGTGCTTTATATATACAAGTACAGTTCATTTACTATTTACCAAATGAAGTGGCTTCAAACTTTATTGAGTAACTTAATTTAAATCTTAAACTTGATTAAATTGAATGAAACTTGTGAAGTCCCTGTGTTTCCACATGTCAGCAGTTACTTTGGTGAGGACAATAGTATCACAAGGAAAAAAGTGGTACACTGACTGCAGCCACGCTGGGGGCTTTCTGAGGCTGTACTGAAGCACAGCCGTGCTAACATCTGCATGCTGACATACAGTGACAATGCTAACATGCTGATGTGTAGCAGGTCTAATCTTTTCTATGTTAGTCGTCTTAGTTTAGCTAGTATTTGCTCATAGTATTTGCCCAGAGAAAGGCTCATGTTATTTGATGTATTTCACAGCAGACGATTTGACGTGTGATAGCAGGAAACACACAGGTGTAATTAACAACATTAACAATGGCTGCATTCCATTTAGGTTCAACAGTAAACACTCTGTCAAATTTCCATTTTGAGACATTTTTACAAATTTGCAGAACAAGTCGTGTCTGTTGAACCTACCTGCCTCTTTGTGTCCACCTCCAGAATGTCCATCATATTGATCATGATGTTCTTGTGGGTTTTCTTGTATTTCCCCACTCTGAGGGACACGGTGAGCCAGCCAGGTCGACCCGTACACATGTAGGTCTTACTGCCGTCCTTCCTCCACTCACGCACCTGAAGTGTATCATGATTCAGAAAAGAACATATTATTATCGCTGAGGGGCCGAGGATACGCAGCACTGTTCGCCTTTTCTACTCTGTCTTGGTATAAAACACTGAGGACATTGTTGGAGGCAAAAGGCCTTGGCAGCTCATTTGAACTCTTCAAACTAAATTCTGAGAAGAGGAATCCTTGGCTAGAGCTCTCTCAAGCTGGTGGCTTATTTGATTTGCCTCTTCCTCATAATAAATTACTCTCTCCTGACCAAATTGACTGACTGTAAATATATTCCTGCCTAAATTCACAGTCCTCTCCTAAATTTTGACTGTACCACAGCACTGAGACAGTTATTACTTTAAATCACTGCTTTTGATACTGTAGACCACTAAATACTCATTGATAAAATACAGAGATGTACCTTCACACACTTCCACTGTGATATACTGCCGGTACTGGAATTGCTTTTCATCAGCTGTGATGATTCATGTCTATATGAACTCTTGAACTGAACTCAGAACTATTCAATGAACGTGTCAATTCTGAAGTAAATATCACAATGAATCAACACGTAATAAGTTTGGTTTGTTTTAACACCTAAACCTACTGGGAAAGTAACTGCTTGGCTGGGTTTGAGTTACAGTGAACATGAACGTGCAGGCTGAGTTAATCCAAAGCATTTAAAGCCACATTATGAATACATTTTAGCAGGACTACCATCAGATATAGAGATTATACGAGCTGGAAGGACGATAAAATAACTATTTATGACAGCCTTGGCATGACCGTACCTCTAGTTGTATAGTAATTATATTGGTGGTGAATTGAATAAAATGCACATTTTTATAATTACATCTAAGCCTGCTCTCATAAAATGGTAGCTATTACTTAGATATATGACTATTATAGCTGATTAAGGAGTGATTGGTGGGACAACAGAGACAAATTCTTAATCGCAATGTACTTCTGATAAAATTGCTTTCACTCCACATATTTCACATAATTAAGAGCACTCTCTCACTGTCTTTGAGCTTTGCACTATATTGTTTTTTGCAGAACACATGTAATAAGTAACTCCTCCTGTGTGTTCATGTTGACATCAGGTGGGCTGGTCACCATGCCAATGATGCACCAAACCTCCAGTGACACCGTCATCAAATGATGGGACACTTAATGAATGAGTAACAATAAATTGGAAGTGCATGTCTGGATTTGGATCCAAGTAAACCTCAGCTGGGCTTATCAGTAAATGACGATAAGCACCACACTGCACACTGCACACACACACACACACACACACACACACCTGTGACCAGAGACACTGAACCGATGATGATGATGGTGATGATGATGATCGCTCACCTGTCTCTGGATGTCTCGCACGCGCTGGTCGTGCAGCTTGGGTGCAGAGCACATCTTGAAAATCAGCCACGCGCGCACATAATAATACACATCGAATATAACGGAGAGGGGCAGCAGGAACAAACACACAAATATCCACCTCTGGTGAACGATCACGTAATCTAGACCTTTGACTTTGATCCACAGCAGGAACAGGACGGCCAGGCCGCCTAAGTACAGCAGCGGATCCATGCTTTCTGGACAGGTCGGTCGGGGTCTGCACGCTGTCCTGACAAAAACTATCTCTCACGCTTTTTTTGGTTAAACTCCCACTGACCGCTGAGGCTCTCACATGGGGGGGGGGGCACTCCGTATCGATCGCCCTAACTCCAAACACCGACTCCTGATCACCTCTTCACTGCTATAGGTGAGCGAGCCTAGGTGACAGCACAAGCCCCTCCCTGCTCCACACTGATTGGCTAAAACCACCGCAGGGGGGCGGGACCAGACGCCATGTCTTCACGCTGATTGGACAACCAAGTGACTGCCGGGAGTTCTAGAGGAGCAGGCTTTCTGACCTTGAACCAATCACACAACAGAGAGGCTGTCACACCACGAACCCTGTTCTCAAGGCTCTGTTACAACACATCAGCCACTGAGACAGTCTGAGGAGGAGGTCAGATCAGACCCTCCTCACACTGGCTGTCCCACTTTTACTGTGATGGCACAGGTGGTCTAGTATCACAGCATCAGAGTTCATGAATAAAGGCAGATATGGAGCTGATTTCACCTCATCACTGTTTCCTACTCACGTGATCATTTTAAAGTCTGCGTCGACCAGTTTGGTGTTATTAACTACCCAAATAAATTCGCATGATTTAAAAAAACAAAACACCATTTATGAAAAACTAAGCAGTGTTCTCTTTGAAACAGAGGAGGTGTGTCTACTAAAGCTGCTGTTTACTCTGTCTCCCTCTTCATGTGGCTGTTTTAACCCGTTCATTCTCAGATTTTGAAGTATTTCGGGGTTCCACTGACACCTCCAGCTGCTCAGTCTATTTCGCTTTAGACTTGATGTCTATTTTAAACCGATCTTGGTGCACAGGGTAGCCTTGTAAGCTTAACCGAGCCTCTTCCACCGCAGTCAACCCAACCGTGATGCAACATTCACTGACACCGTGAACTGTGCTGACTGCTTCACTGTTGCGGACATAGACTGCAGACTGTTTGGTTGCAGACAGGATTGCCTGCTATATAAAGATACGTTTGTGACATAGGGCAGCTTCTCTCTGTCGGCACTGAATTGGATATCACAGGCACTCATGTAACTGCTGAGCATGTGACAATAAAGTCTTTGAATCTTGAATCTTGAATCTAGCGTTGGTGCTAGCATAGTCTAGTCAGTAGCTGCTACCTTCCAACTCTGTGTCGGTTTCAGCTAGCCCCATAGCTAGTCCTGTTGGCCGGCTAGTCTCCCCCTCCCATGCCAACAGGGTGAAACAATGCACAATGCAAGTGTTAGGGGACTCCATAACGTGTAATAGTGAGACTACACTAGTGCTAGCAGGCCTTAGCAATGCAGCTAAAGCTACGTGGAGGGCCATGGTATCTAATGTAGTGCTAACAGGGATGCACGTGTCACCAAGAGAGACCTATCTGCAACAAGAAAGTAGTCCACACAAGCCACTGTAGCACTACTTATCACAGTGGGAGAGAGAGAGAGAGAGAGAGAGAGAGAGAGAGAGAGAGAGAGAGAGAGAGAGACGCCCTTTTACGTCATACTGGGGGAGGAGTCATGCCAATGATGTCACAGAGTCACTTTTTCAGCCCAGCCCGAAAAATCCTGAACTCAAAAGTGGAGAAACACTGTGTAACTGTGTAACTCCTCAATTCACTACTACACTGTTCACAGTCTTTTCACCTTTTCAGATGTCATTTTCTAACATGTATATGTTCAGAAAGTTTGCTGTACACAGACTTTAAGATCATATATATTTAACACTAATCATCTCGGCCCCTGACAACAAAAATAAAGTTTGACTTTTTATTCATTTTATTTATACTGTTTGTAAATGTTGTTTTATTTTTAGCCATATCAGCAGCAAGACTATGGATGGTGATCAGCGTTTGAGTCTTATTCTGAATTTATTCTCTGAAATAACTAATTTTGGGGTCAGTGATAAATTAATAAGTAACAACTTAACAGGGGGCTCACAGCAGCCCACTACTTGAAATAATCGTATCCTTGGGTGATGAAGAGGGGCTATACTGTCATTTACAATGGTTCTTAAAGAAAACATGCTTCTTTTAACCTATTTACAAAACATATTCCACTGTTGGTTGTGCTTTTCCTCTTAATAATAAAGTACTTACCCTCTTTAGATTGCAAAAACAGCCTAATTCTGATTCCTGAAAAAAACACATAGCTTCAGTGTCGTCAATGGTTGCTGTAGGTCCTGATCCAATGTCTCTGTCACGGTCACTTCAAAAGCTCAAACCTTACTGGCAAGTCTAGACAGTAAAATGCTATTTAAGCCTTTAATAAATTCTGTAGGTCAGCCCATTTTGTCACCATTAAAACCAAATGGTATGAAATAAGCTTGCAGGGATGCTGTTTCCAGTGATTGGGCCTCTATTATTAATCACTCAACCCTATTAAAGGTCTTAGGTGGCCAAACAATCAGCTCTTTATTTGAATATATTAATTTGAACATAATGAGGTTACAAAGGCACCTTATTTTGCCTATGGATGTATAGGCCTAAAATCCACACTCTCATGCCCAATATGTCCATTCCTGTTTAGAGAAATTATTCTCTCTCTCTCTCTCTCTCTCTCTCTCTCTCTCTCACACACACACACACACACACACACACACACACACACACACACAGGGCTAAAGTGGTACCGTTCAGACACATTAGACAGAGGGAGGGTGGGGCGCCAGTAAAGATTTCTTAATGGGCTCTGCTGTCCTCTCGTCCATCTGCCTTGATGATAAGCACAGCCACTCTACATTCGCCCGATGCGCACCAAAGCCTTGGTCGGTGTATTTTTATTTATTTACCAATGAAATGTTTATTTTAACACTTGTCCACTGCTGGAGGTCTACACAGTGAGGACTAACACTTGGACTTTATGAACAGCAATATGGAAAATGGAAGTTATGGGAACAAAGAAGTGAATAAGTAAGTTCTTGAGCTTTTCCTTGTCACAATAGGACTTTTGTAACTGTGGAGTCAATTATTTGGATGTCTGGTGAGCGTCAGAGCACATGGGGAGCACAGTCCAAGGAACTGTTTGTGTGTGAGTGACACTATCCAGACGGTCACAACCTACACAGTAACCTCAGAAGCTGTCACGGTCCCGGAGGACGATGCCTTCCCTGCACCATGGAGCAATCTTCATCGGAGCTTTCCTCATTGTGACCGGGGGCTCCACAGCCTTCCTGGCCTCGTACCAGAGCCACCTGCAGGCTTTGTCCCTCTGCTGCGTGGTGCTGGGGGTGGTCATGCTCATCCTGGGGCTATTCTGGGCTATGAACAGCAAAACTGCTGAAAACTACAACCACCAGGAGTTCGACCCAGAGTGTCCACATTATCCATACAACGACTACCCCAACTTCAGCAGCCATGGCCTCTTCTCCCCCCAAGGGAGCCGCTTCCCTGAGTCCCAGTCAGTGTTTCTGCCCAGGTGGGTGAATTTACATAGATTTTTTGTTTTAAACAGTTCAATCTGTATTTTTAAGTATGATGTATTGAATTCTGAAGCCGGAAAATAAGACTGTATTAATTAAAGTGTATTACATGGATTATCCATACTAAGAATAAATAGAGAGGCAGTTCAGTTTACCCAAAGAAAAGATTTCAGAGAGGACCATAAGCACTGTTGCTGTTTGCTTTTCCATGTTGTCGAATTCATTCTTCCTGGGTATTTGATGACATCATAGGATCAGTTATCAGTTTATCAGTCCTTCAGAGATGGAGCTGATAATTGTATGATAACTGTTGATAATTGCGCACAGACACCAGAAACCTTTAAACATCAGGAAGAAAAATGCTTCATCTTGTCTTCCGCCGCCCGTGTTCAGCCTTGGGTGACACATCGATCGATACTTGCCCATTTAGCGCGGCCCACAGGAAAGATACATTGTGATATAAATATAATGACTACAAAAATGAAGTTAAAGAAGCACATCAAGTTAGAAAAGTTAGATAAGAAAATTCACATCACTCTCAAGCGCACGTTAATGTGAAGGAGGAGTCATCAGCCGTTAGCTTAGCTTAGCTCTAAGTCTGGAGATGGAGGGAAACAGCTAGCCTGTCGCAGAAAACGTGTCAAAAAGATAATTCCAGTCATGGCGGGTTAAGTATCAGACCATTTACTGTCTGGGACCAGCTACTTCCTGGAATCCCCACTGGTTGCCTGGCAACTAGTCCCACTCATCATTAAGCCGTTTATATTTGGGTGGAGTTACACTCTGGTTTTTATTCAGATTAAACAAAATAAACATGTTATTTAGCCATCTTTAGATATGCTGGTAAGTGAATTTTGTTACATTTGGACAGAGCCAGGCTACGCTAGGCTAGGCTAGGCTATGCTAGGCTAGGCTAGCTGTTTCTAAGTAAACTAAAAAAGAAGGAGGAGTCATGACATCATGATGCCATCGCTGTAGTGCTCTGCTTGGTGCCAGACTTTAGTGCTGGTTCTATTGAAGTCTATGGGGGATGTACGTAGAAACACACTATAACCCAACATATCTAGGTGGTATGATCTTTGATGAAGAAAATGCCTCAATCAATTAAAGGAACTAACTTTCCAGAATAGAACACTAATTTTTCCAAATGTGTGCATTTATTTACCAGCTGTTTGTCTCCAAATAGTATCCAAGCAGATTTTCAATTGTGGCACTGATGTACGTTCACTCGCTACACATTGAGTATCTTGTCTTTATTAGTTTCCAAGGAACTGTTCCAAGAAACCCTGTGTATACATGGATCACGGTAACAGACCACAGCTGTAATTCAAACACTGTTCATCATCCTGCACAGCCATGATGTCCATTGTACCTTTTTGAAACCTAATTCCTGTATTTGTCAGGAAACACAACTACCGACAGAACTTGACTCCATCTGCTATCCACCATCTGATCTCTACAACCGCTGACACCTCAGAACTATACATACATATCAATTTATGTTTGTTCTGCCCTCATAAAGTGTGTGCAGACGACTGTTTTCATGAGTTCTTACTGCCACTGTTTTCTCGACCGTAGGACGATGGAACACCACAGGCAAGGTGCTCGCGGTGAGGACTTCGACTACCCTCCCATGGACTCTGGTGGTTTTAGTCCATCGCCTCACCCTCCCCCATGGCAGGAACCCCCGCCTCCCTATGAGGTCGCCATCAAGACGACCTGCAGCTCTACACAGCTGCGGCGTGCATACTCAGACACACACCTGGCCACGGAGCCCCTGTTTGGACAATCAAGAGAGATCAGCTTTGAGGTGTGACGCTGGACGATGAGGACGCAATGCAGCACCTCTCTGTACATCCAAACAAAAGATAAATAGGCATGAGACTGGGGCTTTAGCTCAGACTCTGTTGACAGTAACTCACTGTATCAGACACTTGAAGCATGCCTCTTTTTGATGTTGGTCAGCGCTAGTCCTAGCATGTTTCCCCCAGGTTTTCTGTAATTACATTGCAGGTGTAAATGCATATCTAAATACAGTATATGGTGAAATTAAAAGCATATCACACCGAATTCAGCCTTATCAGACCAAATTACAGCACCAAGACACTTTATGTCTTTATAAAGACAACCATTACAGTGTCTTGCTGAACTCTTTAAGTGTGGTAAACTCTCTCGTTGAGATGTGATAATATTCTTCCGTCACCCACAAGCACTTGAGATCAGGCTGGTATTCTATACATGAAGCTACATCACAGGTATGGTAAGCTTAGCTTAGCATGTAGACTGGAAACAGGGGGAAAACAGCTAGCCTGGCTCTGTTTAAAGATAATAAAAATCCACCTAAGCTTGCTAGTTAACATGATGTCTCATGTTTGTTTAATGTGTACAAACATTTGAATATAAAAATGCCAACTTGAGGTTTTACAGGGGATTGGGTGCTGGAATATTTTGTTTGCAAGTCACAGTGACTTTCAGTCTTTATACTAAGCTAAGCTAACACAGACCAGACATATCAGGCACAGGTCACATTATCATTGAATGAGATTCATTTAAACAAGCAGATGCAATGTTAACAGACTCATAGGAGCAGATATTAATACATAAAACATTCTAAATAATGCTGGGACAAAACCAGAAACAATGGATAATACCTGTGTTGGTATTCTTCTTTTGTAACCATTGTTTAAGCCTTTAACCTTTAACAATGAATGAGATTAAATTACATGAAATAGTATGAACAGCTAATTTGCTTGGCAAATACTTTGTTGTCTCTATTAAGTAGAATAGGTTTCTTTACATTGTGTCAATTAGTTTATGCCAATTAGTAAGTAGCACAATGGCCTCCAGATGGTGGAAATACTGTTTAAATATCCAAAACATCGCCTCTCAGGACGCTGTCACACTTAGTGACCTTTTTTTTTTTTAACTCTTTCATCGTATTTTCACCTACATGCTGTTTGCTATGAGTCTTAATGGTCAAAGAGTCCAGATGTAACTACAGGCCTGGTGTCAAATGATATTCGTTAAATGTGTTGCCTGCCCCTAACTTTGGTGATGGAGGACTTTCACCTGGAGCCTGAGAACCAGGCAGGGCTTAGGCTCACGTTAGCCTGCTAAATGCAGGTTAGGATTTACTTTAATATCAGCTCAACAGACTTAACTGTATATTCCTCATTTGTGGCGCTCCCTGTCTGATCGCAGAGGACAGTGTTCTTTGTTGTCCCATCTATCAAACAATCCAGTGATCCTTCGTCCCCCAGTAATGTCGAAAGCATCACCCTGAACAAATGTTTTCCCCATTAGGATTAACATGCTTCATCAGAGGATGAATATGGATGGATAATTCACTTTGGGAAACTAGTGCCCAGACCCATAGACATCTATTAGTTTGTGTGCCAGACATGTATTCATCATCTTGTTGAAAGCTGGGGAGCGATGACTCATCTGACCCTATGAGGTTTTCCACTGTCGCTCACACAACCCTGCCTGAGTATCACAGCCTGACCTCTTATCACCATCACAACACCCTCTGTTTCAAATGACCGTATCAGTGTATCACAAAAACAAAACAAGCATATTTGTAGTACGTTATTTTTGTACATTTCTATTATGTTTTTGCTTCCTTCTCAACACTCATTTATATTCAGAAATTTCAACACAGTGTGCAAATTCACCTTGCAGAAACCCTAAACTTGTTTGGGGAATTATTGTCTAAAGCTCCTTTGGTGTGGGGCATTTAGGTGCTGGTGGGAATCTACAACATTCAACATTTGCGTGGTCTTCCAAAATGTATTCAAACACAGAAGCTTTGGAAAAAGAAGACTGTTTGGCAGCCACCCCACACACCAAGGCATGACTGGACCAATAGGGGAGAGTTTTCAAGACAATTCAGACTCACAAGCAAAAAATGTATCAAAATCCTGTGTTGAACGGATGCTGCATTACAAATCTTTGTTAATCACAAATAATTAAACAAATAAAGATGATGTGAGGCCCACTGTGATGGTTAAATACTGTAACTAAGGCATGTCTATAGCCATAATATACTTTATAAGATGATTGGAAAATGTCCAAAACTCAAAGTATGTCATTCATAGTAAATTATGTAATAGATGCAAAAGCACAACAATGTTCCTGTCTTTTCTTTCTTTTCTTTTTTTTTTTTTTGCCGTATCGGTCTTGATCAACTGCTAAGCATGAGACTGTGTTTCATCTATTTTTCACAGTTACAAAATATTTTCATATTAAGTTTGTTAAACATTAATGCAGCAATGGATCGTATGAATTATTGTCAGCCTTCACATGAGTGTTATACTGAATTATATGTGTTGAGAGGAGTCCAGCCGCCTTCATGACCTCTGAAATAAGATGCCGCTCTAGACTGATCACCTCAAACACACTGTTGTGATCTTTGACAGCACAAGGACGACCGACTGCTCTGATGGTCCAACGCACACACACACACACACACACACACACACACTACAGCAACAGGAGAGCTGACATGAATCACAGGATTATGGACAATCCACACATGCATGCTTCTATGACTGATATGCTTTACTTTTGGAAAAGGCAACTCACAAGAGAACACCATGTTTTTCAAACAGACTGAATTTTGCACTTCATCTCACTTGTGGTGCTGCTGTTTTCTCAACTGTTCCAAGATCAACAACGGCCTCGGTACCTCAACATGGACCCAAAGTCTTTAAAGAAGAAGTTCTCTCTGTTCCCAAGATCAAGAATGACCTTTAAACTCCAGGATATGATATTATCAGACTGTGTAGAAAGATTTTCCTCTAAATTAAACAAATCTTAACATATTGTTGCTCTGAGGCTTTTGGACCCTCTCACCCCCCCTCATTTATACACATTCTAGTTTCCACACGCTGTGATGTGCGATGACATGTTTATTGTGAATCAAATGAAAATTAAATCAAAGTGGGTATAATGTTGGGAATGCCCTATGTGACACGTGACACAGTGACAACGAAGGATCAGATGTGTTTGACTCGGCTTTAAATATAGAAAACTTTATGGGAAAACGTGTCTGAATCTCTAAAACTGGCTCGGGGCTGTCACATAGGCCTGCCCTGTTCTGTGTCGTCAGGAGACGCTGAATTTCCTACATCCTCCACAATCTATACATTTTTTACATTTTCCTCAGTCTCAGTAATTCAAACAATGACTAAAACACGTTTTTCTTGGAGGTGTAGAGGAAAAAGGCCTAAATAAGGTGATAATAGGTAATAACTGGTGAACATCAGGATTTCCGCCCTTTTTTTTGTCAGAGGGTCTTTTTAAACGTTGCCTGGCAGATCAGTGACCTCAGTCACATGTTAGTCAGTCAGACAGCACAGATGGCAGAGTGATGGGTGGAGAGAGGTGGGTAGATGATAAGGTAGGGAGAAAAATAGGTCAGAAATTGATTAATAACTGAATGTAAATTGTTCTGATACTCTGCTTAACCAATGTTTTGATTTTACAAATTGATACTTTAACTTTAACACAAGATAGTTTGTGGCAGGTTGCCTCCAATCTTTGGTCGCTAGCTGTTACATTAGGTGACTGTCAATAACTTCTCTAGATAGATAGATAGATAGATAGATAGATAGATAGATCTTTGATTTTCCCATACGTTGTTGGGCCCTATCACGCTGAATGATGGAGCTGCATGATGATGTAACTGCACTAAGATGGACACATTTACATTTCATCATCTGAAGGAGCGACAGGAATTTCGGGTCTTCTTTCACACAGTGAAGCTGGATCCTACAATCAGGTTCTGGAGGTTTCTCAGGTCTGGAGCCAAAACACAGAAACCCTACACTCTTGGTCCTGATAGAATTATATTTCATAAACCAAGAATGATCCATATTTATAGGGTCAACATGAAGGAACAGGAGAGAATAACAGGCAGCCACACAAGTATATTGTTTTTTTCTTAGTGCAGAAAATGTGGTCTTTGATTTACAACCAAAAGTAACTGGCTTCTATAGACATCAGACAGTTTAGCAGCAAAATAAAGGGATATTTAAGGGGAAATTTAAGTAGTTTAAAAGGTTAAAGAGCAACCGAGGGCTTCAGGCATCAAGATAAAGACAGATGAAGATAAAGTCCAACATTAGAAGCATCTACTCAGATCAGGTGTCAAATTAAGGCTCATGATAACTGATTCATGCAGCCAGCTTATTCCTAATCAATATAGTGATGCCAAACCAGTCACCCCCTCACACCTTCCCATGTGTAGGGCAGTGAAGATCACCCTGCTCCACCCCCAGCTGAGCTCCACCTCGCCTCAAAAACAGTATGCTCTTGTTTGCAGAGTTTATCGGCTCATAAATAACCAGGACAGTAATTCTCTCCTTGTGCAAACAGCTTGCCCAAACACAGGCAAAGTGACACTGTTCAGACCGCCCTGCCCTCCATTCCTCGTCACTGAAAACCCTTCCTCATGAAGAAGAAAAAAAAAAAAAAAAAAGAAAAGCCCAGCACTTCCTCACTCTGCTGCTGCTGCTGCTGCTGCTGTGGCCAGATGAGAGCCACACAGCGCCCGGCCCACATGCGACATCTACTCCTCTCCCACAGATCTTCGGCGCCCTGATCACTCACTAAAACCGGATATGCTCCTCGTGCGGGGAGAAAAGGCGAAGCGGCAGAGCAGCGCGTAATAATGAGAGAGGCGCGGCCGGGTCGCGGGATCCGCGGGCTGAAGCGGAGGGAGCGTCTTTACCAGAGTTTTTGTGGCTCGGGGGGACACCACACGGGCATCATGAGCGCAGGGAAAGTTGATGAAGAGGAGAAAAGAGATGGTGAAGCTTTCGGTCCACGCATCTGCTGAACAGCTCCTCGCCGCGACTTCCTATCAGGTAGAAGGAGGGTCGATGATCGGTGGGGATACGCATCGATCCGCAGAGATGATTTACATGTTGCATATGTCCGTGTTATTTCCCCTTTAGTCAGTTTCCTTCTGCTCCTGCTCACCTCTTCCTCTATATCCCACCCCCCTCCACACACACAGCTGTAGTGGATGCTGTGTATCTGATCCCTCTCCTCTCTCCTGCAGACCAGCCACTGCTGAAATTGAGGCACAACCATAGCTGGAAGAAGTCACTTCCTAGAAGGCAGGGGCTCCGGAGATGCCGCTCCCCCAGGGGATGCTGCTCTGTTTGGGCATTCTTCTGATGACCGCTGGGGGGGTCATGGCCCTGTGCGTGGGCCTGCCCCAGCAGTCAGCCCCGCTGTTTGGAGTGGGGTTGTTCCTGGGTCTGGGGGGCGTGGGACTGCTGGTCAGCGGGCTCTGCATGGCCATGAAGAATCTCCAGGTGGCCGTGCCTGGACACTTCCTCCTGCACCCCCGCACAGGCACGCGCTTCAGCCCACAGCAGGCCCTGGCTATACAAAGGTACATGTGTAAAGAGGGACGTGCATAAAGCCTGATGATATAAGGAGGGCGACTGACTGCACTGCAGTGTTTTAGATGCAGATTGTGTGTGCATGGAGCCGTGGTTCCAGACCAGTGGTCGGAGTAAGAAGGAGAGAGGGATGAGAAAGAAGGTTATGATATCTTAACAACTTCTCTCAAACCTTTGCTTTTTTTCTCATGACTTACTGGTTAGTTTCACGTCTTTGGGCCTCTAACAAGTATTCAAAGTGAAAATTTGACCTTATGATGATGCCACATAAGATCAGCAACGATATTACAACTCATGGTCATCCATCCAAACGTTGTCATGATATTTCCCTCAAAACCACAAGCCGACCTCATGGTGGCACTAGAGGAAAAGTCAGGGGATCACCACATTCATTAGGATTCACACTCTGGGAAGCAAGAATGTAGACCTGACATATGTCAACAATATGGTGCAGTCTATAATAAGTTTAGTCATGCTGGGCTGAAAAGGTTGGAAACCTCTGGCGCACAGGACAACAAACTTAGAAAAAGCCCCTTTTTTCTATAAATAAATCAACCCCGTTCAAGATAAATAAACACTCACACAGACAAACGCCAGAACACACCATCCAGGGTGATGAATGACCCCACTGTTGAACAGATCTCTTAGAAACATCACCACGTTTTAGTTAACGTGCAGAGTCAGACAGAGGCCAGTGAAGTGCATTAGGACCTTGAAAACTCCGGACTAGTGACACAGAATTGGAAAGTAACAGATTTTCTGATTATGGCCTTATTATAGAAGTAGGTCATGGAGAAAACACATGCATGTGGCGTGCAGACTCCCCCTGGCATTGTCTGAGGTAATCGACGATAGCCTGTGAATTTAAACAAGACGTGCTCTGCTCATTGTCCAACACCAAGGAGGAGAGATGCCAGGACCACAGTTTCCATCATCTCTGCTTTTCTACCGCTGATGAAGCTCAGACCGATCAGAATTTCTAGACCTGAACAATCTTTTAAATATGAGCTGCAGACGGTGTGTGTAAGTGCTGAAAGGAGTTGATGTGTAAGATAAAGTGTGGTTGCCGAAAGGACCTGACAATCAGTTTAAGTGTGAGTGCTGAAAGGAGTTGAGGGGTAAGACAAAGTGTGATTTCTGGGTGAAATACAATCACTGATAGGAGTTCAGTTGGTTGGAGGGGAAGCAGTGACAGAAGTAATCATTCTACGTGCAGCGGAAGCTCTGAAAAAAAAAAAAAAAAGAAAAAGCACACTTCTCATCGCCTCCCTTTCTCTCCAGGAGGTTGGACCGAATTCGTCGGGAGATGTCGGAGGACTCTGTCAGCATGAGACAAGAGCCTGAAGCCTCTCTCCCATCCACCCCGCCACCCTGGACTATGGAGCCGCCTCCATCCTACGACACAGTGATGAAGAGCCAGGAGCACAGCGAGCAGATCTAACCTCTCGCTCTGGCGGACATCTGTGCGTTGTGTCAGTGCCTTTTGTCTTCAGTTCTCAGTGAGAACCTTGAATGAACAGTCGGTGCTAGCGATGAACGCGCTGTGAGGGGCCTCTTCTGTGCCTTAAGACAGCCTCCCTGAACCCAAACACAAGCCAAGAAACAGGAAAAGACTACAGCTGGTTAAAGGCTTAATATTTGTACAGACTGGGGGCCCAGTGTGGCCTCCTTGTCTACTAAGTGTGTGTGTGGTGATGGATTGTGAAAGGAGTTGAAATGATCACTACAGCGGCTTCACTCTCTACACTAAAAGCCTTTCTTGAGACCAGCATGATGTAACTTTTACAACAAAGTTAAGGGATTCGTGTCAACAGTCTGGCTGCAAGCCTCCTGTAGACACCTAATTAGGATATTTTATTGGCCTGCTTGAATTTATGTGACCTACTACTGTGCGCAGCGCTCTTCTTCAAACACGATACGAACTTTCCTCACAGCTACACAGCTCCTCTTTGCATCTGCACTCTTTCGCGTCACAAACTTGCACGAGATTCATTAAGAGCTTACCCCCAAACGCAAAGTGCCTTAAAAAGTGACAGCAGAATGTCAACAGTACAGTGTTATTTATCTGTCAGCTTTGTATCCCGTGTTTGCAGTTTTGTGTTGTGATGTTACTATAAACTTGAGTTAAAGAATAACTATGGCGTTCTCTGTGAGTGGGGTCGCACTTAGAAATAATGGATTGTTTAGTTTAAAGAGGGAAACCCGATAAAGGCGGAGAAGAGAAATGCCGACTTATTTAAAATCACGTCCACACAAAGCAAACAAACACTCAACCCAACACTGATCAGAAGGTCAGTTGCTCAGCTTAGTCTCCTTTTTGCCAGCAGCTTGAGGCAAGGTGACCTATCAGGTACAAACACACACACACACACACCTGCAATTTTATACCTGACCTGCTCAGGCTGTCTGCAGGCTGTAATAACCAGCAGAGTGGAACCCTAACCGAGCTTTCTCCACCCTCACCTTCGAGCCCTGACAGATCAAAACCAAACCTTTCCTCACTGTGCGGCAGGCGCTTGAGTATTACGTTTACACAAATAGGAGCTTCATTGGTCAGCAGTGATGGTAGAGGGGAAGCCGTATCGGTATGGGCTGATAGCGGCGGGGCTGTGTGTGGTGACGTTCGGCCTCTTCATCATGACTCAGGAGCGACCGCACATCTACGCCACAGTGTGCGTTCTGGGTGTTACCATGGTGTGCGTCGGGACTGTGTGGAGCCTCTGCCAGTGCTACCCCAAGGTAGAGTGAGAGAGTGTGGAGTGCGTGTGCTGCGAAGACAGATGAAGGAAACAGCATGTGTTTGCTGTCATGTGGAAACAGATTGGGTAATGGACAGTGTGTGTTTGTTAGGTCATTCTGGCTCCTGTGATTCAGGAGAAAAGTCTGGAGGATCTACTGTGTGCTGCAGCTCGAGCAAAAGACGAAAGGTACTTTGTCATGCACGCATTCACAGATTCGCACACACACACGCTTGATGGTCTGCAGACAAGTGGGTGTTCATTCAGGCCTTAATGGTTCCCTGTGGTCTGTCTGTGTATCTCAGGATGCTAAGCGACCATCATGTGACACAATGGCGACGGCACCAGTGTAGTGAGCCTGAGCGGAGGACATATGTTGTAGATAGTCATTTTATTATCTTTACAGGGAAAATTAATGGTGCTTTAATGGAGTATCTATGGCAGAGGAGGGATATAAAGTACTGGAAAAGTACAATTGAGGAGAAAGGAAAGATGGTGGCCTGAAGGTTGGGACTGAAAAAGGCAGATAAGTTGGATAGTTAAAGGCGGAGACATCGATCGAGTAGCGCTCCCCCTCCCCCAACAGCGACCATTAATGCTCCCTTGATTAAAGCACTCTAGCCACCATTAGTATCATGGCCAACGGGTGAAAAGGGAGATTGTACTTTGCAGTTCCTGCTTGTTAGTGTATTAGCAGCCACTTACAGACATGCCAGTCAGCAAAACCTTCCTTCGGATCAAAAAGAAGTACAAAATGAGGACAAAATGCCCGAACTAGCCTTCTATTTCTGTCTCTCCCCCTCCTCCTGTCCTTTTGATTTAATTTTAGGCACAATGAGGCTCTGCCAAGTTTCTGTGGCCAGAAGTTGAGTAGCAGCAGACTTCCTCCTGATGGCCTGAAGAGCCAGTACCACAGCTGTCCCACACTGCACCTGGTCTGAGGGGGGGCACCATTATCAGGGGACTCCTCCTGGGTCCAATCAGAGCACTGCATCATGCTGCGCTACGGACAGTGAAGAGATCCTGTGGACTTTTACTAAATGACAGCACGAGTCACACAGGATGCTGTTCGAATGTGTGTTTTATACTGAAGTGACGACAACAGTTTTACGTTTTCACTTTGTGTCAATGAGAAGTTAATAAAGCTGAATGTGCACTGTGTGGAAGTTCCAGAAGATGGCGTTATTTATTATATGAAAGACACTGTGTGTGTGTGTGTGTGTGTGTGTGTTTAGTGCACCTGGTGACCTACATTTTTTCCATTAAAATGCATTTTTGGCCCCATAATGTTGTTAAAGAAGTACTCTGGCAACTTAGTGTGGAAGCTTGTGTCAAGCTGCAAAAATGCTGTCCAACACTTCCCATAATGTCACTCAGTAGTGTATTTCATTACATCCTCTCTGCCGGGAAAAGGCCCAAGTCTTTTAGATTTAGAGATGGTTAATGTTTACATTCAGCGTTTCTCACCCAAACACATTATGTGCACCCTCGAGGCCTTACAATCATGAACACATTTCCTTCTGTATAGAACATTTGCAAAGCTGCATTTCTTTGTTTGTTAGCTGATACCAGCTGTTTGCAGAATAGCATGAAACTGGCAGCAGGAATGTCTAACGTGTTGCAAATGTCTCCATGTGTGAGAGCTCAACACAGAAGATAAAACACAGACCCACTCATAAAACCATCGCTCCATAGCACCCCCAGTGGTCAGAAACTGTGCTATCTCCTTGAATCAAATCAATCAAACCACAGATAATGTGACGATCACTGCTCACTTTCTCATGAACTGACCCATGATGTCATAAAAAAATAATGGTAACATTAAAATTACATTCTTTGAAATCAAAATATTGACTGTACAAAGGAAATAAAGACTGTGCTATGAACAAAGAAGTGAAGCGTCCGAAATATATTTGCAGGTTCTTTAGCAAATATTCTCCACCCAGGAAACACATTTTCTTGTATACCGGTGAGCCGAGGCAAACTCTTCGGTTTAAACCTGAACAAATCTAAGGGAGAACATGATTTAGATCCGTCCCTTCTTGGCCTCAGTGCTGGTTTAACTGCAGCACATACAGTTAGGCCCAGAAATATTTGGACAGTGACACAATCTTCATGATTTGGGCTCTGCATGCCACCACATTGGATTTGAAATTAAACAACTACAACGGAATTGAAGTGCAGACTTTAAGGTTTAGTTCAAGGGGTTGAACAAAAATATATGATTAAACATGTAGGAATTGTAGCCATTTTTATACAAACGCTCCTCATTCCAGGGGCTCAAAAGTAATTGGACAAATAAACATAACCCTAAGTAAAATGTTACTTTTCAATATTTTGTTGAGAATCCTTTGCAGGCAATGACTGCCTGAAGTCTGGAACCCATGGACATCACCAAACGCTGGGTTTCCTCCTTTGTGATGCTTTGCCAGGCCTTTACTGCAGCTGTCTTCAGTTGTTGCTTGTTTGTGGGTCTTTCTGCCTTAAGTTTTGTCTTGAGCAGGTGAAATGCATGCTCGATTGGGTTGAGATCTGGTGATTGACTCGGCCATTGCAGAATATTCCACTTCTTTGCTTTAAAAAACTCCTGGGTTGCTTTTGCAGTATGTTTTGGATCATTGTCCATCTGTACTGTGAAACGCCGTCCAATCAATTTGCTGCTTTTGGCTGAATCTGAGCAGAAAGTATATCCCTATACACTTCAGAATTCATCCAGCTGCTTCTGTCTTTTGCCACATCATCAATAAACACAAGTGACCCAGTGCCATTGGAAGCCATGCATGCCCATGCCATCGCACTGCCTCCACCATGTTTTACAGAAGATGTGGTGTGCTTTGGATCATGAGCTGTTCCAATTCTTCTCCAAACTTTCTTCTTCCCATCATTCTGGTACAGGTTGATCTTAGTCTCATCTGTCCAAAGAATGCTGTTCCAGAACTGGGCTGGCTTCTTCAGGTGGTTTTTGGCAAAGTCAATTCTGGCCTTTCTATTTTTGAGGCTGATTAATGGTTTGCACCTTGTGGTGAATCCTTTGTATTTACTCTCATGAAGTCTTCTCTTTCTGGTAGACTTAGATACTGATACACCCACTTCCTGGAGAGTGTTCTTCACTTGAGTGGATGTTGTGAAGGGGTTTTTCTTCACCATGGAAAGGATTCTGCGATCATCCACCACTGTTGTCTTCGGGGGACGTCCAGGCCTTTTTGAGTTCCCAAGCTCACCAGTGCACTCTTTTTTTCTCAGAATGTACCAAACTGTTGATTTGGCCACTCCTAACATTTCTGCTATCTCTCTGATGGATTTCTTCTTCTTTTCAGCCTCAGGATGGTCTGTTTCACCTCCACTGAGAGCGCCACACCTGGAATCAACTCCAGACCTTTTAACTGTTTAATTGATGACAGGTTAACGAGGGAAGAGCCCATGGAGCCTTGTTATTATTTTTTTTGCAGCCTTCTGAGTCAATTGTCCAATTACTTTTGGTCCCTTGAAAAAAGAGGCGGCTACGTATTAAAGAGCTGTAATTCCTAAACCCTTGCTCCAATTTGGATGTGAATACTCTCAAATTACAGCTGAGAGTCTGCACTTTAAGCCCATATTGATTATATAATTGTATCCTGAATATGTTTTCGTAAACAGCTAAAATAACAAAACTTGTGTCACTGTCCAAATATTTCTGGGCCCAATACTACTAACTGTATGACCATATCTTTTTTTAACTTCACATTGGCATCAGGTACAGTTCCCAAAATCTGGAGTCAAACAACGTATTACAGCCACAGCAATCAGGATTTAGATCAAGTCATAGCATGACAACAGCTGTGTCCACTTTACTTTATCATTGAAGCCTTGGACCATCATCAGCACTGTGCTGCACTTTTCACAGACCGACCTAAAGCATCTGACTCAGTCCATCATAATTATTTCTTGGAAAAAACTGTGCTCGATTGGATTAGATGAACACTCCACTTAAATAGTTTTATCTGTCAGATAGGACTCAAGCTGTAGTTTCCTACGTTTCCTACCTTCCTGATCTACGATCGTGTCTGTGCTTGATTATGGTGATTCTGTATATATGCATGCTTCTCCCTCCACCTTAAAGTCTCTTCACTCTGTGCACACAGGAGTTACATTTCTCACTCACCACTGCATCTTATATGAAAAGGAGGGACGGTCATCTTTAACAAACAGGCGTGTATGCTGTTTATTTATGATGCTCTACTGCAAAAACTCCCAGGTTACCTTTGCTCTCGGGTCGTGTTTAAACAGGTCACAGGACATTTTAACATAAGCTGTACCTCACAGTGAAATTGGAAAAAATGTTTTCAAGCACTGTGCTGCATAAATGCAGTGAGCTCCAAGGTTACAAAAGGCTTATACTTCTATGTTCACAGTCACACTTGTTTTTACCTAATTGTGGAAAAACGTTTTCAGGCTGAATGAAAAGTGCAATCTGTTCCTGTCTAACACACACACCCACACACACACCCACACCCACACACCCCCACACACAAGTGAAAACACTATTTATGTTGCTGTGTGTGTGTGTGTGTGTGTGTGTGTGTGTGTGTGTGTGTGTGTGTGTGTGTCCACCTGCAGGAGATGGACTGTCCTTCACATGTAATATCCTCCTGATGAAGTGAGGTCGATTTAGGTTTCTAAATCTCAGCATCCTCCATCTTTGCTCTCCTGTGGCTCCTCAGCATTCACTGTACACACTGATGCACCTTTGAATCACAGACCCTCCCCCCAAACTCCTCCTCTAATCTTTTCCTAATTTTAATGTACAAACAACATGAAGGGAAG
Organism: Pempheris klunzingeri; assembly: GCF_042242105.1. Taxonomy (NCBI): domain Eukaryota; kingdom Metazoa; phylum Chordata; class Actinopteri; order Acropomatiformes; family Pempheridae; genus Pempheris; species Pempheris klunzingeri. Next base: position 8,454,495 of record NC_092017.1, read on the forward strand.
AGGTAAAATATATTCTGGGACATAATGACACTTAACTCCTGCCAGCACTGGTTTTAATCCAAAATCTTTTAAAATTTGGAAGAAAATACAAAATCTATGAGGATCAACCAGGATATCCAGGATGGGATGTTGTCTGATAAAAGGTGGGGTTTCATATTAAGTCAGGGTGAGAATAAATGGTGTTTTTTGGAGTTGAAGTGCAGTGGCCACTCTCTGCTTAGAAACTAAGTGTACAAATTCAATCTTCTGCCTATTAGGAAAGCTTTGCAATGGTCACATGCAGTGGATGTTTTTGAATCAAACAGACGTTTGCCTGTAGCTGACATTAGGACGGGTGTCTCACATGTGCCATCTTGGCCTGCTGACAGGAGATGTGAACTGGAGTTTTGACAGCGCCTGTCAAAAATAGAAAAGTTAACATATTACAGGATGACTTGCAGTGAAGTGCACAGACATTTTAAGGGGCTGTTGCTCCAACCGGAAAAAAGGTCTCAGACAATACTTCACAAAGTGAAGATGATATACAGCAGCAGCAGTGATGTGTACTATACTATATGACTATATGATGTGCACAGCATGGATCTACTGTATATGTAGTAATGTCTTGTAGCTGTAGTGCAAACAGCACTACACTTATTACTTTTCCAAACACTTCCAGTCATGGTGATGAACCTACATAGAATTATCACCCGAATCTACAAACTGAGCTGTGCAGCGAGTTTCAGCTTGTTCACTCATTTTCCGCAGCAGCAGGCACGACTCCAAATGACTGCTGGATGTGTAAATAAGCAAGTCGGATTCATCATTAAAGCTTTATTGGGTGATAATTCACCAGTGTTGTGTTCACAGCTTGTTTCCACTGCCCCCAAAATGTTTTAGAGGCGATATTGATTTGATTCATTTCTTCTATGCTTGAAAATTTGACTCAAGTTGGAAACACATAAATCTAAGATAAAGACAGCTTTTCCATCATTCTTCTGTATTATGTGCCAGCACAAAAAACAAACTCCTCTATTCCTTCTGCTGTACATAACACTCTGGGTGCATAATCTGGATGTGAAATTTTCTGCTGTTGCCTCCTGCTGACCTGCTCTTGTCACTGGCATGTTGTTGCTGTGGTTTTGTGTCTGACATCATGACATTATGCTCTATTTATTTTATTCTGTTATTTTAATTTACTCTATTCATTCCTCTTTTATAGATTTTATTGATTGTAAAATGAATTGCCCTTTGGGTTTAATAAAGTGTTCTGAGCCTCTTGTCAATGCCATGATGTGCAGCAAAGGTCAGTGTAGTTGAACATTTGCCACAAAATCTAGCAGAAATTCACAGTCCTGTGAGCAGTTGTGGCTTACTCTGTCCTCGCTCTGCACACTTTATGACATGGCTGCTTTCTCAGACTTGACAAAGCTCATGAAGAGCTGGAGGAGGACATTATGTAACTGTTTTCATAAGCTGAAGAGTGCTCTTCATGATGAATAAACTGATCTTGTACAGTCGGTGAAGTGCCCCTTTAAGTGCCTGACAAGTCTTAATTGCATCTCAGCACAGTTGAAAGAGGTCAGCCTCTCTGCGGTGAAGTGCACATATTGAAAGAGATAAAGTTGATGTGAGAGGTGGTGTTTTCTCAGTGACATGCAGTAATCACTGGGTGGTTCGGAGGGAGCATGAAACATGACTCCTCCACAGTAAGAGGTGTTTTTGACGGAGGACAATCATTCGATACAAAAGCGGTGGCGTGAGCCCCGGAGACGTCAGCAGTCCCCGCCTTGAATTATAAGAATCAATTGTTGGATTTCCTAATTCAGAAAAAAAATGGTTGGAGGCGGCATCTGACTGTCAGGCACACAGAGCGCGCGGCTGTCGGAGACACCAAAACATCTGGATCTCTCAGACTGACATAAAAAAACCTCTCATTTGTGTAAATGTGATAGTTATCCACATCATTTGTCTGGAAACGGTCCAAGAGCTTTGGAGAATGCGTCGCACCTCAGGCTGGATTGGCTGGGCGCTCTGTTTGTGCGCATCTCTGACCGTGAGCGCGCAGGAGCACCCGGAGGACGACGAGATCATCCTGGATCTGATCCGCGAGGACGGAGCTCAGCCTGAAACCAGAGCCGAGCCCGCTGCTGAGTTCCTCAGGTGCAACAAGGTAACCATCACTGGGCAGTACTCAGACCATTTACTTTGGCAAAAGTACATAAGTAGCAGCATCAAGATAAAAAAAAAAAAAAGAGTCAGAAAATCAATCATAAGATATTTAATTTGTTTGTTTTGTTGATAATATTTAGAGACTAAAAAGTACAATATCTCCCTCTGAAATAATGTGGAGAAGATGAATAACATAAGTACCAATCTCAAGTACCAGTAATTCAAAATCAATACTTGAGGAAATGTACTTAGTTACTTTCCACCTCTGATCAGACTGCCAACAGCTTGTTTTTACCTGAGTTTGTGTACCTGACAAGTCTTCATCGTCTATACAGACATTAGTCCAGATTATCAACAGGTTTTCACTTAATATTGAGCCATTAAGTTACAGAAAAGCCGTTTAGAAGGTTCCAGGTAAAATAATCCAACAGAAACAGAAACTTCTCTTGCCAGAGAATAAACTCCATTTAAATGTTTCCTAACAAACTGGAAACCCCAGATTTTTTTTTTTTAATCTATACTATATAATTAACATTAGAAATAATGAATGACATGCTACACGTTACAAAGTACTGAGTAGCATTCTGAAAACACTCCCTGTGCTGTGCCCCAGGCGGCGTGGCAGATGCCCGGTCAGTACCTGGTCATACTGCATCAGGGGACGCACGAGTCTCACGTGCCGAGGACCATCAGGAGACTGAGAGCCAAAGCAGCCAGGAGAGGCTATCTGCTGGAGGTGCTGCAGACATACTCTGGAGCTCTGCACGGCTTCCTGGTCAAGATGAGCAGTGACGTCCTTCACCTGGTAACCGCCTCAGCTGTCAGCATGTTGCTGCTGTGCTTAGCTGTAAAAACGTTAGATGTGAATAAAGGTGTGGGCTAACTTTTTAGTGAAGACACACAAAAACTGTTAATCAACATAAATGCATGTATTTATGTTTGGCCCCTCAATAAGATATACAGTATTCATAATATTCAGCCCATTGGTAGTTTTCATGTTTTAATGTTTTACCTCCTTAAATTACAGTGGACGTAAAGAGACTTATTGAGAGAGACACTATAAAGAGACACTGAACAACTGATCGATTTTATCTTTCAGTGGTTCAGGATGTGTTTAGCTTTAGTTAAATACTTGAAGCAGAGGGGAATAGCTCAAAGTCAAAGCAAAAAAGTAAGAAAAAAAAAACTAAATTGTAAAAATGAGTGGGTAGGTGCCAGGGTAGGTGTTAGAAGGTCCATGTAAACTGAATGTAAACATGCACACGATACAAAACTGGTTTATCAGCCTAGGGCACCTATGACTGGGCCAGGCAGATAACTGTCGGTATGTCCAGTGAGAAACAAAAGAGTCTCTACTCAAACAGATCTAAGACTCAGCTCCAGAGAGCAGAGGAACTCTGTTTTTCACTGGGGCAAAAGGTTGAATAGCTCTCTATCAACCTGGAGTCAGAGGTGAATGAAAACCAGACTCTCAAGGATCAGGTGGAACATTTGACCAACAAGATCCAGAGAGCGAAGGCCTGGACACAGGAACAGATCAATCGGTTCTGCAACGAGAGAGCCAACTTCGCCAACAACTGAAAAAAACAAAAAACATAGTTGGCTCATCAGAAGCACCAGGAAGAGTTGTTGGTGAATAAGGAAAAGCAAACAAGGTGTAAGCTTGAGACACTGAAAGTTTCATGCCAGGAGATCCACCAGTGGTATGAGACTGAACACTGAGAGGAGCTGAGAAACTGAAGAGTGATGTCCTTCACCAGATCCAGAGGCTGAGGGCTGAAGAGGATACCCTCCAACAAAAAATGGAGCAGAAGATCAAACTCCTGCAGCAAGATGCCTCTGAGAGGGAGAAGTCCTTCTGCAGGGAGTTGGAGAAACTGAAAATCAAACTCCAAGAACAGACGTCAGCAGACATTGACGCACTTCACACAGAGACACCACAACTCATGGATGATCTGAAGGACGAGGTCTGTGGGCAGATGGAAGAGGAAGAGAATTAGTCCCTTTCTATGTTACAAGCACCTGAACTACTGAAAGAGGCTCAAGTTCCCGAGGAACTCAGTCTTTGTAGTGTAATAGTTGAGTTATAAAAATTGCAACAATGATTATATAACATTATATTTTAAATGCATAGCTTTAGTCATATAGAAACATGCTTTACAGTGAAACTGATGAAAATGCAAGAGAAGGTAAAAAAGGTTGACAAAGTAAATAAAAATAGATCTCATCAAGTTAAATGATGGAATTTATAAGGTATGAGACATACAGATGGAGAAAGATAGAGGACCCAGGACAGACCCCTGGGGGACACCAAAACACGAGGATCACAAAAGGAGGCCTTTTCAGCCTCAACAGAGAGAGAGTCATATCACTGATGACAACTTAGATTTTCAGCTGATTAGGACTTTATGATCTACAATAAGAACAATGGCTCATCACACCACAGGACCTTCCTCCACTTTGATCACTGTCAAAATCCAAATTAAAGCCACTGTGATTCAAACCATAAAATAAAACATGAAGCTGTCAAAAGTGTTACGGAAATAGTTGCACAGATTCACGTTCATCAACTTCCCATGTGGGCTTTTAGTTTTTGTTTTAGAAGCACTTCTACAACGACTAAAATGTGATTGTGTTCCTGCCAGGCAGTGAAGCTCCCTCATGTCCACTACATAGAGGAGGACTCGTCCATCTTTGCTCAGAGTGCCCCCTGGAACCTCCAAAGGTTACTGCAGCCTCATGGGGGCGCCTCTGAAAACGGAACATACTGGCCACCCAGTGAGTCCGTCTCTGTGTCCGCCTCTCACACACCCACACACACCAGAAGTAACTACATTTCAAATCCACACACTGTCTGTCCACTGCAGATGATGGAGGGAAGGCAGAGGTCTATCTGATGGATGGCAGCGTTCAGAGTTCTCACAGAGAGGTTGAAGGACGAGTGCTCATCACAGACTTCAACAACGTCCCTGAGGAGGACGGAGTCAGAGTTCACAGACAGGTTACACACTCACACACACAGAGAAAACATTTACACTTTAACATCATATTTGTCATTGCAGCTCAGTCAGAAATGTTTCATACCAGCACATCTGTTTCAATCTCTTCTACAGGCCAGTCAGTGCGAAAGTCACGGCACACACATGGCCGGGGTTGTGAGCGGGTCCGACTCTGGTGTTGCTCGAGGCGCTGGTGTTAATCTAGTGCGTGTGCTCAACTGTCAGGGGAAAGGGACTGTGTCAGGAGCTCTGGCAGGTAGGACTCCCACAGAACTGTTGCATGATGGACTGGAGATTATACATTATGACCAATGCCACCCACCTGTCCTTTGTTTGCTCAAGCTTTAGGCCCATTCACAGTTGGCAAGAAACACATGCAAACGGCACAAGAGGGCCACTACATCTGCAGCAGCAGGGTTTACATGTTCTTGAAACAAGCTTTTTTCTAAACGTCCCTCTCCTGCCCCGGCCAGGTATGGAGTACATCCGAGCAGCCGTACTGGCCCGTCCAGTGGACGCTGTGGTTGTTTTGCTGCCTTTCATTGGTGGTTTCAGCCGTTCGTTAAATGCAGCCTGTCGGGACATGGTGGCTAATGGAGCGGTGGTCATTGCTGCTGCAGGAAACTACAGAGATGACGCCTGCCTCTACTCACCAGCTTCAGAACCTGAGGTTACATAACACTTTATCTAAAAAAGCCTCGTGGATGCATTCAGACACACAGACACACACACTGTGTGTCTTTATCTTCCCACTGACGCTGTTTTTTCTGTAAGAATGACATAGTTGAGAAAAACATTGTTCTTTTCAGCAAAATGTCCCCACAAGACAAACACTGAGTGCTTCCCAAATGTTGGGCCCCACTAAGTGACTAAAACAAGAACACAAACAACCCTCGTTTCACATCTATTGTGTGTGCAGGTCATCACAGTGGGGGCAGTTAACTCAGCGGACCAGCTCATGTCACAGGGAGCGGGTGGCACCAACTTCGGCCGCTGCGTTGATCTGTTTGCACCCGGCGATGACATCGTTAGTGCCAGCAGCGACTGCAGCACCTGTTTTACCTCCCGCAGTGGTACCTCCCAGGCTGCTGCACATGCTGCTGGTATACACACACGCACACCTAAAGAGTAAATAAAAATAAAGTAATCTGTATGCGTAGCTGCAGGACAAGTGCTTTATATTTTGGTTTGTACATGTGTAGGTATAGCAGCAGTGATCCTGTCATCCAATCAGAACATGTCACCGGTGCAGGTCTTGCAGATAATGCTGCATTATTCCATCAGCAACACGATCAACTTCCTGTCTCTGTCCGACACCCATCGTCTCATTACTCCAAACCTGGTGGCAGCCATGCCTCCTGACAACAGCACGGGTTAGTGACTCACAACACTTTATCTTACACACACACACACACACACACACACACACACACACACACACACACACACACACACACACACACACACACACACACACACACACACACACACACACACACACACACACACACACACACACACACACACACACACACACACACACACACACACACACACAGCATGTGCGAGTAGTTGACATTGTGTGGCTGTTTGGACGTGCAGATGGGGAGCTTCTGTGTCGATCAGTGTGGTCAGAAAGGTCAGGGGTCACGGCTACTGACAGGGCTATCAGTGGCTGTCGTGTGGGGGAGCAGATGATGAGCTGCCACAGCTTCACTCCTGACGGTGTCCACATGGGAGAAACCATCACTGTGAGTTAAAACTGGCCTCTCGTTATTGGTAGAAAACACCTCAATGTAAGGCCTGCTGTTTAAAAACCCTTCCCTCTCTGTATCCAGGTGACCAGTGGGCAGATGGAGTGTGTTGCTCATAATGGTCCGGGGAGTAAAGGTGTGTACGCTGTGGCCCGTTGCTGTGTGATAGGTGGCTTGCAGTGTCAGGTCCATGCCAGTCCAGAGCCTGGGCAAGATGCTAAGTGTGTCGGCCCGCAGCACCACCTGACCGGTAAGTCACATAGTACAATCTGCTGTAGTTAAACTGGTACAAGCACATCTGTTTGGCTGCCGTCACTCAGTTTCAAGCAGCAGACACTGTGGGAAATACATTTATTTGCTTGCTTGCCGAGAGTCAGATGAGAAGATCGATACCACTTTCATGCCTGTCCATTAAATATGAGGTTACAGCCAGCAGCTGGGTAGGGATGGTAGGAAAATTATTGGGGTGGGTGGCAGATCCTTACGTTTGATTTTTTTTTTTAAAAACAGTAAGACCGTCTTCAGGTTTATTAAAACCAACACAATTAACACTGAATGAGTGAACAGGGCGCAGGCAGCAGCTCTGTAATATTTTAGCATCACCCATCAGCATCACAGGGTAGGACGTGCTAAACATGAATTAAATTATATCCATGTGATTTAACTTTACCATACTTTATGCTATCATGTATATCACGCATAAGAATAATTGCAGCTCTCCTGTCAGTGGAACTTGTACTCAGGTGCTGTAAGGTGAGCGCAGGCTTTTGATGTGGCTGCATTTAGAAGGTCTTGGTCAGTTATACTAGTTACCATGGTGATCGCCCTGAGAGGATCATGGACTTTGCACCATTGCGTCAGTGATAAATACCATCTATGTGTGCAGCATGAAGTGCAGGGCTGTCAAACGCCATCTATAACACTTATATGGTTTGTTACTTTACATCATTGAGTTCAGTGTCTAAATGATGAATCGCGTGTGGAGACTGAAAATCACTAATGGGGAACACTCTCAAAGTTTCTCTTGTTTGAGCTCACTTAAACAGGCAGTTCGTCTCTCTCTAGGCTGCACATCGTGGTCCACTGCAGAGATCCGGTCTGACTCCCATCCACATCACGGCGATCAGAAGAAGTGTGTTGTGGGAGACGGGGTGACATCCCATGCCGTGTGCTGCCATGCTCCATCTCTGGAGTGCCACCTGTTGGAAAACATATCATCAGATAAAGATCAGGTACAAAAAACAAACAAAAAAAAAAGATGGAAATGTCTTAAGGGTTCCCCTCAGGTCTTTACCCTCTCATATTGGTGCTGTTGTCCTGCAGGTGGAGGTGTCCTGTCCCTCTGGCTGGACTCTGACAGACTGTAGTGCCGTCTCTCAGGGCTCTGTTGTTTTGGGTCCAGTTGCTAGGGGCAACAGTTGTCGTGTCCGCAGCGCCACAGGAGCTGACGGGGCTGCAGGCATCGCCGTCTGCTGCCGGGTCAGACCGCCAGAGCAGCCGGCCTCGGCCCCTCACTGATCCGCTCACTATCATGTCTCACTTCAGCAGAGCTACATCACATTTTGTATCACTTCCTCAGACTTACATATGTTGACTAGTCTAGTGCCGTCTTGTTAGCTATTTTCAAACCATCTACAGTTTGTAAAATGTAACCAAGTATATTTTTTGTATCTTTTCCAAAACGATTATATTAAAAAGATATTTCATGGACACATAATTTGTTATATTTATCTGACGTGCTGTATTCACTATACAAACTGATAAACAGACACATTCAAACTATGACTCTATGAGAACTTCATGATTTATAAGATTTAGGACTAGTTTCTGACCAGTGGGGACCCAAATAATGTTCACAGCACACAGTAAGATGGATCTGGTGCCCCAATAAGTCATGACAGTGCGACAGTGAGCCCAATACCAGGACACTGAAACTGGAGCAGCTAAATGGAATTCAGCCATCATAAGTTTTATTAGTTACAACCTGTCATTATGCTACTGCAACATATCATGATAGCACTGAAACACCATCAGAGCACACACATCTCACCATCAGCTTTGTTTTTTACTGTCTGTGACAGCACAGCACCCAGGTATCGGCCTGATTAGCAGCTTGATTAATGAGCCCACTGTGCACTTTGAGTCTGGAACAGTGGGAGCACAGAGATGAGGTTAAATGGCCGACTTCAAGTCACGTATGTTCACTTTATGTTTGAATAAACTGATGAGTGGACTGAAGTTTGATTGCCACAGGAAATCTGATACCATTACTGCTAAATTGATGCAACCCTTCATGACCGATGTCTCATCAGTGGATCACTTAAAGCCAGAGGCTGGGCTTGTGCATCAATTCATTAAGTGGAGCTCAACATATAAAAAGGTACAAATCAAAATTAAGGTGCACCAACATTTTGTAAAGTGAGTAGAATAAAGTGGTGAATAATCTGACTATAAACATACACTAAAAAAATGTTTACAAAAGGTTGTGCATTCCAGTTTATTTTATATCAAATTTCCCCTTAATCAAACTCTGATGTACAAATTAAAACTGAGTTTTAACATGCATTACAGAATCCTGCGATAGCAGAAGTGAATTTTCAAAACTGAATGACAGTAAAAACCCGTACAGATGCCGATCCCCACCCACGCACTTACCCATCCCTCCCTGCATCCCAGGATTAAAACAAAAGATTGTTTTGAAGATTTTTTTTTTTTCCATTTTTTTTTTTTTTTTTAAGTACTTGTGGTGATGTAGCAGTGGGGCAAACCTAGGAGAGACTCTTGGCTGAATGCGACTCATGTTGCCATGGCCATGTATCACTTGGCACAGACTGCATGCAGCTCCATCAGATAACCAGCCACAGAGAAGGGGCGTATGTTTGTGACAGTCAGTGCTAATGACCAAATTACACAGCAAACAACACGGGGAGGGGGGGGGGCTGTTTTTTTTTCTCTGTCACACAGAAAAGACAAACTTCACCACCACTTACTGCCACACATGCAAACGTGCCGGAGAGCACGACGTGACATTCACATCTAGTGAGATAGAGAGGAAAATAGGCTGGGTTGGGGGGGGGAGTGGTGGTGGTGGTGGTGGTGGTGGTGGTGGAAAGGCTAAAACAGTGTCTTCCCTCTTCTCAGGCTTTGAGGACGCGGATGAGCCTCAGTGGATTGATCACATGTCGACTCCCAACAGAAAACCTTTTTGCATGATTGCTTCGTAGGTCCTCACACTGTAAACATTTACCTGTTAAAGCTGAGAGCAAATCTGCTGAGCTAGTTTAGGCTCATGTCCTCAGAACGTCTGAGTGAAAGTGTGGCTTCCTTTAAAACTATCTGGCATAAATCAGTATCTATAAAGTGTGTCTGCTGAGCGCAGAGTGAAAAGAAGCAGCATTTTACCTTCACCGAAACCCTGTCCTGTAACCTAAACCCTGTCTTTATTAGGGTAAAACTTACCCACCCCCCAACCCCACCACACACACACACATGCACGCACACAAACGCACCAACAGTTACATTCCTATCCTTTGTCACGACACACAGAGGACATTTTCCCTGTATTATTTGGGGTCAGATGGGGATGGAGAAGCCCTGTTGCACTCCTACAGTGACACTATTTGACCACAGGAGACACAGGCGTGGTGTCGCGGTGTGGACAGGTGGAGCAGGCGTTGACCCACCTCTGCGTGGATGTGACGATACAGTGTCAGAGGTGGGACAGGGGAGTGATCGGGAGGTTAAGGCACTTCAAGTCTCCCGATGATTGGGGTAGGGACAATGGGTGCACGCTGTTCTCGTATGAAACTAGAGCTACATTTGGATTTAGCTCCTCTGTGTGTGTTTCCAAAGGCAGACAAAAGCAAAAGGCAAAGCAAAAATAAAAAAAAAGAAATCAAAACCTGATAAAGCAGAGGTAACAGTGAGGCGAGGAGGACCTGTTCTTTGTGTTTGTGAGCGTAGTGAATGAGTGACACACATTTGCATGTTTTTCACAAGTTCTATCATGGTGTGTTATTCGTTGTGTATGTATGCGTGGATGTGTGTGTAACCTTGGCACCTAAAAATAAAACATGCTCCTGAGCTCCCCCTCAGTCGGCACTGATGGCCCACTACGACTGATCTGTGCGCTTCCAGATCAGCTTTTCTTGCATAAGGCTTGAGTCCCTAAATGTCCTGTCCGACAGTCAATCCATCCAGAGACCAAGAAAAGCGTCAAAGAAAATAAAACGCGGCAATGAAAGGAATAAAATCCAGCACGTGAGGCTGCCTGAAGGCGAGGAGAAGAAGTAGTAGAGGGAGAGCGCTGGCCATGGCACTGCTTGTTTCAGATTTGCTGAGGGTCGGGACTTGTCCTGTTTCTAGGACAGGGCCTGCCCTGTACTGCGTCCCCGTGGCTGCACTTTGGTGACCAGGGTGAAAGGTTAAGTCACAGGCAGAGTGGCTTGCTATCAGGGCTGCCATGTGTCTGCATAAGTGGCACTGAAAAAAACAAGTTGTTAAAAGCAAAAGAAGAGGAGGCTCTAGAGGAACTGACCAGTGCTGCTGTATGTCACAATAGACTGGGCTGGACTATAAAGTGCATACTTAACCCCGCCCCCTCCCAAGTGCTCGTGTGTGGAGGTGTTCCTGTACAAGTGCGCACGTGTCTCCAAGTTCCTCTAGAGCAGCTAATGTGACCCCTCGCTAATTGCATGGCTGTGGAGAAGAGCACAGGAGACTTTAAAATATTATCTTACACTGGAAATTACATCTATGGAACAAATCTTTACAATATGAATATGTCTATGTAGATACATTAGCAAATATGAGCAGAAAATTGTTAAAACACAACCCAAACCCATCCTCCACCTTGCTGTCATTCTGAGTGAATGAATGAATAAAAGGATAAACAGAAGTCATCCGTGATTGTGGAAGCTTTTCTGCACTTCCCACCGTAATCAAATCTGCTGCCCTTAATGATAATGCATCTCCATCATCGCCTTGGCTGCTCTGAAAGGAAGTAATTTACGATTTATTCATAGCTCCTTCGTTGCCATAGCGACCGAGAGAGTAAATGTTCTGATTGGCTTGTAGTGGAGTCCTAAATGTCCTGACCAATCAGAGGCAAAGTGCAGCCCTTTCAACTGGCTACCCGGAGCTGTGCCGCCTCTCCGTCGGAGGGATCCTGCTGGTTGGAGGATCTATGGGTCTACGTCTTCTAGATCGCTCTTCGAATCGCCAAGCATCATGGGAGACTCCGAACCCTGTGAGACGGACAAGGTGTACACTTAATATGACGAGTGAAAACATGTGGTGATTTTGTGAGGGAAAAGAACAAATGGTGAAACAGAAGCATGACAGTGGGATTACAATTTCTATACAACACATGTGCATCTATCTGTAGTATTCATGGCTGAGCCAGTCTGACAGCCTTGTGCTGTGTGGGCACCGTGTCAGACATGACAATAGAGAGGCTTCAAACCCACCGCTGATAACAACCGTGGGAGGTAAAAAAACTGCCTTTACAGCTTTTGACAAAAGCCAGTGAGATGTTCCATTTTTGCTCCATTCTTCTCTTTTTGGCTGAACAGAGCTTGAGCTGCTGTAAAGCCGTGAGTCATGTAAGAAGCCCACTGCGCTGAGCAGCCAGTGAGCAGTTAGGTTACCTGTCGGAGGCTGCGGTCGGCATTTTCGTTGGCTGGGCTGCCGTCAGAGCCGTTACTGCTGCCGGACTGCTCCTTTTCGTTTAACAATGCTGTGGCGTAGGCCAAGGTGTCCTGCGGAACACCAAGTATGAGAGATGAGCAGTGGTGGTGGAGGAACTGGAGGGGGTTAATATACAGTCATGTGTGTGTGTGTGTGTGTGTGTGAGTCTACCTGTGCAGAGATAGTACGCTGGAAGGTTTTATTGGTGGATGTCTCATTGGAGATGTTGCTCTGTGGAGTCCAGTAATGTTCTGTCATCTGAAGGCAGAGATGATATGATACAAAATGAGCAATGAGCATATGGGATTATGATTACAGGAGTACTTGTACCCCAGCAAGTATCATCAACTAGGTCAACAAATTCAAAAGACGAGAAAGAAATTACGGCTATTGTAAGGTTATGAAAAAAATCTCAATGTTGAGCAAACAATAACAACTGAAATCTAGATGTCGCTGGCTGATAGTAGTGGATCAGCAGTTGAAGGGTCCAGCTTCTGCTGCTCCTGGCTGTACTATGAATGTAAATACGGCCAAGCAGAGGTGAATGCTGATATTTTGACTATATGAAAACAATATTTTAACAATAACAGCTTTTATCTGTTAAACAGGGCTCAGAATAGATCTGATGCATGTGGTGCCAGTAAAGGTGTAAAAGAGTTAGAAAGGTTGGGATTGGGAACAAATGATCTACAGATTTAAGGTGCTGACCATGAAGCCGCAGCATCTCCGGCTGGCGATCTGTGTCGCATGTCATCCCCTATTTCTCTCCCTTTGTTTCCTGACAGCTATCTATTGTCACTCAGTAATATAATCAAAATATTTATCTGATGTCTGTGGTGATAGAATTTTACAAGCTTGCCTTCTTTTGCAGCCACTGGACTGCCCAGCTCCAGTGACCAGACAAGTCCTTGAAGTAATCCTTGGCTGGAGCACACCTGGTGGGAAAAATAAATGGGGGCTCAGTATTATGTTTTCCAATTTATCTGTCAAAAAAAACAAACTCTGACTTGTGATCCGTAGATGTACTCACTTCTGGGCCAATGTCACCAGGAACTTCACACACTGGTAGCAGCGTCTGCTGTCCACGTTGTTGCTCTGGTGCATCAAGGCTGAGAGGAAAAAGCAGATTTTTTTAATACATTTAATACACAAACAGAAGCTGCTGATGTTGCAAAGTGGCATGGTGGTCTAGCTGGCACAACAGTGAAGTAAAACAACAATATTTAAACATACCCAAAAGGCCTTTCTCTGACTCAAAGGCATACTTGAGTCTCTGGGTCTGCAGAGGGTCTTCCATGACCTGATGCAACAGATTGTGAAAGTGACGTTAGCGAAGCTGCTCCTAATAGTGTTAAGGTTTAACAAAGTGACAGATCGATGGGTGGAGGTCACAGAGTAAACTGAAGACTGTCACTCACCAGTAGCTCCTGCAGCATCTGGAAAATGTTCTTCAGTTCATGAGGTGGAGCCGTCTCCAGCTGGGTCTGTGAGACACACAGTATTGAGAAGATTTAAAAACAGAGAAAACTCACCCCTGACTAAATGTCTGACGGCTCTAACAGTCCTCTCTCAGAAGTTTGGGGAGCTTTTTCACCTTGAGTAACTGCAGCACACCCAGGGAGAAGGGCTCGTTACAGTACGAACTGTAGGTCACCATCTCTATCAGGAGCGACAGGGGGCCTGACAACTCGCGCATGGCAAACATCACCTGGTAGATATTCACAATGGCAAAAAGAGAACATGAGCCAAAACGGTTCAGAGCCTTTTGATTTTTTTTTGCTGATAAATAGATAAATAGTCTGGTTATTTTGTATCAGTCTGGATCTGGACAGGTGGAAATACCTTTTTTTTTTAAATTAATTTTTAATTTAAAATTAAAATCCTGTGAGTTGTTGGTGTGTGTGTGTGTGTGTTACCTCTAGAAGGTAAGACTGCCCTTCAGGAGTGAAGAGTGAGGCCAGGATGTCTGAGTGGAGGGGGAGGAGTGGGCTGGAGGACGGGACGCAACTCACACGTAGTTTAAAACCTCCCGGAGCTGCGAAGGACAACAAGTGAGAAACTGAACGATCAGAATGACAGCCGGATCGTACAAAAAGTAAAAGTAATTTAAATAAAACATCAGCTTCGCAGCCCTCAAGATCTGCCTGAAGTGTCTCACCCTGCGTCCGCTGGGGGCCGAGGTCAGAGTGCAGAGTGATGAGGGCCAGAGTGTTGTGGAGGTGAAGGAACTCCCGAGCCTGAGCCGGACTCCACCGCCGGTTCTGTAGAGAAACACGGAGAAAAAATTTCAGTACCACCCACAACAATTAGTACAGTGATGGGAGATAAAGGTTCATATCTTCATCTTCAGCATTTTGCTATTTTTAAATGCGGTAATTACATATAAATCATATTTAACTTGCACATAAATAACATTTACCTTCTAACTAACTACTTTAAACAATGAACAATTCAAAAGTACATCGACATTTTTAACGTTTTTGTGGATGGAAACGACGTTTAATCGGTGCAAGGCTAGAATAAAAAAAAGTCTTAAGGTTACGAACACCTGTGTGAGTGTGAGGGTCAAAGTCAAAGTCAAAGTCATTGTATTGTGGATGGAGGCGTTTGCAGCATCAAAGCTTATGTTGTTCTACCTGGTTGTTTTGCCTGTTGGGTCCCAGCAGGAAGATGAGCATACGGCGATAAGCTGAGTGTTTCAACAACAACTGACAAGGACCGCAACCCTGGGAGAGAGAACAGAAAGACAACCTCTGAAAACCTGTCATTTAGCTTAATGGTTGGACTGTGAACACTAGAGAGCGCATTAAAGTCTAAATCTGCTTTTATTACCCTCTGAGCGAAGTTACTGAAGAGGCCGAAGTACTGCGCACAGTTTTTCACATTCTCAGGAACATCTTTGTCCAATAAGGAAAGCAGGGCGTCGGTCAGGTTGTCCAATCCCGGGTCTCCAAAGTGAAGCGCGCTCTCCAGGGTCTTTTCCAGGATGGACGCGACCACCACCCTCACCTCCCTGACGCTGCACTCCAACAGACAAACCCTGAGGAGGAGACAATAATGACAACCGACATCAGTCTGGAGGACGACATGTGATAATGTGTAACACATCGTCTATTTTTAATACATCGTCTTAGTTATTGTCGATTTACTGTTGTTATTGTTTGTTTTTTTCTTATAGCTTCACGTACGGAAGCTGCAAACCTTGCTAATCTTGTTGTACTTGTACAATAAAGATATTCTCTTCTATCCTAAGCATCCTCAGTATCTTTTGAGAGAGAATGCGGCTAAAAAACAGGAAGTTTCTATGAGAGAAAACACTTGTTGTGCCGCCAGCGTTGGCCTTGAGACACACAGCTGAGTGTGTGTCTCCTTTCTGTGGGAAGGGGGGTGTGGTATGTAAAGAGGGCCGGAATGTGCTGTTGTCCAAACACCCGATGTCAAACAGCCAATCATGTCTGAGAACCATATGATCACCCCATGCCTAAACACTGAGTAGTGTAAGACAACACCTTTCTTGAAAACACACAAACTTTAGGGTGTTTTTAATATTCCTGCTGTCAGTCCAGATGAAATTATAATGCTCAAGTGTGCTCCAGAGGCTTGGATGGTGTGCGTGTGTGTATTTGAGTGTTTAATATACATGGAGATCTAAGGGACAATTATCTATAAAACTTAAGTATGGAGATGCTTGAGTTAGAGAGTGAGTGAAGCTTTAGTGGCTGCAGCAGCATCATTACCGAGGTGAAATTATTTGTCCCAGGCCAGAGAGTTCAATGTGCATTGATTAGAATGAGTGAGCAATGCAGAGAGCTGCCAAGTCTGTAGGATCGCATATCACTAGGACAGCTACAAAAATGCTGCAGTGGTTAAACCCAGGCCAAGCCCAAGTACAGAAACACACCGCTACAGATATACAGTAGATACAAGCTTGATGCTCCAGGAGCTGCATAAGGCTGAAGTGATTGTCTTCTCTCTTATTTGCTGCAGAGTTAAACTTGTCAAACAACTGTAGGTTGTAGAGAGCTTTTTGGAGACATTATGTGGAGCAGGTGGACGGAAAATAGCACCATTTTCACTAGAAAGAGACCATCAAACCAACGGAGTGAAGTGAACTGTTGTATTTTAGCTGAAATAAATACAAATGTAAGAGTTTTTGTGGTCATTTCTTTCTCTATGGCCCAACCCTTTTCACATATATGGTCCCAAACACACTGTACATAGGCAACATGGCGACTAGTCAGCACACACTGACCTGGTGATCTCCCGTCCCTCTGGTCCAACCAGGTACTGCACCATCCACTGACACGCTTCAGAGCTCTTTGACAGCAACACCTCCACTGTCGCCATCCACTCCTCTGTGTCCACCCTGCAGGAGACACAGATGTAATAGAGGTCCAACATTGCTGCTGATGAGGGATGTTCATCAGTGATGCGTGTGGATGTGAGGTGTCAATATACCGCAGTTTCTTTTTGGTGTGCAGGTAGGTGTGAAGGAGAAAGTGAACGGCCAGCTGAAGACTCTCTTTGGCCATTTGCTGGTAGTCTGGATGTTTGAGCTTTGTCTGTAACACACATGCAAAAACATCTACATTTAAGAAAAACAGGGAAAACAGGGATTCTAGCTGCATCTGCTACAAGACATACTGCACAAAAGGGAAAAGGTAATAAATATGTAGAGGGGAATGTAGGGACAAAGCTGTGGCCAATGATTACAATATTTGCTGTATAAATGAAGCTTAACATCTCGCATGTCAACACAGAAGCAGAACATACTGCATTGACGGAGGCCAGGGAGAGGGAGAAGTTGAAGTAGTCGCTGTTGTAGACGTCTCGGTTCCTCATGAACTTGAGATTCTCATCTCTCACCATCTACAAGAAACACAGGCACACAAACGGATTCTTCCTCTATTACCAACAGAACAAATGTTAAAATGGCGTGAATCCTCACGCAGAAAGCTTGACGCCACTTTACCTGGTAGATGCTGGCCGGCATCTTCTCTACAAACAGGCCCTTCTTCTCTCCCTTGCGGACCAGGCGGGTGAGGAGGGTGAGGCGGTCATTGTTGGCCCTTGGGGGGCGGGGAGAGGACTGTGGTGACACATCTGGAGAGGACGGGGCAGACCTGGGAAATACAGGGACATGGGCTGGATGATGAAAAGTCGACTTCTGTACAATATATCTAAATACTAGACGACCTACGGTGGCGTTATTCTGCTTACACCGCTGCCATTGTGACAGATGCATTATCAATGATACAATTGTGTTTATGAGGCAAGGACAGTACATGGTGGAGGGGGTTGGGGGTTTACTCACAGCGTAAGGTCCTCAGCCTCTTGCCTCATGATGCTGACTCTGCTTTTTTTGGGCAGGACGGGTGAGTTCTGGTCACTGATCTTCTGATAGAACAACATGTAGGCGTTCCAGTACCTCCTCCGCACATCAGGGTATGGGTTGGCTGCACACAGACACACACAGACACACACACACAGACGAAGGTTACTTGACATGCACCTCATGAAAAAACCCTGTGTGCAGTGGATGGGTTTCACATAATTTTTGAGCGTAGAGACTGAATGAATGGTGGTCACAGATTTGTTACTTACACTGGTCATAAACTTTGGGTCGGTACTCTCCACCAAAGCACTCGTACTCCAAAGTTTCATCATTCATATCGAACTCCTCCACCACGTTGTCGTTGAACTTGTACCAACGTCCACGGGCGCTACCGCTGAGAGATGAGGAAAGACAAAGGACAAAGGACGAGGAAAATGTCAGATCCAAGTTCATCTCAATTAGCTACTTCAGAACTGGAAACTCAGCACATGCTTGGATGAATAATGAAATCAACAACACCAAAATGGGCAACATACTGCTGTACAGGTTTGTCACCAGGGCGTGGTGTCCACCTGCACTGGTGATGTGTCTAAAGGTCTGAACACACACAGATCTCCCACTGACACAAAGAACAACTGACTTCAGATGTGTGTTATTTCCAGGAAAGAGATCAACATCTTGGGAACAAACTTTCTTTGTGGTAGTCTTAAGCTGGGATAGGAACGAACGAATAAGCAAGAGGAGGGTGCCAAATATTAGCTCCTGTGGTCTTTTTGCATTCCAATTCTTCAGTGAGCATTCCTGCCTTCCAGAGCCAGACATCTGGAGATGCTTACAAACTAAACCAGGGCAGCCCACACAAAGTCTGATGCTGCATTCATGTGCCCCAGGGAGGTCCCCGAAAATCCGCCTGGAAAACTAAAGCAATGGATTAAAGTGCACCACTAATCACTGGTTGTGTGCTTCTTATGTGAAGTAGGAAGGGGAGCTGGAAAATACAATCAGGGGACTGAAACCATAATGTTTTTGCTTTTAGCACTGTAAATGTGGGGCAGTGAAGGAAACTACAGTGTCTCTTACCGTCTATCCTTAATGAAGGAGTAATAGTGTCCGGCATGTGCCTGCCCGCTGTGGACAACAACTCCTACGAGTTCATAGTTCTCAGATATGGTGACTTTTTTCCTGGGTGACCCTCCTGAGGTCCCATCGCCTCGCCCCTCACCGCCGTCTCCGCTGCAGTCCTGGCGAGCCATTCCAGAGACGGTGTAGGGCTCCATGTTCAACACCCAGGGGAACTGTGCCCAGAGAAGGCATATTTCATTTCAAATCATATTTATATTTCCGTTAACAAAACCAGAAAGTGTATCCTAGTGAATGGAGAGTAGTGATATTTGTACCCTAATCTGTTCATCGTATTTGATGGAGCGTCCGCTTTCCCAGTCGAAGCCGAAGCGCATGAGGTGGATACAGAGAACACTGGGCAGGGATTTGATGCATGTCCTCTTCACTGTGGTTCTCTGCAGGTGAACACATGCACACACTGTGAGTACACATGGTGTCAGGGTAGTAGAATAAAAGCCCGCAGAGCACTATACAGACCTTCTCTTTGCATTTCTCACAGTAGTAGGCGTTGCTGCCCTCTAGCACCTCTCCTCTGACAAACTGGTCCAATGAGATCTCAAGGCTTTGACAAGACGTCACACCGAGGTTCAAAGCCATGAAGGTTTCTTCACGCTCGTACCTGGACAATAAAATGCCAAAGGTCGAATGTCATCCATCCGTCTCTATATGAAACAATCGTCTTGAAGTTTGAGGAAAAAATGTTGCTTACCTGTGAGGACAGTCTTTACAAATCTTCTGGTCGGAAAAGATTCCCTGAAATGTGTTTTTGAAGATCTGCTCTCGACCCATTTTCTGGTGGAGAGGACTTTCATCAGTAGTCGTATCATCATAGCCAGTTAGGTACTATAGGTGCTCAGTGCTTTTTTTAAAAAAAAAAAGGAATTGGTATGGTGTGTTGAATTTTACCTTAAGATGTTCGTCGAGCTGGTCCACCAGGCTGGTGAAGAACTCATAGGCATCCTGCTGTTCTCTTACATACAACTCCTTGTTCCACATCTTGAAGATCTGTAAAATATCACACATTGACACATGAAGGTAATGACTCATACAGACAAAAGTTATGCCACAACACTATAGAACAACACTATAGAGGATAAACTATTTGCTTGGTGCAAATGATGGACATTGATTTTTTTTGTTGACTAGGGAAATTAATTCTCATTTTGCATCTTTATGACAATGGCCACACGTGCAGGAACACCAGAAGTTGAAAAACTACGTGTATTACAATCAGAGCATCTCTGGTTCCTTGACAAACTGGACCATCTGTTACCTTCCAGAAGTTCTCAGGCACGTAGTACTGCAGTTTGCTCTCCATCAGGTGGCCAAACAGAGACTGGACCTGGTAGAAGACACTCTCTTCTGGCTGATCTGTTTCATCCTCGATGGACAGGAATGCCTTGAAGCCAAACACACACACACACACACACGCTCACTGCTATTGGATTCACTGTGTGAAACAAACAGCAGATGCCCTCTGGTGACTACAGAGGGTAAACAGCACAGAGAGAAGCATGCGTACCTCTGGTAGGCCCGGCTGCATGTAGAGCTGCTGAAACACAGCATTCATGTAACATGTGGCTCCGCCGTTCTTCAACCCAACAAAACCTGAGACTGACCGGCTCTCTACGGGGGGCAGATACTGAGAGAGATGCACAGAGAGTAAGTTTCACTGATAAAACAAAATTATATGTAACAAATATTATTTCAATGAGTGTCTCACATCAAACTCCTTGCAGAGGGAAGGATCAGACTGGTGGTGCATGGACATTAGCTCTCTGCCAATCAGCCGGAGGTTAGGGAGAGAGCTGTCTGCCAACATCACCAGCACCTCGTAGGCTGCCAGTCTGCTGCTGGCTGTGCTGCACCTGACCAGACACACACATGATGAAGACGGCACAAGATTTAAGTTGTGGTTTGCAGTGGAGTGGCCACTGGCTTCCAAAACAACAAAGATCCCAGTAGAAAAACCAAAATGTAACTGATAGATAAGATTAACATGCCGTACTTGGGGTGGAAGTCATGACTGGGGGCCGGCGAGGGTGTGGGGTTTGAACTGTTGATGATGATGCGCGAGGCTCGAAACAGGAAGTCATCCAACAGCTGCTGGATCAGAGATGGACCTGAAGAAAAGCATTACATGTTAGTGTTCTCAACTTCATAAACTTCCACACTGTGCTTAATTGGTGCAGATCTGTGTGCATGTATGGTAGTGTGTGTGCTCACCGAGATGCTCCTTCTCATTGCCACAGAGAGACAGCAAAGTCTTGATGAGTCGTAGGTGTCCTGCCAGGAGGATGTTGTCCGCCTCGCTGGTCTCCATCTCAGAGCTCCAGCTTGGCTCAAAGTTGTCAAGCCAAGAGATCTCGTCTTCAAGCATGGTGGCTGCACTCACTTTTATCACCTCCATCTCTGACGCTGAAGGAGGCGGAGAGAGAAACACTGACCTTTAATGGCTGAAACGGGAGGCTATTACCCCTATATTACATAAATTCTTACAGCTGGGATAATACTTCATATCTAGGTATTGATAAAAGTGACTGAAAATGGAATTCATTGACTTACTAGTTAAGTCATCCAGAAGCTGACATCTCAAGTCAAAGTACTCAGTGCATTGGGACAACAACCTGAGAAAAAAAAGCAACATCAACACAAGACCTCCTCTACAGTTTCAGTGATATGCATCTTGTGCGTTTCTTGCTCAAGTACCTCTGGTTGACCCCCCTCATGACAGACGTAGGACTCCATAATGGCAGCTGAGCGGTGAGAATGACCGAGAGGAGGAACAAGTTGGGTTTCTGGACGTCAGGGAAGGCTGAGGTATCAGACTGGCTCAGAGTGTAGAGCTGATCACAAGCTACGCGCCGGATCTGACAGAGGAAGGGACAGAGACGGCGAGTGTAAACACACACTGCAATGTTTGGGATATATTTCTTCCATGCAGGCTATCAAACAAAAAGAGGGTGTTGTTTACCTCTCCGCTGGGAGATCCGAGCAGAATATCGATGATGAAATCATTGACGGAGGGAAGGTTGTAAAAAGAACCTGGAGAGAGAAACCAAGCACAGGAGTTAGTTGTAGAACGATGACAATCGCAGCAATTAAGACACATAGAAAATAAAATGTACCAAAATATACACACTGCAGTAATGTAAATGTACAATATACAGTAATTATGGAAAAGAAAAGTGAGCGTGCATGCTTGTAGTGCATTTGTACTCCTTACTTAGCTGCTGGCAGCGTAACTGCAGACAGGTCACCAGCAGTGACAGGGCCTCACGAGCAATGATGGCATCTTTGTTAGAGACACTTTGCTGTCTGACACATATCCCAGCATGCAACGCTGTCGGTGTGGCCTCGCCCTCACTGCTGGAGCTGCAGTTACTTCCTGCAAACAAACAGAAAATAACTTTGTTTTACTTTTGTTTAGTTTTAGCTTCTGTTTGGGATGTCAGAAATGCTTCCACCATGAGCTGTTGGCAACAAAACAATAGGCGACGCTGTAGGTCACAGATCAGGAATGAAGTTTTACAGGATAATTATCTCAGCTACTGACAGTAAAAATCCAGCTGACGCCACAACAAGCTTATATTTTAGTACCTTGTGGCACCTACAATAACTATGAAAGTATGCTTTCTGCTCACCTGTACTGCTGACTCTGGTGCGGATACCCTGCGGCAGAAGGGAGCTGTGGGTCTCTCTGATTGGCTGCGGGCTGCCAACCAGATCCAATCGGCCTGCTGCAGCTGCCCAGGTCAGACGCATGAAACAGGCCACAGTGGAGGTGAAGTCACCTACCTCCATGGTCTACAAAAGAGACGGAGCAAACATTGTACTTGAAAATATTCTACACCTACACCATCAGTCTTGGTGCTGGATCAGTGGTGAATTTATCACGATAACGGCTCGATACTGAAAGTGAGGATGTGTTAGTCCAGCACCTGAATGGCCACACGAGCGGCGGGTATGATTTCCTCGACTCTTATGGAGGAGCGCTCAGACAACGACATCTGTCTGTAAGAGGACTTCTCTGGAGTTCCACAGAGAGACAGCTGTCGGCCCGTCCGTCCAGCGTTACGGAACGGACGAGACGACAGCGCATCGCCATCCCTTATGACATCATCATCCAGCACGGCAGGCATGCTCTGGCCAACCAGAAGAAACCTGGAAAAGACAGCCAAGTGAGTATGAAGTCTAACATGGTATGTACCCCAGTATTCCTGTGTGTTTGTGTGTGTGTGTGTGTGTGTGTGTGTGTGTGTGTTGAGAGGCATCTCGCACCTGGCTAACTGCAGACAGATCGAGTAGACTCCTTGTCTGGTCTCATAGTCCACCTCCGATGGGATGGAATCTCTTTGCATGACATTCACCACCAGGCTGCAGAGGAAACACAGAGAAATACCACTGTCAGAACTGAAAATAAAGATACTGTGAGGCATTTTGGATAAAGTGGCATGTGTGCGCCAGTAACTTGTCATGTCGCGTCCCATAGTGGACCAAAGGCAACACCAGACAGTGAGCTGTTCTCTTTGTTACCTGAGGCCTCCTGCTTTTAGAAAGTTCTCACAGAAGGACTTGCTGCTGGTTTTGGCCATCTCATCATCTGATGTAGGCATGAGCTTTGAACTCAACACCTGACAGAGAGACAGAAAAGTAAGGAAAACAAATGTCATGGTCACTAATGTGGCTTTTAAATTTGAGAATAGGTGTTACACGTTCACGTGTGTTCACATGTGCATACCTCCAGGTTGTATAACACTCTGAAGGTGGACATGCCCGGGGCTGAAGATCTGAAAAGGGTCTCTAAGATGGATGCAGCACTGGGTTGGTGCTGCTGCTTGGAGCCCATAGATGGAGAACGGGAGCCTGAACCCTGGCCGAGGGTGAACAGTGTTTTCTACAGAAAATTAACACAAAGGGAGTTTAGAAAGCAACACAGACAGATGAAGGAGTAGGAGAGCGACAGGGTAAAACTCATACAGACTAATGATAACACATGTGCTTAGGTCAAAAGCATTGGTAAAAAACAGAAAGGTAGAGAAATGAGTGTGGAGACATTGCATCACAGACAGTCTGGCATACCTGGTGGCTCCAGACACTGGACTCTTTGGGAACAAAGTTGTCGAGAGCATCCTGCACTTCTGGATCTGTTGGAATCAGCAGCAACAGCTTCCTGACACGAAGAGTGATCCTGGAGGTTACAAAGAACATAGCAATCATGAAAAAGAGGCTTTTCAGCTGCCTGAGGTCCTGCCATAGTCCAGTTGAATGAAGGAGCTCATATACAAATAGGCAATCAATGAACTAATTATGAAATGTTTGTGTCAACACAAAGCACAATTCTGTATCTTACTGTATAGCATTATAATAGATGTAGAACGCTCCATGGGAAAGTCACTAGTCCCATGCACATTTAACAAGGCACGAAGGAGTCTATCTATATTTTAACACTTTCCTTGAAGTGTTCCTATATACAGGCAGATGGCATACCAGTGACATAATGACTGATTCCATACAGCACAGATAAATATACAGTTGTTTCTTTGTTGTGTTCAACAGACTGTTTAGAATTGCCTCACCTGGATTCATCCAAGTTGGCCAGCTGATAAAGCATCTCAAACACGTTACACACCAAAGCCATCACCACACCGGGCAGGGACTTCTCCTGGAGACAGAAAAACACAGACAGAACGTGTCAGAGCCGATGTAAGCCTCAGTGTGTCCACAGTTCTGTAATTGTGCAGTCGTGTCCGAGCTGGTACCTGCTCCAAGGCGTAGGCAGAGTTGAAGACGGCGGAGCTGGAACTGCTAGAGGCAGAGGCCGAGGACTCGGAGCTGCCAGAGGGAGTGCCGGTGCCCGAGCTCTTCACGGTCAGGCTCTGGTCATCACTGAAGCCAAGCTGGGACAGCAGCTTCTGGTCCCGATTCATGGTCAACTAACACATGGTGGAGGAGCAGTGAAGGGACGGAGTGAGAGAAAAACAGGGATTGAGGTTGTTCGAGGCCGTGTTTCCCCTGCCACACAATAGACGAAGCGGACCAAACCTCCAACGAAGAGGAGGTGGCATTCTGCCTAGAAGAATTCACTGTATATCTATTTGTAGTTTGTAATGTGTGCTGGCTTCAGGGGAAACACGTGATTGGGAGAGGAGTAAAATACTTTGATGAGGGAATGACAGGTACAATTGTATTATTAAAACAAAAGAGGAACACAGAGTTCCTGTTACTTACAGATTAACATTAACACTTACCACACTGTCATTGGCAAAGATCTGGACATTATCCACCGGACAGCTCAAGTGCTCAGAAATCTTCCACCGGATACTTCCTATTGTCTCATTACTGTGGGTCTGCAGAACACACACACACGCAGAGCAGAGTTATGGCCTCTGCACAGTAGATGTAACTCTACATGATAAAGGTGTGTTAGAGGGAAGTAGGAAAAGTATTACCTCTAAGGTGAAAGTGTCTTTGGTTGACTCAAAGGTGATGTGAAGAGTGACAGGGTGTCCATTGTACGAAGCCCCGTGAGGTAGAATAGTGCGAGGAACGGAGTACATGTCCTACACAGAAACACACACACACACACACAATAAAAAATGTCATATGCCAAATCTCATCGATCCTCCTTCTTGTGGATTGTGTTCAAACTATTCAGCACAATTAGTGTTCATGACTGTGTCCTTGTTTCTCATAAATTTCTAACGTATTTATTGTCCAAACGACAATAAGACCAGCAAAGTGAAAAAGACAGGGTTTACCTCTATAGTGATCACGTAGCGTTCAGCCAATAGCAGCAGTCTTTCGATTATCACCAGCTTAGTGGATCTAGAGAGGAACACATGCAGAAGATTTTCAACACGACTGAACAAAGTATTTTTACTTGTGTGCTTTAAAGTAAAGTATAACTGCACTGCTTATAGTGATTAGTTAGTAAGACCAAGGAGGAGGAACACTCTCAAACAAACATGTTTTAAAAAGTTTAGTAACTATGTTCTTACCCAAACCCCCCTCTGTACCTGGATGGTGATTGTACAGATGTGGCTACGGTCGGCATGGCAGTGGCCGTCAGCATCTTGGTTGCCCTAGTAACAGCATGTGTCAAGGTAGGCCCACCCAGGGCCGAGCTAGCTGCCTGAGAAAACAGAAGAGAAACATGTGCTCAGGTGTTGATTTAGATTAAATAGCACACTTTTCACAGAACCTCTAAGAGTAGCATGTTCGAGTATTTACCTCAAGTCGCTTGTAACAATCAGCGATGAACTTCTTGTGCAAAGACACAGAATCCTGTACGGAAGAAAAGCTGATTTAGTATGTGGTTTGAAAAATATATGTTAACAACGGAT